>NW_019154096.1:50612917-50935046 GCF_002288905.1 Enhydra lutris kenyoni
CTTCTTTGCAGAAATGTCTGTTCATGTCCTCTGCCCATTTCTGCAAAGAAGACATCCAGATGGCCAACAGACACATGAAAAAGTGCTCCACATCACTCGGCATCAGGGAAATACAAATCAAAACCACAATGAGATACCACCTCACACCAGTCAGAATGGCTAAAATTAACAAGTCAGGAAATGACAGATGCTGGCAAGGATGTGGAGAAAGGGGAACCCTCCTACACTGTTGGTGGAAATGCCAGCTGGTGCAACCACTCTGGAAAACATGGAGATTCCTCAAAAAGCTGAAAATAGAGCTACCCCATGACCCAGCAATTGCACTATGGGGTATTTACCCTAAAGATACAAACATAATGATCCGCAGGGACACGTGCACCCGAACGTTTATAGCAGCAATGTCCACAATAGCCAAACTATGGAAAGAACCTAGATGTCCATCAACAGATGAATGGATAAAGAAGATGTGGTATATATATATACAATGGAATACTATGCAGCCATCAAAAGAAATGAAATCTTGCCGTTTGCGACAACGTGGATGGAACTAGAGGGTATTATGCTTAGTGAAATAAGTCAATCAGAGAAAGACAACTATCATATGATCTACCTGATATGAGAAAGTGGAGATGCAACGTGTGGGGTTTGGGGGGTAGGAAAAGAATAAATGAAAGAAGATGGGATCGGGAAGGAGGCAAACCATAAGAGACTCTTAACCTCACAAAACAAACTAAGGGTTGCTGGGGGGAGCGGGGTCGGTAGAAGGGGGTGTGGTTATGGACATTGGTGGGGGGTATGTGCTGTGGTGAGTGCTGTGAGATGTGTGGACCTGGCAATTCACAGACCTGTACCCCTAGGGATAAAAATACATTATATGTTTATAAAAAATTATAAAATTAATAAAATAAAAAAAAGAAAAAATAGAAATTGACTTAACATCTGTTGATAAAGAGATGCTTGAGTGAATTGTGGAAGATCTACCAAATGGAATATTAGGCAGCCATTAAAAATGATCTGTACAGATACTTTTATAACCTGGAGAATACTTGTGGTATAATTCTGAGTAAAGATGCAGGATACAAAATTGGGAATAGAAGGAGAACAGATGTTTGAAGAACTCCACAGCTTTCTCTTATCGATTCCAAGGCACAGAATTTTTTCCCCACGTGAACCTATCTGAAATGGGGTGTGTCTCACTCTCTCCAAAAGGAAGCCCTGTATCAAGGGTAACTGCATGTTCTCAGTGGCACAGAAAGTAATGATGGGCTCCCAGATGATGGTGTCTTAGATTTAACGAAACGCAGTGTATAGAAAGGAAACTAAAAGTAATATGCCAAAATGTTAACAGTAATTATGTTTCTTTGTATTTTTCCATATTTTAAAGAAATTTTATAATGAGCTTATATTGCTTTTAGAATCAGAAGGGGGGAAAAAGTATGTTAAAAATATCTCTTGAGTACGTGTTCACTGCCTGACAGGAGAAAGCACAAACCCTTCAGCCCTGTGCCCTCTGGCTTCTGCTGTTTTCCATGATATCTCCTGCCCACTTTTCTCCTCACGTGCTCTGCAAATCAGCACGTATTCCTCCCTCTTCCACACCTCCATCTCCATGGAAGTGCTCTTCTTCCTGCCTGAAGTGCACCCCTCCAGCCCCCCACACACTTTTCTACCCGCTGAAGTCTTATTTATTTTTCAATGACCCACCTCAAAAATCCTCTCCTCTGTGAAGTCTTCCTGTTTCCTCCCACCCAGAAAGCAATGATTCCTTCCTCTGTGCTTCCAAGGTGCTGGTTGCTGCTTGTTCCTGCTCTGGCCCAAGATTTTGAACAGGGCATCTGAACCGTCCCCAGCATCTTGCCTGCTGCTCACACCTTGAGAATCTGACTCCTTCCCCTCTCCCTGCTGAAACCCTTCTCTCAGGTCACCACTGACAGCCTGGCAAATTCTAATTCTAATGAACACAGTCCTTCTGTTCTCCCTTCCCCCATCCTGACCCCCCCTTTGGCCTGGAGCTTCCATGACTTCTCACTTTTCTAGAATATTCTCCACTTAACTTCTCCTTCTTGAACATCACTGCATCTTCTTTTGATAGTCACCTAAATGCCAGTGTCCCCAGCCTCCCTTTGGCCCCATGGTTTGTTCTTATTTGCAGGTAAGGCAGGTCTGAAGACAGGCCCTAGGGATTCATGCACCTTTTAAAGCAACATGTAAAACTCTGTGGTTATGACAGCGGGCACGTTTTACCTGGGGAGGCACCCACAGCATAAAGGATTCCATGACAAAAAGAAAGAGAGAAAGAAAGAAAGGTTACAAACGAATGCCCTACACATTCTCCAGTGACCTCATCTACTTTTTATTTGAAGATAAAATACCATTTATATTTTTATCTCCCCTCAAAGAACTTCTAAACCATGGGCACTGCATACCGTGTGGGAGATATTCTGGCAAGGGGAGGAGGCATTTCTCTTAAATCACAACTCAGCCTGCTCTGCCTACACACATTAGGAGGAGGGGAGGAAGTCTCGGAGACTCCCAGGAAGGGGGTGTCTGTGTAGTAGGAGGACTGGGTAGATGGGGTGCGCCATAAAAGCACGACCCAAGAGGAGGAGCTGGCTGGGCCTCCTTCCGACGGGGAACATGCAGACTAACTTTCTTGTGCATTTCCTCTACTGCAACACTCAAGTCTGGTGGTTCACCTGCGGTTACTGCTCAAGCAGCAAGGTCACCTGCTTACAACTTAGAAAAATACCAGTGACAACACTGCTTAGGGCATTCAGATAGAAGTCCATTCCTGGGACTGGCAAGTCAGGCTCTTTCGACACTTCCTAATTTCCTTTAAAAATAAAGGAAAAAAATTAATCTAGAGGGGGTAGAGATAGCTTTGTTGAAAATTATCTCCAGAGCTGTTGAACTCTTGAAGATATAAAATGGATTTCATCTCTTAATCCCAGGGTCTCCCCAGTGTCCCCTGCACCCCATCCTGCCTCACCTCTGTCCTGCCCCGTGGGGTCACATCCCTGCCAGGTGGGAGGGTAGACTCTCATTGTAACCCGGCTGGCTGCTGGCTCCGGACTGCCTCCCATGTGGGACCAGGGAGGACCAGCTCGGATCCTAAGGCCGGCATTTACGCTCCCGGCTCAGAGATGGGAAAAAAGACCCTTTCTTCTGCTTGATATATTTAGTAACGACCTTAAAGAGTCTGCGAGGCTGAATGAATTGGTGCATCTCTGTGCATTGGAAGCAGCTGCCGCTGCGCAGACAGGAGGAGGGAGAGACTGGAGGGAAGAGGGGAAGGCGGGCAGGAGGGAGGCGTTGGGAGAAAAGGAGCAGGAGTGGGGAGAGGAGGGAGGGAGCACACGGGCAGCAGTGGGGAGGAAGCCAGGAGGATACGCAGGCAGCAGCGGAGAAGGCTGGAGTGTGCACAGCTCCCCCCCCCCTCCCGTGGGCTGGCCCAGGATCTATTCCCTGGTGACTCTGGAGGGTCAGCACAGGGAGGGGTGCCAGCGGGGGTGGCGGTGGCCTGAGCTTCCCGTTAAATCTGCCTAAATGGCAGCACTTAAGGGCCCAGGGAAGGAATCCAATTTGCTCACAAGGAACGTCTACAAATTTATATGTCGGCATTTAACACAAAATGCTCCCAGACCAATCCCAGGGCAGAGCAGGACCTGGGGCCTGGCTGACTGATCTGGCTGGCCCTCGGGCTCCTCTCGGGGATTGCCGGCTTGGGGAGGCGGCCCTTGTTTCTGACATGCCTCCTGGCTGGAAGGTTAAAAGGACTGCAGACCTCCCAGCCCAGAGCAGAGATGTCAGCCTGTGTTGGGGGGGGGGGGGGAAGAGGGATGGAAGGGTAGGGATGCGGAGCCTGTGGACGTCTTCTCTCTTCCTTTTCTTCAGAGAAGTAGCGGCAAGATTCACTTGGCATCTAAGAGGAGAAAGAGGATTAACCCTTGGCATTACTCTGGCCCAGGTTAGGATGGAGCACCTCTTCTTCCTTAAAGACACAGGGTTGTTGTCAGGTGGCATTTCTGTTCCAACTGGGAGCCACATCTCTTTTGCAGAGTCCCAGGGGACCCTTTGTGCAAATAACAGAAGGGGGCCCCTTCCTCCAGGCCGGCAGACCCTCACACAGGTGCAGGGCTGGGGGCTCCGAGTTCTCCCAGCTCCCTTGCAGAGACTCGGCCTAAACATGACTTTTTTCTCTGCACCAAGAGCCTCTGGCCCCGGAGAGAAGGAAATAGGAAGCACCTGGCAGAGCCTGCGCCTGGGCCAGTCCTGTGAGGAACCAGCTTGCTCCTGCCTCTTGGGGCCATGAACAGCTCCAAGCCATGAAGCCATGGAAGAAAGAGGAATCATCTCCCTGGTGCGTGGTCCCCCTCCCTCAAACACATCTTACATCTTAGGACTCCAAAGGGACCACGACGGACACCGAGCTTAGAGCCCCAGAGGAAGAGAGATGGGCTTGGCTGGCCTCTGAGGACCAGAAAGACTCTCTGGGAGGGGACGCTTCCAGCCTGGAGAGCCCCTCCTTGGCTTTCTAGAGCTCAGGAAGGCAGGCTACAGCAGCCTGCTCTCCTCGAGGGCCTCGCTGATTAGGTGGCTCAAAAGCCTGTAGTGAGGGAGTAAACAAACATCTTCACTAGGTCCTCCGTGCTTACTCTGCTTCTGACAAAGCTCAGCACAGTTGATTAGTGATTTTTAAATGAGGGTAATGAACAAGAAAACCAAGTGTCTTGTACGTGGAGTTTAGTAGTTACCGACAGGGTTTAGTAGTTACCAACCTGGCCGCTGGCTCCCAGCTGCCTGGGTTCCAATCCCAGCCTCACACCCCCACCCCCGCCCCCAGACTAGTGTCTGGCTCAGGACAAGGTTGCCTGACCTGGCTGGGCTTCCCCTGTCTCATCTGTAACTCGAGGACAGTAACAGCGGCGCCCACCCCACGAGGTTAATGAGGACCAAATGAGCTCACGCATGTGGAGCCCTGAGAACAGCACTAACACGTGGTAAGAGTTTCATCAATGGTAGATATTCCTCATTTCACTCCAAATGCTCATCCGGGGTTGAGATCCTGTCCATCCCACAGGCAAACCAGATCCACTGCCACCCCTTCCAAGAAATCTTTCCAGACTTCTCCAGTTAGATTTACTCTCCTCTCCTCCCCAGCTCCCAACCGCTCTCGGTTCCTGCCTTGAGTCCCGAGTGGATCACATTCTGTTCCGCGTGCCAGGTGTTTGTGGATGTAGGTATGGGCCCAACTGTACTAGATTACAATCCGGACAACAGGGACTGCGTCTTACACATCGCTGTGTCTCCTGAAGTCATTAGCGAGGGTCCTTCACACAGCTCAAGGTGTATTTGTTGAATTGAATAAAATGGAGACAAATATATGTCAGCTCTGTCATTTTTGTTAATTTAGACCCATGGCTTCTCACCTTGGCAAAAGGCAAAAGGTGAGAATTCTCTGAGCAACTCGAGTCTTTGCTGGACCTTCAGGAAATCACAGCCCCAGGGGGAGCCTCTGCCAAGCATCTCTATGTGGTTGGGATTCGCTTGCGGTTTACTGCCAAATTTGTGTTGGGGTTGCCTGGAATGTGTGGAGAAGTCCTGGACAGCTGGGGCAGGTGGGCCCCTGACAGCTAAGGGCCCCAGGTAACTGATACAGGGGCCTCTACTTAGGCATCTTCCGCGACAGGTTCTAAGTCCTTGGGCAAGCTGTTTATCATGACGGGAGCTGAATTGTGATGTCTGGAATACTAGGGGTGAGGAACACTGTCTGGCACATTAGCAAGAAGGAAAGGAGGCTCAGGAGTCTTAATTGGATCTCTGCAATTTCTTTTTAGGACCGGCCCTGCTCACCCCATGGGACAGGGCACTGGGAAAAGTCCCCCAGATCTAGTGTTGTCAGTTTTTTTCCTCTCTGGATAACAGTGGCCAGTGCAGTGGCACTCCTGCCATTTAAAAGAAAGCCAGCCATTTACCGTCTACGCTAATTTTTTTCTGGGACCATCCTCGTGGTGACTCTCAAGGGCAGCAGTCCAAATTCACGACTGGAGAGCCCCAGGGAGGAACAGCAGCTCCAAGGCCCTGATAGAAAATCAAGATCTGGTTAGCAAGGCAACCAGGAAACTAGAGGCAGCAATGCCTTAGAAGCATAACCAAGAAGAGAGATGTTGGCTTTATGGAATGGTTTTTGCTATCAAATCCGAAACCCTAAAATAAATCAAGAAGTTGCCTATCGGGACTGATGAGCACACTTCACCAGTGTAAATCAGAGTGGCAGGGAGCCAATATGCTGCGGTCATCAGTATGTAGGTCCTGATCCACGGCTGCACCTAAAACAAAGGAAGGATTTCACACCCACCAGAACCCCAGTCGGCTTTTCTGGTGCTCCTGAGGCAAGTGTGGGGTGGGGGGGAAGTCCCCGTAGCCTCTTCCTGGATGTTATATCATCATCTGAGTGGACTTCAGCCTCAGCTACTGGCCCCCTGTGTAGGTAGAGGAGGTCAACTGCAAGGACACAGTCCACCTGATCAAAGAGCGACAATACAAAATAACCACCGAAGGCCTTTGCTACTCAAAGTGTGGTCCGCGGACCAGCAGCCGCGACATAACCTCAGAGCTTGTCAGAAAAGCAGACTCTTCGGTCCCACCCAGACCTAGAGCGTGAGGGTCTTTGAACAAAGCCCCAAGGATTTGTGTGCACATGAGAGTTTGAGAAGCACTGTCTTAAGCTTTGCTTCCTAATAACCTGTCACCTTAGGAATGACCCTTTACCTCTCTCCACTTCAGTTCTTTAGTACAAAAAACTGGGGATATAGACTCTCTTTTCTCTTATATCACAGGGCTGTTGTGAGGAGGTCAAGGACTTCACAGAGCTCAGTAAACGTGAGGGGTGGCTGCTGGCTTTCTGCCCATCACATGCACCAGGCAGTTCCCGCCTCAGGAATTTCTGCACAAACTGTTCCCTTGGTTCTCTGACACTCGGGACTCCGGACTCCCTGGCTTCCTCAGTGCCCTCATTCGCTTAAGAGTGTAGCTCTGACATTCCTGATAGGGGGACTCTCCTTTCTGGTCCTTAAAAGACTAACTCCTTTTGTCTCTCAAGCCTCAGCTCCAATATCCTCCCCCTTCAGAGAGGCCCTCCCATTCCTCCCAGTCTAAACCCACACTCTGCCGTGTCACCCCGATTTGCTTGCTTCATATCACTTACTGCTCTCTGAAATGATCTTGTTTTGAGTGCGTGTGTTTGTGTGTTGGAGTGAGTTTGTTTGTTGGTTCCCAAGAAGAGCTCCATGAAGATAAGAATCGGGTCTGCTCATCTACCCTTCTTCCACCTGGCACGAAGGAGGCATTACATGCACGTTGTTGAATGATTTGATGAATGAATATTTGTGGCTGGAAATGAATGTAATAACCTATGGCTGGGGATGGGTCTAGGGGGGCGGGGGAACGGGGCTGGTTCCCGACTCCTCTGTTTGGATGCCTCGGTAGTGCGTCCCTCAGATGTCATGGTCAAAGGGTCTAAGACCCAACCGAAAGCTCTCCCAGAGAAATTCTTCCTCCGAGCACGGTTTTCCACTGGCCAGGAAGTGAGGCGGGGCCATCCCTATGCCCACGGGGCACGCGGGTTCAGTGATTGGCAAAATGCCCAAGCCGCGTCAGCCCCACGCTAGACCGCCTGCGTCAGAATCTAGGGGCACAGGGTCGTGTGATCTGTTTTAATAACAGCCTCCTTATTGGGATTCTGATACACAGCAAAGCTTGAAAACTGCTGCAGAAATGAAGCAAGAGAAAACCCCCCTCCCCGTCCCAGCTCTGGCCTAGGAAGCGCCTTCAGGGCATCTGATTCCGGTGTTCAGTCTGGAGCTGGGGAAAGAATGGACAATAGGCCCATCGTCACACCCTGGTGGGTATTTTGCTTTTCTTCCTTCAGCCCTCACATGACTTCCTCTGATGGCTGGGCTCAAAGTGGGAGACTGTCGGCACGGAGCGATTCTTCTTTTACCAGTGTTTTCTTAGTGAGTCAGGCTGATTTAATTTTAATCAGCTGAGGCAGCAGAGCGGTGGTTCTGAGCCCTGGCTGCACTCTAGAATCACCTGAAGTGTTTTAAGATCCTGCTGCGAGGGTCCCAACCCAGTCCGATGCTATCAGGATGTCTCCGAGTGGAGCCAGGTGCTGGGACTTTTTAGAAAGCTCTCCAGATAATTCTAACTTACAGCCAGGCCTGGGATCCATTGTGGCATTGTCAAAGACCGCCTCTCCCAAGCTTGCCTGATGATAAGCATCACCTGGGGCACTCGTTCAAACTACCACATTCCAGATCTCTCCCCAGACCACCCTATCAGAGAAGCTCCAAGGGCCTGGGGGCCAGATGATTCTTCTAAGGTAAGCTGGGGACACACTGGTCAAACGGCCTATAGGAGCTCCGGAACTGAATTCTAGCTTCACAATTTAAGTTGACGCCGGGAAAGTTTCTTAAACCTGTTTCCTGATCTTTAAAATGGGGCAGGGTGGGGGAAATAAAAGCATCATTCTCAGCACACATTCTTGTGTAAAGCGCTCAGCACAAGACCATGAACATAGCAGGTGCTTAGCCAACGTAACTTGCCATCCCACCCTCATAAAAGGTGGGTTTTTGGAAGCTGTAACTAGCAGTGTACTTAGGTTGGGGCCTGCCTTCTCTGTAAATGAGAGACCATGTCTACCATTTGCTTCTAAGCTTCCTGAACCTCCAGTACTATATTTTACGGCCCAACAGTCCCGTTTTTGCCCACTGAAGGGTGGATTTTGATGCACTATCATTAATGTTTGTGAGAAGTCCTGGGATTTGCTTCTACAAAACATCCCAATTCCTTCCCCACCTCCCACCACAATTGGGTTTTTAAGAAAGAAAATGAGGAGAGGGAGGCGGTGACAGATTCCAAGTATCCTACAAACAAATCAGGTTGGAACTGGAAAACACCTTAGATCATGTAGTCCAACCTCCTCACACCTTGGCGGGGAGGTAGGCTTTTCATTTCCAGCACACTGACACCAACTCAGAGGGAGAGAAATTGAGGCATCTATAAACCAGGACAGAGGCTCAAAGCAATTTGGCACAAAGAAGAGATGGAAAAATGACCCCATGAAGGCACCTAGAATTCCTCTAACGTTTTATGACACGTATGGATTTAATTGCCCCTCTACATACACACACGTGCACACGTGCACGCACACACACACACACACACACACGCACACGGAGTAGCCACCAGCCCCCTGCTATTCCTGGATGGACAGTTGCTAAATAAGAATGAAGCAGTCACTGAGCTCTGGAAAGAGCATTTCCGAGACCTCCTCAGTTACAACAATTATTGAAAAACACGTTTTCAACTCTATCCTGCACTATCAGAAGAATCTGCAAAATCCCTCTGATTCTTGACAAGGTGCAGAAAATCATCAGGCGGCTAAAAAAACAAGGCATCTGGAGCCCATGGAATTTCTGCTAAAATTTTCCAAATTAGGTGAAGAGAAAGACATAATTGCTCTCCCCACTCTCATTCGGAGGATCTGAGATGCTGAAAAAATTCTTGGGTGACCCTATGGATGCTGTGATTATGGTCATTAAAAGTTTTTACTTATTATAAAAAAAAAAGTACTTTGTGAAAATTTTATGAAAATTGGGAAATACAGAAAAGCATAAAAGAAGAAAATTAAAATCACCTCTAAATCAACCACCTAGAATAGCTGTTAATACTTGGGTATATTTCCTCCTAGTCTTTTTCTGTGCATATTTAAATGTTTTACGAAGTTTGGACCATACTGTATCTAGTCATATATAATGCTTCCTTCCCTAGGTTGTTATATTAGAAATAATTCCCTTACATCCTTATTCTTTGAACAGAATTTTTAATGAGCACATAGTATTTTGTCATGTTGGTATTCCATAATTTACTTGACCATTTTGTTATTAATGGATGATAAAGTTTCTTCTGGTTTTTTGCTATTCTAAAAAGGTGCAAGAAATAGCCTTTCACATAAATTCTTGACCATATTTCTTTTTTTTTAAGGGTTTTATTTATTTATTTGAGAGAGAGAGAGAAAGAGAGAGAGAATGCACACACAAGCAGCGGGGAGGGGCAGAGGGAGAGGGAGAAGAAAACTCCCTGCTGAGCAGAGAGCCCGATGCAGGGCTCGATCCCAGGACCCTGAGATCATGATCTAAGCCGAAGGCAGATTTAGATCGGCAAAGGCAGATTTGCCGAAGGCAAAATTTAACCAACTGAGCCACCAGGTGCCCCAACCATATATTTCCAATTATTTCCCCAGGGCAGTGTTATAAAAGCAGATTTGTAAAGTTAAAGAGTCTGGGTATTTTTAAGGCTCTTATTACCTATTGACAAATTTCTTTCCAGATTTTTAAAAATACCCACCTCACTGCATCTTTGCTAACACTTGAGTATTATAGTCTGTTTAAATTTTTGCCAGTTTTGTTACTGAGAACAAATTTTATGATTTTATGCCGTATCTTGAAAACTCTAAGTAGTTGTATATTACTTTCCTGTCCCTTGTCCATTTGCGTCTTCTTTTTTGTGAATTATTGTTGTGATTACTTTAAGAATTCATGTACAGAGTGAAATTACACATACCACCTTTATAAGAAAGTCCTGCAGAGGACCACTCATGAGCCTTCTCCTAGAATCTCACTGTGGCTTTAAGTCATGTAGACTCAGATTCATAAATGGTTATTTTCCCCTCTTGCCAATGGCAAGAAAAATTCTGAAACCATAATCCTATTCTTTTTTACCTTATCTGATTTTATGAAAGCCCCTGCCTTTCTCGAATGATAGCTACTGTTGGAAAATGCTCATCAATACAGATGTCCACCAAAATGTGTCAACATCTATTTCCTCTATGATGCTCTGTGGGCAGAAATCTTTGATAATGTGTATGTTTCCAGCCCCTTCAAGGTCATCACTAAAGTCAAACTGCATTGGGTTTTCATTCCAATGCTCCTTGACATTTCTTTTTCTGATGGTGGTAAGTCATGTCGCTAACCATCTTCTAGCATGAAGTTAAATCAGTCAGTGGACAGTAAATCTCTGCTGACTCTGAGGGAGAAGTAAAGCCCACTCTGATCTAATCAAATCTAATCATCAAGCTCACAAATGCTGCTGCCGCTGCTTTAATTTCAGGAACAGATCTTCACACAACTGTCAACATCATTACCAAAACACATCAGAAAATTGGAGGAAGGTGCAACATGTAGACAATCATAATCCCCCATCATCAATCTCTAGCTGTCCCCAGTTGACAATTCAGATTAGGGGTGAGCCTCCAGGGGACACACTTTGTAAATCAACTTCACAAAAGAGCAAAATTAACCCCAGAAGCACCTTAAGTGTGCAAATTCAGGTGCCGGCCAACTGAGAAATGGGAATGCAAAGAGTGACTCAACATTTGAGCAAAGTTTACGGTCTCACTTATCTGTTAACGATGACATGCCACGGACAGCTAAGGGTTGGAGGAAGTAGGAGAGTTGTTGCCTGTGAAAAGTTTTTTCAAGTACACTGAGTAAATGAGCAAACAGCTTTTGACAACCAAAAGCCAAGGACATTGAGCAATGGCGGCCAATAACAATTCTGCTGGGAAACCATGCGAATCTTCAATTCTAGACTCTTGAGATGAAACTTACATGCTTAGTGTGGTACCGAGGATGCTGAGGAGAATGGCAGAATGAAGCTTTTGAGAATAAATGCCAAATGAATGTGAAGCTTGCCAAAGGGTAATGGTGATGTTCACCATGAAGAGGAAGCCTAATAATTAGGAAAGCCATAGAGTGGCAGAGCTGATAGGACCTCAGAATTCTTCTCACTCACCCACAAATACTTGTTAAGCACATATTTTGTGCCAGTCACTGTGCTCACACTCAAGAACACAGGTTCAGAGAGGTTAAATAATTTGTCCAAGGTCAGAGAATAGTTAAAGCCAAGACATCCACCGAGAAACTAGCATTTCAATTTTTTATGACAAGAGATAGAAAAAGAATGTTTGACAGAAATGAGTTACAAAACAAATAAATAATCCATGACTGTCTTGAAGCCTGCCAAAAGTAGAGATTCTTCTCTCTCCCCCCTTGTTGGGCTGCGATCTTTTGATCACAAAGAGATGGGAATTGCAAGACACCAAGAGACAGAAGTCAATTGTGAAAGCTTTATTCCCTATCAAAAGAAACACCAAGAATGACTACATTTCTCTTGCCCCTTGCCTGAAAGTGGGATTCTCCAGGGGTGAGGATGGCCCAGGACCTGGACCTGGCAGTGGCGTGGGGGTGGACAACAATGGATTTATCCATTTCTCGTTTGATGGATTGGACACAGGCAGAGGACCACATCAAGAGGGGGTGAGGTTGGGGTGTGTGTGTGTTATCTTTGCTCTAAGTTCTTATTTGAAAGTTGCCGTGTCATCCAAACATATGTGATCCCCCCATTGTTATTTTGGGAAACTTAAGGGCAAGTCTTTCCCCAGTCTAAGAGAAACTTAAAAACAAAGGAAGCTGGATGCCTACATTAAGAAGCTCTAAAGCAGGGTTTGCTGATGGATGCTATGTGTTCTCTTGATCTAGGTTTGAGCCCAGCCTTGGGCAGAGGACATGCATCCTGCTTAAGAACAGCAGACAAGAGCCACTGCCTATTAAACCTTATCTGCTTCCAGGGTGGAGGGGGAAACCCTTAGCTGGCCGTGTCTGCGGGTTGGATGTGTTGGGGATGCTCTCGGGCTCAGAAAAGTCTCTCGTGATATTTTCCAAAGGGTCTTTAAAACGAAGTCTAATTTTTAGGCTTAGAAACATGACTCCACCATGGAGTGTGACTTTGAGATAATGAGATGGGCTATTTAATCAAGATACCAGAATCTGTCCAACGAAACAAGTACCCTCTCCCTTCTGAGTAGTCATCTCACATGCCAGATATTTATCCCAAGGCTGCTGCCATTGTTTTAGATACTTTGAGGACTCCCTGGAGAATTTTCTTCAAATTGATGCCACATTATTTGGAATAAGCACAATGGTAGCAGATCCTCATCCTGTGAGTCTGGATTTATTTTTGGAAACAGTCAAAAGGCTTTTTGGCACGTGTAGCCGACTCCAGTGAATAACCAGCTGATTGAGCTGGTAATGTCGTTCTGTGTCCAAACTGAGGCATAGTTATAAGGTCACATGTTCTTGTGTGGCATGGAAACAGCCCTCCAAGGACATTTTGGATGAGGAGGTCCAGGATTGTCTGAGCGATGGCGGGACCACTGGACCAGATGTGTGACCTTCCGGCACACCACCAAGAAGAGGACAGCACTAATCTGGGCAGGTGATGCTCGGTGGAGTTCTTTGGTTACAAATAATAGAAATGACTCTCCGTAACTTATGTGAACAGGAAGTTGATTGGCAGGCTATGGGGAGCTTGCCAGTTCAAAGGGAAGTCCAAAGAGCCAGGCTCAGAACACACAGCTCCAGAAGGAGCTGGAATGCTCCAACAGCCTCGCTCAGGTGCAGTAATGAAAGTGAGTAAATTCCAAATGTTTCTTCCATCACTACACTGCTCTGCCCCCAGACAATGGTATCAGGGGATACTCTAATTGGATATGCTTAGGGCTTGTGCCCACCTCTTGGCTCTACCCCTTGGCATCTGATGAAAGAATCTCCAGGGACCTTCTTGGCTTCTGTAGAGTGAGAGCAGTATTCCTCGATTACTATTTCTCCAAAACTGCCCATAAAAGAGGAAAGGCAATTTCCCATGAGGAAGGAAGCCTATTTTAAAGGAAAGGGAATAAATACTAGGCTCTCCCAAAGTGACAAACATGAACCACAGTAAGTCCTGGTATTATTATCACGAATTCTGCATGCTAAGTGTAAAATTAAGCTTTGGTCTATTTGTCCACATTTTTGTCACTTTGGTGTTGTTGTTTTTTTTTTTAAGATTTATTTGAGACAGAGATAGCAAGAGAAAGCATGAGGGCTGGGGAGACGTAGAGAGAGAGGAACAAGGTAAGCAGGGATCCCAACCCAGATGCCCCAACGTTTTTGTCACTTTGTCAATTACAGTGTCTTCATTAGGCATCTCTAGTTCCATAAGCTTACGATGTCTGCCCCTTTATTATCACTGAAAAAATATGTAGGTCTTCAGTCTGGCCCATCTTCTTCAGAAGAGCCAGACCCTGTCCTCTTTCCTCAGAGCACTCATGAGTCCAGGGAACAAGTTCAGTTCTCCTCTTGCTAATGAAGTGAGCAGGCGTGCTTGCTCTCTGTAGGGATGGTAGCCACGGCCACACTATGAGGCCGTGACTGAGGATGAGCAGGGAAAACCACCCTTCAAGCTGCACACAGAGGGAAGGTGATGTCCATGCACTGAGAGCACCACGAACATGCAAAGCAGGCCCCGGGGCTTGAGGAATTCAGTTGACCTCACTGTCCCTGGCCAACAAGGGACAGAGCACACAGCTCACTACCTTCCTGCTGAGTTTCTCCAGGAAACTCTTCCAAGCCAGAGCACTCAAAGAGAGCCCCAAAAGCTGGTCTCAGGCCTTAAAAATGCTGTTTATGGACCCTCTGAAAGCTATCAAGGCTTCAGGGTAGGGGGAAGTGTGGCCCCCAGGAGAGAGGAAGTGTGAAGGGAAGAAGAGGCCATCACATCAGCAAGGAGCACTGGAGTCTCACATGAGGCCCAGGAGTGGGAGGATGGCTGCTGGGGGCGGGGCGACTGAACAGAGGGCAGGAAGACTGGGCTCACGAGCAGCCTGCCACACGAGGCAGAAGGCACAATGCTGGACCCCGAGGCCCTCAACAGGATCTCATCCCACTCAGCCTCAGTTTCCTAATCTGTAAAACCAGGGCCAGACCCCCTTTTAGTGGTTTCATCAGAGATCATATACGAAGACCCTCCAGCCCAGTGCCTGCACACAGCAGACATCAGTGAAGGACAGCTCAGCTTTTCTGGGAGGCCAACGTTTTATAGAACAGTGCTTTCCAGACTTTGAGGTTTCATGGCACAGTAAAATTTCAAAACGCAAACTTTGCAGCACTGACAGGATGGCCAATGTTTTATTTTTGCCAACTAAGGACAATTAAAAAAAAAACAACAACTACCCACTATGATACTATGAAACCACCTATGATATTCATAAAACTATTTTCCAATACCAAAAGAAAGCAAAAAGGACAGAGTCTTAGAAGTAAAAATGTCAGTCCTTTAGATGGAATATTTTTAGCTTTATGAAAAAATTGCATCATCCTTATTTAGTGAATTTTTTTTACAAAGCGAAAGCAACTTCATTCCAGACTGGTCTGTCTCAGGATCCAGTGGCAGGAAGGAAAGAATTTGGGTGTTGGAGCCAAATAGGCCACGATCTCCTCCCAGCTCTACTTCTTAACAGCTGTCTGACCTTTAGCAAGAGATCAGCCCTGTGGGTCTCACTTTCCTCCTTTATAAATAGGAAGCCAGAGCACCTCCGTAAATGAGAGTACATATGAAGGGCAAAGCAGAGTTTGGTAGATGGTAGGTGATCATGAAATGCTAAGGCCAGATCCTCCCAAAATTTTAGAGGACTGGATTACTTCTAGTTTTGGAAATTGTTAGAATAGTAAAAAAATAAAGAAATACTAAATAAGGTTGACAAAATCATTCACAGAATTGAAAAAAAAATACATATTGGACCCCATCGACACACTGTGCATCCAACACAAACATGAATCTTATATTTGTGAGGGTGAAGGTGGGTCCCCGTAGCCCCTCAGCCCCCAAGAGGACCCTGGTTAACTCCTTTCTAAACCACGTTCTCACAGATGGCACGTGCCAAGGACTTGGGGACACTGATTTGACTTGTCTCTCTTCTCTTTTGTTCTTTTTCCTTGACTGGAGTTCATCTGGAACATCTATCCAGATTTCTCTACCTTTAGTTCATAATTCTGAGCATGCAAATTTTCTTGGAATTCTAGCTGGTGTCTTTTTTGCATCACTGGATCTCAATAGGTTTCAAAAGGACTAAAATTGAGGGTTAGAAGGGAAGATAGCGGGTGTTGAAGTGGATGGTTTAACTGAGGGATTCTAGGGCAGCCTGGAAAGGGGAAGGGCTCTGTGCCCAAACCTCTGGGGGTTGTGATGAAGGAGTGCCCGCACAAGGCTGTGCCAGATGTTCCCAAGAGGCACGCATGCGTGTGTGTGTGTGTGTGTGTGTGTGTGTGTGTGTGTGCCTGGTTTCTTCACAGAAATAAAAAATTCCTGTTTCTTTGTTTATTGCCATCTGTCCCATTAGAATGTCAGCTCTGTGAGAACAGGAATTATAAATGTCTTGGCTATGTCTGTGTCTCCAGTGCTGAAGACAGGCGTGGGCACACAGTAGGTGCTCAACGAATGTTTGGGATTATCATGGTTGTTTGCTCAGCACTCTTCTCTCCTGGATCTAAGAGCAGACACCCTTCTATTTGGAGGATCAACCCTTCCTCCATTCCCAACCAGATGATGATTTCCTGAACCACAGGGATGAGTGCATGGCCACTCAGAATTCTTATCACTGGAATTTTCTTTTTGGTGGTGAGGTTGGGAAGATACATGCTTAGAGGCTGCAGGTAGTTCAGGTACCAGAGTGTGGAAGAAAGATGCTCTGAAATAATGAGGCTGACAGGCCAAGATACAGAGGCAGGGATGAGAGGCACGGAGTCAGAGAAAGTGATCCTCGCTGTGTTTGGACTCTGGCTCCTGTCAGTCCTGATGTCCCCCTGCTGTCCCTATGTCTGCTTTCTCGAGGCTCAGTCGATCATATTTTCTTTGAGCTACGTGAGTTACCCCAATATGCTTCCACTAGGTTTTCTTTTCCTTGGAGGGGAGGAAGATAAGCTGGCCAGGGTTAGTTTTTGTTGTGCAATCAAAAGAGTTCTGACAGATCCATTTGGTTCAAGATGAGAAGTGACCACAGAGTTGCACTCAGATGTTTGCTGACAGGCAAGGCTCTGAAAGATCTCATGGGTCAATGCCCAGTAAGGAATGATAATGATGGTGGTAATGGTAGCTAATATTTGAGTACTTTTCACAGGTCAGACATAGGACCAAGCATTTTGTGTCATTATTCTGTTTCACCACTACCATAGGGCTATGATGAAATAAATCAATAGTTATTATGGTCTCCACTTTATAGAGGAGGAAACCAAGACTCAGAGAGGTCAGGTGACTTGTTCTAAGGCCTCATAGCAAGGAAGAGAAGGTGCTGGAGTTTTATGTATTTTTCTTTAAAGATTTTATTTACTTATTTGTCAGAGAGAGACAGAGGTAGCACACAAGCAGGGGGAGCAGCAGATGCAGAGGGAGAAGCAGGCTTCCCACCGAGTAAGGAGCCTGATGTGGGACTCGATTCCAGGACCCTGGGATCATGACCTGAGCCAAAGGCAGATTCTTAACTGACTGAGCCACCCGGGCACTCAGGTACTGGTGTTTTAATGCAGGTTTTCCTGACTCCACAATTTCCCTTCTATGCCATGTGTGCACTTCCTGTCTCGCTTCTTTATTTCCATCTCCCACTTCTCTCTTCTCACACCCGTTCCACATCTCCTGCCTGAAGTCTCCCACTCTCCTCCTTTCAGTGACCCTCTTCTGGCTCCTTTAACCCCATTGTTTTGACTGTCCATGAATACATATTTTAAGGCCGTGGTTTTCAACTCTTTTCAAGTATGAAGATACCTTTTCAATGTTTAAAAAAATCTCCATATAATAGCAGCCGTGCTTTAGTGTCTATTGATGAAATGCCTGGGCACAGACGGAGTCTCAGATGCCTTGTAATAACTCTGTGACCTCTAGGTTGGCATCCGTTACTTTCAAATATATGTGAGAATCCGTATAACCATCCCTCTTACTGCTACCTGCTTGGTTTATTACAATATAGAAAAGGCTTATAAATGCTACTATAGAGCTCTTTTTTGCTCACCCACTGCCTTAAGGCTACTAATTTCTTCTGAAATGTGGTCTTTTTTGTCTCTCCTTTAATATGTTTAATTATTTAAGAAGGCATGAACTTACATTTTATATATCATCTCTTGATTATTCAGGGGCTGATTAATTCATGGATTGCCCCAGTCATGTCCTTCTCTTTCTAGCCCCATTTGTTTTATCATTCCATTTCTTATTAGCATCTTTTAGTAAGAATGGACAGTGGGAATGAGAAAAGATTCTGGTTACAAATTATGAGTTCTGATGAAAGATTTGGTTAGAGGAAGTTGAAATCCTTTCTCGAAGTAAGAATTTCTTTAATTCATCAGGCATATTGATTCTCTCTGAGCTCAGTGAAGGCAGGAGTTGCTCTCATTCACTGCTAACCTCCGGGGCTCAGCAAGGTGCCTGGCACATAGGAGCTTACTTGAAAAAATTGTAGAATAAATGAATAAGAGCTGGCTGATGTAAGAGGGGTAAATAAACTTTTTCCTAGGTGGGATGTTGATTTATAGGAAACTAAGTAAAGTACAAGACAACTTATTTTAGGTTCACATGTGTGCAGACAATGCGGCATAAAAATGTTTAAATGACTTGTTAAAATGAACAACAAAGATATATAGTTCTAATTAAAAAGCAAAAAATATTCCACAATGCTATGCTGTCCAGTTGATGGAAAAAGGCATTGACAGAGACCCACACGGAAGTTTCTAAGATGAGGGTTGGTCCAGGATACTGTTACCTTAGGCATTAAATAAACATAATCACCCCCAGCACACTAAGAACTGAGTGTTTAGTATATACCAGGTGCTGTGATAAGCAATTTACATGCCTTATCTCATTTGTCTTCACCAAACCTAGGAAGTATTATTACCTGATAGGCATCAGGAAGTTACCAGTGTCCCTAGATAATTTCTTTAGCTTCCCAGCTTTATTTATTTATTTATTTATTTATTTTTGTAAACCACTCAGTAGTCACGTTTATTTATAAAGTTATTTCCTAAAAAGGTTGCACATAAATAGTTATCAACAAGATCGTCATACTCTGCTCTCATCTGCTGTAAGGTCTCTCTCCAGAGCCAGGAGCAGGCGCCGTGAAGGGACACCGTGGAGGGTAGCCGGCAAGCTCTGCGGCCTGAGCCATGAGGAACAGAGACGCAGTGCGCGTGGCTTCCCCTGCCTTTGCTGCAGCACCTGCTGTGCCCCCCGCCCTGGGCCCTGCAGGACGAGCTCTTCACCTGGACCTTCGAGCACGTGCAGCCATCCAGCTTAGTCCTGGCCGCCGCCGCACCAAGGCTTGGAGCATAGCTTCCCAGCTTTTTGAACCAAGAATGAACTCATCTACTTTTTGCTTCTTCTTTTTAAAATTAAAGATTTATTTCCCCATGAAATGTTAGGTACATATGAAACTTAGATTTTAGATATGTCCTTGGAAACTTGGAGATACTGGTTATTTCACTTGCTCTTGCTTTTTGACTTTAATGAGTTGTATAGAAAGGAAACTTTTATAATGAGACTTGCCATACTTTTCAGAGTTTTCCTAATTTGTGGAAGAAAAAGGGTTTTCATGGAAGGATGAACTTGGGGAAGGACAGGGTTCAGCCTATAGATTTGTTCCCAGGCTCTGCTGCTGTCCAGGGATCAGGTGCTGAAATGGCGTAACCAAGGCTGATGGGAGGAGGGAGCGTGCCTTTTTGGCTATATATATAGCCTGGTGCAGCCACAGCTTCCTAGAATAAGGAAGCAACCTGAAAAGGTACTGGAGGAACTAGAATTATGGCCCGTCTGTTTGGAGGGATTTGGGGGAAATGACTAGCTTTCTCTGCCTCCTTCTTCCATACTTTGCTTTATTTAGCTTGGAGGGAAGAATATGGACAACAGACTACTAATGGAAAAGTGTATGTTCAAAAAAACCAAGGTTGGCATTTGTAGAACTGGTTAGCAGTGCATTTTGGAGAATTCCGCTGCCTCTCTGAAGTGTTAGACAGGAGCCAGGAAGAACCAGGACTGGAGGAACCAGGATGGGAGGCCCAATGATGCTGTCAGTTCCTTGGGACTACTCTGTCAACAAGCCATTATTGTGGTTTAATAAAAGGGAGATGAACACAGGGATCTTGGCTGTAATGAAGATCAAACCGATGACATCATCAAGGAATTCCATACAGGGGAGAAAGAACCTCAGATGAAATTCAGTGTTAATAAGAAACTGAAAAAACTGGAATATTCAATGGGGAGATGAACCTGATAGGTGGGCCAACCATGGAGTGTGTTTCTTTTCTATAGCTCACATGACATTCTGCTCTGTTATTTCTATATGTGTCTTATCTCTTTTACAACTAAGATGGCTTGAAGAAAGGGTCTGTATTCTTGTACCTGCCAAAGCACTGAGCACACAGTTATGCACATATAAGATAGACATGTAGGATTTTGTTTATTAAATTTACTGATGTTGCTCTTGAGGCTAAGGTCCTTGAGTAAATCACTTGAGTATAGCTAATGTTTATTATTTTCATTAATTCTCTTACCTAAGACCCTCCATCCATCCATAAGACCCCTGTCTCTTTCATTTTATTTATTCACTGAACACTGACTACATGCTAGGCTATTGGTGCACAGGTGGAAAAGACAAAGTTCTTGCCCTTAGTAGCTGACAATCTAATGTGAGAGGAGAAATTTTAAAAAGAATTTTTGATATAAGTATATAATTAAATAACATTGTGATATTTCTTTGAGTTTCTCTCTCAATCTGACCCACCTAGCAAAAACTCCTTCAAAAACCTGTTAACACTGATCGCAGATTGTCAACTGTTCTTAGATATTCTTAAGAATCTCCTCTTTGACTAGACAGCCATCGGGTCTCCTTTGGGGGCAGGGACTGTTATGCTCTGGTCTGCAACACAGCATCAGATAGGGTGCTTGCTCTCGCCTGCAAAAAGGCTGCTTTGTCTAGATTTATAAGTCATTAGTTTTGGCATAAGTAAAGTCACTCTAGAGAAAAGGCTCTAGAGAAAAATTTATCAGTAAAAAGAACTGAAGTAGAGGTGCAGGAGACTCATAGTTCTGGGGGTTTCAGGGACAAGAATCATGGTCTTAATACCCCAGGATTCTTCCCTCTTTTTCTCTCTGGGTGTCATCTTCATTCTCTCAGATTCCTCTGTGGGGTGGGAGACATGGATATATCAATAGTTGTTTTGTGATATAACCTTACAACTCATGATCTAAGAGCAAGTTAGAGCTTTCCTTCTTTGATTCAGGATGGAAAATCTCAGATCAAGACGCTGATTAGAGAGACTTAGGTCAGAGGGAACCCCAGACTGTTGACTGGCTGTTCCACTGGGTCCTATGATTAGAATTGTTCTCCAAAGGAGAGAGAATGTCAATCCCAAAAGAAGGCATGAAGGTGGTATGGAGGTCCAAAGAGAAGATTCCTGGCCTATTCTGTGTATTGAGTCCACCAATGCAGTATTGTTCTCGAGGATACCTCCCCACAAGGGAGAATCCTCATTAGCCTGTTTATCTTCCCAGTGCCCATTCATGACCAGCATACAGAATGACTACAGCACTAGGGCTTGTCAAAACACACTAGGTACTTGTCCACGACTTCATATGGCTGTAATTCTACTCTATAAACAACATGGAAAGATGGCTGCTTAGGGGGGAAGGAGATCCTTTTTGATGTACACAGTCACACATTTCCTTGGTTGGCATAGCCAACCACTGGTGACCTTAGATGATATCATCTAAACTGGAAATGACTTTGATTTCGACTCCCCCTGCTCCTCCAGAAAGACACAGTCCAGGGGTCTGGCCTGACTACCCAAGTGCCTGTGGCTTACTGTATGTGCTTCTCTCCCCATACATATACATCCCTATCCCTCTCCATCCCACACCCAAATCTCCCACGCTGTAGAGCTCTTTCTATTTTGTAAGAAGTGAGTTCAAGCATCTTTGAACAGGTAACAGGGAGAACTTCTTCAGTAATATTCCCTTTAGCTGCATATATCCTCCCTAGTCCTGTTAGTAATAGAAAAGCAAGCTTTGGAGATTCCAAATTATTGACAACTCCAGACTTCTGATTCCATCCATATGAGAGACTGCTGAAGAACCCTACCACTAAAAAAAAAAAGTAGGTTCCAGAAAAAAAATATTTTTAATGTATCACTTGGCTCACGAACATAAGGAAAATCTCCAAGAACCACCCTACTCCACAGAAAAGGGAGCTGAATCTAGATCTGGCACTGATGGGCCTAAACAAATGGGAATAAGGGGCTCAGAGCACTGTGAAGGGTATTACTAGCCCTTGACCTGGCAGCACAGTGGGGACACTGAACTTTAGAATCCTACATTAATCCAGGACCCTTGGAGAGAGCTAGTGTTCCTGATTAAGGACACTGCCTTTAGATAATTACAACAACAACAATAACAATTATAAGTGGGAGGGTTTTCAAAGGGCAAAGTTGACATCCTATATGTACGCCAGGAAGAGGTACTCGAGAGTTAAAGGAGACTGAAGTCCTTGTAATGTTATAGAAGGGTGTTAAGATAATTTTAGAGTTTGTGAAAAATGTATCATAAAATTTCGAAGGAAGCCACTAAAAGAACAGAAGAAGAGGATAAAAGTCCCAAATCAATTAGAGGCAAAAAATGGGATTTAGAAAATAAGTATCTCCCTCCTTCCCGCCCCCCAAAAAGCTGCTCAATCAATCAATTTTTTAAAAAGCAAAAAAGGAGGAGCTCCTGGGTGGCGTAGTCAGTTGAGCATCTGACTCTCAGTTTCAGCTCAGGTCATGATCTCAGGGTCATGAGATCGAACCCAGCGTCGGGCTCCGCACTCAGTCCAGAGTTGGCTTAAGACTCTCTCTCTCTCTCTCTCTTCCCCCTCTAAAAATAAATACAGCTTTTTTTTTTTAAAGGCAAGAAAGAAAAAGAAGCATTAAATACATGAAAATTGAGCAAGTAAGAGAAACAAGTTCAAAGATATTAATGTTCCCATTAAATGGAAGAGACTAAACTCATCAGTAAGAGAACAGACATGGTCAAACAGTTAAGAAAGAATTGTAAACTGTACATGCTGTCTACAAGAAACACGTATAAAACGTAAGGATTTTGGAAAGTTCACAGTAAAAGGATGAAAAGAGATATTCTTGGCAAACAATAACAAAAAGAAAGATGGAATAGTTATAGTAACATTAGGCCAAGAGCATAATTAGGGATAGATGGGGTTACTATATAATACTGGCTTCATTTACCAGGAAAACATAAGAAGTCTAAGATTTGATGTGGTCATCATTTCCCAATGTATACAAATATCAAATCCTTGTGTTGTACACCCAAAAGTAATGCTCTATGTCCATCACATCTCAATAATAAAGAAGTCAAAACTGCACCTAATAAAGTAGACTCAAGACACAGCAACACAGAGTCCCAGGGAGAAAGGGACTACAACACTAGGGTGTTTCAAACCAAGCCTCAGTCACTAACAGGCAGAGAAACATCAATAAAGAGTATGATTTGAACACAGATAAAACACTGAATTTCGTTAGCATATGCAGAATAATAGTTCATCTTTCACTGTCTCTATGACTTTCAGCAGATCCCTGGGCCTCCATTTCCTTATCTGCAAAATGAGACACTACCTACAGTGCTCTCACCAAAGCTACGGCGTCATCTAAGACTCACCATTATTGCAGTATTTCTAGGAAAGGAAAGTCTTCTAATTAGTGCAAGCAGCCTGTTGTAGGTCACATCCCAATTTTAGTGATGTTAAAATGAAAAAAATGTGACCAAGGCTCAGTTAGATACCACATGTCTTACAAACCACTGTGATGGTTTAAGATGAGACGATGTCAGCAAACTCCAGGGGGCATGCTGCTCCCTCTGCTCCTTCAGAACTGACAGTAAATGAGGGGAGACCAGGACAAAAATCCAAAGTGGGTTATGCTTTAGCTTTTCACATCCTTGCATGTTTTCCTATAGGTATCTGCTCCTCAAAACGAACTACTTCTTCAGAGGGGAGATGAAGTCCTAACCATAGCCTTCTTGGAAGAAAGTGACTCACCAGGTCAGGAGCAATGGGGAGATGGAGTGGGGAGAGCCATGAGAAGGAGGCAGGGGTCAGATGTCTCCCCCGCAGCAGAAGTGATGCTGAGAGTGGAAAAGGCAAAGAGAAGTGTGAGGCTAGTTTGGGGGAGGGGGGGTGAGGAGTGGGGTAAGAGAGGGAAGGGGAAGGCCTGCTGCTGTAGGGGTGTAAGCGTGGGGAGGGCGGGCTTCACCAGCAGCCTGCCCTGTGCCTGGTACTTCAGGAAGCTGGGGTGGGACAAGGAAGGCCTTCTGTCCAGCCCACCACTTAGAGAATTGGGGAGAAGACAGACTTCAAGGAAGGTGACTGGCGATGGGGCCTACATCCACTTTCTGAATGGATGAAAAACTCAGACTACTAAAAGTAGCTTTGCCTTTTTCAGCAGAGGCAATTTTAGGGTCTTAATTATATTACTATTTTGGAATGGCTTTTTATAAATATTCTTCACTATGTGAAAATCAGTTTTTTGTTAAAATGCTTTTAAAAAAAAGAAATTAATTTTGAAACAAACAAACAACAAAATCCAAGTAAGCTTAAAGCTGTCTTCGACCTGGAGAGGATATTGATCCTTGGTTAAACAGACCCTCGTGCTACCTGTCCTTCTAAATGCCCCCTCCAAGGCCTTGACGATTCTCACCTGGGAGTGCTCTCCATCCTGTCTGACTCCTGGAATGTTTGCATCTCTCCAGGGTACGGGCTGCTCATGACCTCACACTGTTTCAGTGTGTTGTCTCACCAAGGACAATGAGATCTTTAAAAGACCAGAGTCCCTCTCCCCACCTCCAACCATCTAAGGCACGGGGTGTCAAACAGTGAATTAAGGTGGCTGGTCACTAAGGAACAAAGTGTGTTTTAGGGATTCTTCCCCAAACTGCACATGTTCCTCAGATGAGGAATTGTCATTGGTTAAAAATAATACTTCTGTTGAAGGTATACTTCCTTTATTCTTTTAAGTAATATGCTTGTAGGTATTTAAGTCTATGAAATTATTAAAATAATACTATTAAAATTCTCTGAGGTAATGACCATCCTCTCTCTGAAAAATCACACCAAGAATCTGACGTCCTAGTTTCCTATTGCTGCTGTAACAACTCACCACAGACTGAGCAGCATAACAGGATACAAACTGATTATCTTACACTTCAGTCTGTTAGAATTCCGTCATTGGTTTGTGCTGAAATCAAAGTGTTGGCATGACTGTGTTCCCTTCTAGAAGCTCTAGGGGTAGATCTACTTCCTTACCTTCTCCAGCTTTGAGAGCCCACCCATATTCCTTGACCTGTGACCCTCCCTCCATCCTCAAAGCCAGGAATGGTGAGTCTAGGTCCTTTTCACCTCATATCACTGTGACCTCCTCTTCTGCTTCCCTTTTTTTTAGTTTTAAGGACCCTGTGATTCCATTGGGCCCACTCAGATAATCTGGGATCATCTCACTATCTTAAGGTCCTTAACTTAATCCCACCTGCACAGTCATGTTCATTGACTGTGGGCATTGCAACCGGACATCTTTTGAAGGCCATTATTCTGCCTACTACACCTTCTGTTCCCTCACTCTGGCGGGGCGTAGAGGGTGTCGCCAGGGTTAACCATGAAGGGGCTTCAGAACCTTGGGCTGTCAGGAGAGCCTGTGAACAGGCATGCAGGGTGGAATTTTTGGCCACTGCCTCTGGGAGAAGGAGTTCAGATGCAGCAATGAGACATCTCTAGAAAACCCGCCATGCACCGCTAGTAACCTTTTTAGAAAAGTTTTAAGAAAGCGTTTACAAGCCCCCGTTCCTGCTCTGGCTCATGTCTCATTAGTATTCCAGGTCAGGGGCAGTCCAGGCTTACCCACAGCAAAGAAGCTAGCACCCCACAATCATTTCACCATGACGCCGATGCCAATGACTCTCAGGGTAAGGGGTGAACCATTTAAGAAATATATTTTTGTTGATGAGGCTTTAGAGGAAGTCCTCTTAGCAGTTGAAATCAGAAAGTATTGAAGTTCCTCAATCTGGTTTCTAACAGAGGCAGCTCCTTTTGTAGACACAGAATAGGCTTTGTCCTCCTTGGGACTATTAGATCTATACTGATCAGGTTCAGGCCCCGTGGTCTATGCGGCTGGACCCATATTAGGGGCTTGAAGAGCTGGCTGGATTCAATCATCCCCAAGCTTACCTTTTATTTCTAGGCTCTGAATAAACAGAAAAAGATGGAGATTGGAAACAATTTGGTGATGTTTACTAAGATCCAGAATGTACACGGCATTCCTAGCATCTCCACGGCTTGGTATCTATCCCAGAAAAATATTTGCATATGTGGGTAAGGAGGTGCGCGGTTCAGCATTGTTTGCCATGGTCACAGATGAGGGACAGCTTAAATGTCACCCGAGGGTGACAAAACAAATGTGGTACATCCACACTAAACAATTAAAAAAAAAAAGGCTAGATCTATATATGTATACGAACAATAAACATACTATATGGTGAAAAAAGTGAGTTTTGGAATAATATGTATCAGTTTGATTCTTCCAAAAATTATATATTTGCATGTAACACAGAAAGTTCTAGAACTATAAACACCAAACTGAAAACAACTGTTATTCTGGGAGAGGACTGGAATGTGCTTGAAGGAGAGCTGGGGGGTTGATAAAGATGGAGTTTTTACTTTCATCTATATTGTGTGGATTTTTTGGTGATAAAACACATGAGTGTTATCACATTGTGAGATCTATTTTAAATTAAAAGAGAAAGGTAAATGGAACTGAATGAACTAATCTAACATTATAAAGTTGTCAAAACTGATGATCAAATCTATTAAAATGCTTTACAAAGCAACAATTAGCACAGGAAGTTCCAAACTATTTTTCCTATTTTGTTAAAAAGTGTGTATATGTAGGTACATATAGACTTATATAGACTACATATACCTACATATATTTACATGGATGCTATATCTACCTAACTATTATCTACCTATATACACTATATGTATCTATATATACTTATAATAAAATGCATAAATCCTGCTTTGGTTAAACCATAGATAAATATCTTCTTCTTTATCATTGTTCTTATTATTTATAATGGCAAACATATCTTCTATATGATTATGATTAATCTGGTAATTGAATACAGTTTGCCTTTTAAATAATTCAATTAACTTTAGTAAATTAAAAAAGTTTTCTGACATAGTTGCAAAATTAAGGACAACATGAAACACTGCTTTACGGTATGAGCATCCCTTTAAATAAAACCCTTCCAAGTGTGAAGAATGCGTTAAGGTTTTATCAAATGAACGCTCTGTGCAGAAAAACTGATCTAAATTGTGATTTAAACTTTACAACCACTACAGTCTTTCCATTTGAGCAAAACTTCTGTTGGAAACTGAAAGTGTGTGTGGGGGGGGTGGTTATCTCAGGCCTTGGGGATATCCCAGGAAACAAAAGCTGCTCTGAAGGAATTGTGCAAGATTGACACCAACAGGAATTCCTTTCTAGACTATGGGAGACTGTAGATTGAGTGTTCAGTTCTACCGAGAAAAGGGGAAGCTACTGAGCTTTTTATTTACCCAGAGAACCAGTCCTGAAGACCTTCCATGGTCTGTGCGTGCACGGATGTCTCTGGGGATGATCAAATCCTCCCCTCGACCCCTGCAGGGAGGAGACTGTATGCAGGACCACAATCGTGCACCTGCCGATCAACAGATCAGCCCTCCATATGCGGAGGCACTCACCCAGCTGTGGCGGAGGAGCAGAGCCAGCCCATTCCCTCCCCCATCCCCGCAAACAAAGGGCGGTCATTTTCTGCTCCTCCCAGAGTCAGATGCACGCACACGCCTTCCATCACAATTAACTCAAGAAACTGAAACACAACACAAACTCACCCGCAACATGCTCAAAATCAATGCCATCAATACCCAGAACGAGGATACCAAAAAAGCAAAACAAAACAAACCTATTCAAAGAGTAAATACTCAAAGCAACAGGGCTCAAGTCAGACACACTACAAGGTCAACACATCTAAGACAAGTTCAAGTATGCGGCGCCTTATACACTGAAGAGCTGGTCATTATCCCACGGGTCGCAAAGGTAAATGCCCTCAGGAACCAGCTAATGGGAAAGTCTATAAGATAATACAGAGTGGGCCTGCCATGAGCTGGACCGCAGGTGCCCCGGGGAAAGGGATTCACATTCAATTTTTACAAATTTCAACTCTTGCAGCATGATTCTTAAACAGAGTCTACAATCAGAGACGGAAGTGGAGTTAAAATATGGGTATAGAGTAGATGACATAGAACAAGAGTCAAAGCCAGAAACGTGGCCAAGTCCACAGAGAATACAATGCAAAGCAGTGATCCTAGCTGTCATTATTTAAAAGAATGGTGACCACTAGGTTTATACCTTCAAATGCAATGGCAAAGCGAAAGTTAAAAGAAATGGCTTATTAAACTCTAATATGAGGGATTCAGATTTGTCAAATAGATTCTTGACATAAGTAATTGAGCTAGATTACAAAAAGATTGCATACATTCTCTTGGAAGGCTTTCAATAAATGAACCTTCTAAGAGCTATAGGTGTGGCCTTATTGGAAGGCAAGGGGTGGACCAAATGACCTCCCAAGGTCCTGATTTAAATATGTGTATACAGTCAACCCTTGGTTATCCAGCCCAAAGAAGAAGACAGTGACAAATCATCCTAAGCTCAAGATAATAGAAAGTTATATTTGCCTTTGGAACGTATTTTGGTACTTAAACTAGAACGTGTCTTTCTGACGCTCTGAGAATTCACAATGCTTCACAACAGCCACACAGAAGGCATGACCTGGAGCTGGGAGGCTGCCCAATTTCACCATCCTGTCCTCCACGCAAGCCTTCTCCTCTGCAGGGAGCCGGCAATATCATCTTGCTGAAGAACACTCGGCACCCCAAACTTTCCCAGACAGGGCCTGCCTGGCTCAACCCTTCCCTGGGAGATGAGAGAAGGCTCTTTCCCTGCTCTCTGGCTGACGCAGGTTGAGGACCACAGAGTGCCTCAGGTCCCGTGGTCGGCAGCGAGCTAGCCCGGATTTATCTCTGTGAGGTGACTGCAAAGGATGGTCTAATCTCCCTACCACTGAAGACACAGAAGTAAACTTCTTGAGCTCCTTGGAAGAGACAGAGGGAGGGACTTCATGGAAAAGGAAGATGAAATGAATGCTGAGCACTTGGAAAGAAAGAAACTGCATACTCGGGAGATGCAGCGGCAACTGTGCGTGTCCAAGGATGGGTGTGATGGGAGAGCTGCACCTGAAGCCCATGTCCAAGGTGAAGGGCCAGTGTGGTAACCGCACTGAGCTGTAGAGGGCTCCGGGTGAGGGAAGGATGGTTGCCCCACCATCCTCTGTCCTCTGTCAGTTCCCAGGGGCTACTGAGGGAGGCTGGTGCCACCTAACAGGAGGCAGGACCAGCCAGGACTTTTCAGACAGCCTCAAAGTCCTGGAAGCAGAGGCTCAGGGCTCTGGGAGGCAGCATTTGATGAGGTGGGCTGCTTCTTGGTCAGAGAGACACCAGACTGTCACTGAGCACGGACAAGCTGCTCCAGTCACCTCGGGCAGTAAGGGTCATCACAACACCTTCTGATGTTCCTTTTTCTATCACACTCTGATCTTCAGTTTTTCCTTCAGACCCAGAACTGTGCTATCTTCAATGTGGCTATTTAATTTAAATGAAAAAAAATTAAAAATTCAGTTTCTCAGTCAGAGTAGCCACATTTCAAGTGCTCATCTGCTCCCTGTGGCTAGTGGACACCGTACGAGACAGCCCTGACAGAGAACATCTACATCATCACAGAAGGTTCCACTGGACAGGGCACTCATCCCGACTTCTAGAAGGTCTAGAATCGTGTACCTTCTACTCTTCACAGGATAGAAGAAATGAATAAATGGAAGAAGAAGCATGCTTAACGAAGTATATCTTTCCTACGCATCATCACAGCCGATCCTTAAACCGTCCAATGTGGTGGGTGGGGGTGAACTTCAATATGCCCATTTTACAGGTGAGACAAGTAGGCACCACATAGCTAAGGAACTCGCACAAGGTTCACAATTGTTGGGGGGTATGGTTAGGATTAACACCAGGTCTTCCAGTTCCAAGGTCAGTGCTTTCCACTGTTTCATGCAACTGCTACAAGCGATGCCACCTAACAGTGACTTTGTTTCACACCGCCATACAAGCTCAGCCTCCCAGAATGAAGAGGACAGGCCCTCATGATTTTCTGGATCGACTGATTTTTGAAGTGATAACAAAACTTGGCACAACCGCAGTTCAGTAGCTCTAGTAGGGAACCCTGGGGTTCAAATCCTGACCCACCCATGTCCCGTTTAATTGATGAGGGCTGATCGCTTCCCACCCGATTTCCTTTTCTCATGTATGTACTTCACAGTATTGTCAGGAGGCTTAAGGAAGACAGGGCCGGGGAAAGGCTCAGCATGGTGCCTGGCAACGAGGGCTCCAGAAATAACACTTATCGACGGTTTCTGGCAGAACTGACAGCACACTGGCGCATGCAACACCTTTCCTGATTCTACAGATGATCTATCGGAATCTCATCGAGGAAGGGACTGATTCAAGGTCATGCGACTAGCAAGCTCTAGATCTACGGCATGAACTCAAGCTATCTGGACTCTGAATCCTATGCTTTTCTTACTACACGGTGTTGCTTCTCGGGAAAGAAGGGAGCAGTGGACACAAAGGTGTGCTTTAGACGAAGTTTAGCTGTCCTGAATTCCCATCTTTCGCCCTTCTTTGAAAGGAATGATTATTGTCTTCCGAGTCTTACGGGAAATGCTGTGCAAAGGCCACTTTGAGCAGGAATTCTAGCATAATCGTCACCTTTTTTTTTTTTTAAAGATTTTATTTATTTATTTGACAGACAGAGATCACAAGTAGGCAGAGAGGCAGGCAGAGAGAGAGAGAGAGGGAAGCAGGCTCTCTGCTGAGCAGAGAGCCCGATGCGGGACTCGATCCCAGGACCCTGAGATCATGACCTGAGCTGAAGGCAGCGGCCTAACCCACTGAGCCACCCAGGCACCCCATAATCGTCACCTTTAAGCCCTTCCTATGTAGAGCTTCTACAATCCCACTGCTAAGGTAGTGTTACTTGTATAACAAGGAGACTTAAAAACACGAAGAGCATGTCTTGAAGCAGAGCGTTCAAATTCCCTCCCTGAAAAACCATCCAGCCTCCATCACCTCACTGCTGTAGCAAAAGGCAAGGACATGGCCTTCCAGAGGCCCAGCGGATCCCAGCCCAGACCTAGGAATGAGAGGAGCCCAGCCCAGACCTAGGAATGAGACTACGAATTGTTGCAAACCATTGGCTTTTGGTATTTTTTACTCAGCCTTATCACAGCAAAAGCTGACTAATAGATTCGTCAGACTCAGGGTGGGAGTCACTTACCCTGCCACAACGATCTCAAAATCTCCATCATGGTCCACATCGGTGACTGCCACACCATAGTTGAGCTGGGTGGGGTTGCTGTCATAGTCAGGGGGCAGGACCGTGCTGGTGACTGCAGTGAACATGGGTTCAGCACGCTGAGACCCCTCGGTTGGGGGCAGAAACCACAGCAGCAGCAGGAACAGTAACATCCTGAACACCTGCAACCAGAAGTTACAAATGTTACTGAAAGACCTCCTAACCAAGCAGCCTGGAGTAGGCGCACGAGTACCCCCTCTTCCCACCCCCCCAGCCCTCATTCCTGGAGGGCTTGGCCATTACCGAGGCTGCCACTTTTCTGTAACACCTGCCCTGACCAGTGTGTTTAAAACCACAGCCTGCCGGGGCACCTGGGTGACTCAGTGGGTTAAAGCCTCTGCCTTCGGCTCAGGTCATGATCCCAGGGTCCTGGGATCGAGTCCTGCATCTGGGTCTCTGCTCATCTGGGACCCTGCTTCTCCCCCACCCCCTCTCTCTCTGCATACCTCTCTGCCTACTTGTGATCTCTGTCTGTCAAGTAAAAACAAAACAAAACAAAACAAAAACTACAGCCTGCCTGCATTCCACCGGATCACCCTTTCCCTGCTGGGCTTCTTCTTTCTCTATCACTGTAAATCTACTTATTCATTATGCTTCCTGTTGTTTGTCTCCCTCTGCTAGAATGTAAGCTCCACCAGGGCAAGGATCGGTGGGTTTTGCTTCCTCAGGCACACCAAGCCAAGGACAGAGTCTGGTACAGAATAGGCACTCATCACACAGTTGTTGAGGGAAGGAAGGAAAGAAGGAAGGAAGGAAGGAAGGAAGGAAGCAAGGAAGGAAGGAAGGAAGGAAGGGTTGAATATAAATACATTGGCCTCTCCCATACTCCAAAAGAAAGATTGGGAGAGTGAAGAAGATAACCAGCCTCAGTCCCTGGTGGGAGTGAGACTCCCATGGGTATCCCGGTCTAGAACAATAGAGGCAGTGAAGGATTTTCCTTCCACGGGACACATCCCAGAGGTAGCCTGGAGGGAATCTGCTAAACTGGCAGGTTCCTCTGGCCAGGGTCCCTCCCCAGAGTGGCTGGCCATCATCTCCAGATCAGGAAGCAGGCAGTTAGGGAATGTATTCCAGCAGGATCTGGCGGTGGCCCATCATTCACTTGGAGAAATTAAACCATTGTGTGCGTGTTTTATTATAAATTAATTATGTATAATCCGTTGTATAATTCATTATTATATCTCTAACATAACTCAGGGTGTTGCCGAGCCGCCTGGGGCCATGGGAGCTGGCGGCCGGAACCCAGGAGACTGATGAGAATGGCCAAGGAGGTGGAAGGACCCCGCCCTGCCCCTGTGGGAGCTACAGATGGCCCACCCAGAGACTCTAACTGCAGGCCTGGAGGCCGAACTCCAGAGTATTCTAAAGGCCCTGCTGGAGTAAGTCCCACAAACGTGCTGCGCAGGTCCAGTCCTGCAGGCAAAGTGGTGCCTTCCTGCCTTCAGAAGGCAGCAGACCCCTTCCTGATGGAACTCTTCCCGCTGGCATGCCAATGCGTCTGGCAGCCGAGAGCAAGGCTGAGTGAGGCTGATGTCTTAATGAACAGAAGATGCAAAGACTGACTCTCCATATGGAGACAGACGCTCCTGCCAACAACGGAGCTTGCCTCCGTTCAGGACCCAGAAACCCAAATGGAGGGCCCAGGCGCTGCCTTCACAGTCGGACATGAGTCAGAAGCCTCCCTAATGCCATGCTGCTGAAGCTGGCGTGAGACCCAGGGGCAGGGCGCCTACTGCAGGACAGAAACTAACCTCGGCGAGCCTTCGTGGGAAGGAGGCTTTTGCACCGTGTTCATGAGGCACATGTTGGGTGTTGCACTAGCAGAGTGAGGTCAAGCCTAAATTACTGAGATGTCTGAACAAGACCGTATCTTCTGGGCTGTCTAATCACCAAAGACAAACACATCACTCTGAGAGTTAAGCAACTCGGCAGGAAGTTTGGTTGGATAAAGGAAACTTATAATTGGATTAATGAGCAGCTGGTGGTCAAATGAAGAAGCTAAAGAGTATTTAATAACCGGCAGAGACATGCTGAAATGTAGTGTGGATCTGAAGGTCACTGGTCTTTTCAAGGTATTTCTACCTCTATTGTAAGGACAGCAAATGAGAGCCAGATCCAATTGATTGGCAGTGGATTGAAAGAGTACTGTGATCAGATTACAAGGTTTGCAATGGACAGAGAAAAGGAAAGCAGCATAGGGTGTAACTTCTAGAAGCTACTTAGTCCCTCCCAGGCATCATACTTGTGATCTGGGTCACTGACACCAGGGAGGGAGGTCTCATCGGGGTAATATCAGAATTCCGGAATAGGTTTCAGAAGCACATCACTACTGAAAAATACTGTATAATAACTATTTTTTCTTAGAATACCCACTTAATCAGGAAGCCTCGATGTTCTTTACAAGAGATTCATAACTTATAAAAGTAAACATCTGGTAGAAATTTTCTAATGAAGGTCATGAGGGGCAAGAACCATGATGCAGCCTGTTGATTTTTACCTTTTCTGTAAAAAGGTGAACTTAAAAAAAAAAAAAAGATTATTTATTTATTTATTTGAAAGAAGGAGACAGAGAGAGCATGAGCAAGAGTATGGGGAGAGGGGAAGAGGGGAAGAGAGAAGCAGACTCCCTTCTGGGCAAGGAGCCCAACACAGGGCTCAATCCCAGGACCCCAGGACCATGATCTGAGCTGAAGGCAGATGTATAACAGACTGAACCACCCAGGCTCCCTGAAAAGATGAACTTTTAATTAGGGGAGCCATATGAAAGAGGTAGCTACTCTCTGTTAACCATTTCCAGAAAAATAACCTAAAGCAAGATTAAAAAGAAGTAATAAACTTATGGGCTGACCTCCATTCAGCCTGGTGACCTTGAACAAGTCACAGCCTTGGTGGGTCCCAGCTTCTCTAAAATGAGAGTTTGGGACAGACTTTAAGGGTCCTTTCCAGCTCTAAAATTCTACAATGAATTAAAGGATTTATTTTTTTTTTTTAGAAGCACACCTTCAGCAGTTTTTCTCCTCAGTGCCTTCTATAAACTTCAGACCAACCTGTGTGATTTTCCTCTCCGAGCACATTAAATCTATTTTGAACAAAACAGCTTTTCGGCAGGGTTCTGCAGTAGTTCCCCCACAGAGGCCACGGCCAGAGAGGAATCAGCCATCACCATTGTGGAATCTGAAATCACTCCACATGGGCAGATCAGTGGATGGCACCCCCAGTGGGTCAGGGGCCGAGGGGTGCAGGGAGAACATGCACTTCACATGTTATTCTTCTGCTTTGTCAACGGCACTCCGTGCACCCACCTGGGCTGTTCTGAACCAGCGTGAGTTAGAGAGGAAGCTGTAAGCCTGTCTTTGTGGCAGATCGGGGAACAGTTATGGTAAAGAAACTCAGGAAAAGATCTGGAAAATATCCACCTTGTACACTCAGGGCTCATGTGAAAGAAATCATGGAAGGGCTTCTCTGTACCTTGACTACTTAGACTGGTTCCCAGACCTGGAGCCTCAATACCAGCTAAGAGTTTGTTAACAAGCAGGATCTTGGGCCCCACCCTAGACCTAATAAATAAGAATATGCATTTTAATAAGAATTCAGGTGATGTGAATGCACGTTAAAGTTTGAGAAACACTGCTCAGCTGGAGCTATACACTGGAATCATTTGGGGAGTTTTGTTTTCTTTTTTTAAATACTGTTGTCTGACAATGATTTCTTGGATATGACACCAAAAGCACACAACAAAAGAAAATATAGATAAAAAGGATTATCTCAAAATTTAAAGCTTTTGTACATCAAAGAACACTGCAGACTGAGTGAAAAGGCAACCCACAGAATGACAGAAAATATTTGCAAATTGTTTATCTGATAAGGGATTAATATCCAGAATATATAGAGTTCCTACAAATCAACAACAATAAAAAACCCAATTAAAAATGGGCAAGGGACTTGAATAGACATTTCTCCAAAGAAGGTATATACAAATGGCCAATAAATATGTAAAAAGATGCTCAACAAGAGTAATCATTAGGGAAATGCAAATCAAAACTACAATACCACTCATATCCATTAGGATGGAGATAGTAAAACAAAACAAAACAAAACAAAAAACACCAGAAAATGGCAGTCATTTGTGAAGATGTGGAGAACTAAGACCCTTGAGCACTACTGGCAGGAATGTAAAATGGCATAGCTATTGTGGAAATTCACTGTGCAAGAGTTCCTAAAAAACCAACAAACAACCCCCCCCCCCAATACAACTTCCATGTGATCTGGCAATCCCACTTCTGGGTTTACACTGGAAAGAAGTGAAAGAAGGGGCTCAAACAGATTCTTGTACACCCACGTTCAAAGCATCATTATTCACAAGAGCCAAAATGTGGAAGCCACCCAAGAGTCCTTCGACAGCTCAACGGTAAACAAGATGTGGTCTATACCTAGAATGGAATGCTATAACCTTTAAAAAGGAAGACTGTTCTGACACACGCTGTGACATGGATGAACCATGAAGACATTGTGCTGAGTGAAATAAGCCAGTCACAGAAGGACATCGACTCTGTAATGCCACTTAGATGCAGTACATAGGGTAGTCCCATTCACAGACACAGAAAACAGAAGGGTGCTTGTCAGAGGCTGATGCAGGGAGGAGGAGCAGGGAGTTAGTGTTTAATGGACACAGTTTCAGTGTGGAGATGGGTGGTGGGGATGGTTGCACGCCCACGTGGATGTGCCCAATGTCACTGAACTGTACACTTAAAAATGGCTAACATGGTAAATTTAGATACCAGGTGTCTTGTCTAACACCAAGATAGTCTCACTTAACTGGCACAGGGTGCAGCAGGGGCACATCAGAGTTCTAAAAGCTCCCCCATGTGATTATAATATGTTGCAAAATTTAAGAAACACTGTTCTATACCAGTGCTTCTCAGACTGTAATGTGTATGTGAATCATCTGGCAATCTTGTTCAATTGCAGCTTCTGATCCACTAGATCTGTATTAGGGTCCAACATTCTTGATTTCTAACAAGTTCCCAGGTGATGCTAGGGATCCTGGTCTGCAAGTTACACACTGAACAGTGAGGTTCTGCACTATAGCTCCCAGTCAAGAAACCAGGGTATATACTACAGAGAAGGGATGTGATTATTTCAGGAACCTGCTTCTCACTCTCTAGATCTAGGGAGCTGAAATCAATGGAGGGTTATGCAATCCTCAGAGCTGCAGGCTCCTTTTACCCGTATACGCTCAAAGTCCTAGCTGTCTTCAGCTCCGAGTTAAATTACCATACTTAATATGAGGGGACAAAGAAGGATTCTGGTTCCAGTTTTTACCAGAAAGTGAGAAGAGGGTAAGGGTTGGAACTGGAGGGGTGGGGGGTCAGATCCAGGAGAAAAGGGATGGCTATCATCAAATGCCACAGCCTAGAGAAAATGGGTTATGGGCAGGAATTTGCCGCTAAGACAGAGATGCTCGCCAATGTGTTCTTAAAAATCATCATAGTGCCTAGTACTAGTTAGTGCTTAATTAATGTTTGTTAAATGTTGAATATGCCCAAATGATAATATGAATCAGCAGAAATGACTTGCCACTTGTCATAGAGTTATTTAAAAACTCTTCTTTGCCTAAAGCAAGGCTTCTCAAACTGTAACGTGCTTACGAATTACCTGAAGGTCTTGGTCAAAATGCACATTCTGATTTGGTATGTCTGCGGTGGGGCTCAGTTTCTATACTCTCACAGAGCATCACATGAGGCCTCTGCAGACTTCACTTTTAGTAGCAAGGCTCTAGACCAAGGCTCTAAACCCCAGCTGGCCCACAGAACTCACCTGGGAGTATTTCAAAATACAACACGGCCCAGGTCCTTCACCCAGTTTCTTTTCTTTTCTTTTTTTTTTTTTTTTTTTTGAAAGATTTTATTCATTTGATAGACAGATATTACAAGTAGTCAGAGAGGCAGGCAGGGAGAGAGGAGGAAGCAAGCTCCCCGCTGAGCAGAGAGCCCGACGAGGGCTCTGAGACCATGACCCGAGCCAAAGGCAGAGGCTCTAACCCACTGAGCCACCCAGGTGCCCCCTTCACCCAGGTTCTGATTGAATTGATCTGGGGCGGGGCTCAGGCGCTGCGTATTTCTAGAAGCTCCCCAGACGATGCTGATGGACAGCCTGGGCTGAGAACCATGGCTCTAGACTCACATTCTCAAGATCTGGGAGTGTAAGCTGCGCTCGGCTTTAAAGTGAAAAATGTTTCTACTCCTCAAATGTCCTCAACCAGCTTGTTGAAGTACATGAAGAAAACCTACTTTTAGCTAGAGAGTATCACCGGAAGAGGTGAGGTTGGGAGTTTGGGGAAGAAAGCAGAGCAGGCTGGGACTGCATGAAGTGGAAGGGCTGCGGGCACCGGGAGTGACCTCACATTTTACATGGCTGACCTGAGAAACCTCCTGTCACACCACCGTGAACATCTGAATCTTTGGGGAGAGCGTGGAAAAGTTAAACATAGGATCAAAAAGTAGGTTGAACTGAAAGTTTTTGTTTTCTTGAATGCTTGGGCATGATGCACCTACTAGGTTCTTGAACCCGCTGAGTGGCGTGGAGTCCGAGGTTAAGCAGTAGGTGTGGAGGGAGGACACCCAGGGCCAAGCAGCCTGGAGGAGGCGAGGCTAAGTACCAAAGGCAGAGCTTGGGCCAAGGGGCACAGGGCCAGAGCACCCGGAGCCTCGGTAAGGAACGTGGGCTGCTCCTGCAGGGAAGGTGTGGGGAGGAGGCCGGGAGGGGTCTGACTTAACAAGGGGAAGGGATGCTAGGACTTGTGGTTCAGGCAGTGAGAAGATTGCTTTGTAATGATTTTAAAAAAGGATCCATAAGCAAACTTCTTGAACAGTCCTTAGTGGGATAAAAAGAGGGGGGAACCCCAAAGCGTGGAGTCAGGGACCTGGATTTGGATCTCAAGTGTCCCCACCCCCGCAATCCCCATCAACTAGGTAGTGACCTTGGGCACGTTCCTCCATCGGTCAGCTCTTCAGTGTCGTCACCTGTGACGTGGGAAGCAGACGATGCACCAAGGTTTCAAGGGTTAGGTGAGCTCGCGGACACCTGTTGGGGGCCAGGCCGGGCTGCGCTCACTGCTTGTTCTCCGTCTTGCTACACGATAGTGTTGGGTCAGATAGTCTTTAGACATTGGCTGTGAGGCGGATCACATGCAGCCAGACTCAGTCTTCTGTGGCCTTGGGACTTTCCTGAACTGGGTCTGAAAGCTGGTAACCAAGCAACCCAGATCTCGGAGTGGGGTCAGGCAGCTGTGGGGGAAAGCTTCCAGGGCAATTTCCAGGGCAAGCAGTTCCTTAGCAATTATCGAAAGAGCCAAGGACACCACCCCAAGCTTTCACAAAAGCAAGAGCCCTGAATGCTTCAGATGTTGAGAATGAGCCGGGAGCACAGACCTTTTCCAGACACTGTAGGGGGGCAGAGTCTCACTCGACAAAAAAGCCCCAAATGCTTCAGAAGTTAGAAATGAGCATGGAACACTGACCCTTTCCAGACACTATAGGGGGGCAGCGGCTCTGGGGAGTAAGGCAGCCGCGGGAACACTCTGTCCCGCAGACGCCAAGCCCCACCCAGGAGTGATTGGAACCAAGGCATCTTTGGAGAAGGGCTACCAGAAGTTGTCTTGGCTCCTTTGCCCACAGTGACAATCCCCGTAGACCCTGGGATCCTGCTGTCGGTGCTGGGGTCACAGGGAGAAACTTAGTCAACATGTGCTGTACCTGTACGGGGGGAGGGGGTTGGAGGCAAAAGCACAAAGAAATCACTAAGGGAGCTGGGGGCAGGGCAGAGACCCGGACTGCTTCCGAAGAGGTAGGGGGTGTTGCCGCAAATTAAGCTGAAGGATGCTCAGAAGGCAGCTGGATAGGAGGGACAGGAGGGAAGGGAGAGCATCCAGAGAATAGACCCAGAGGTGTGGAGGACCCAGCGGTCACCCCAGCCTCCCCTTCTTTTTTTTTTTTTTATATTTTATTTATTTATTTGACAGAGATAGATCACAAGTAGGCAGAGAGGCAGGCAGAGAGAGAGAGGGAGAAGCAGGCTCCCTGCTGAGCAGAGAGCCTGATGCGGGGCTCGATCCCAGGACCCTGAGATCATGACCTGAGCCGAAGGCAGAGGCTTAACCCTCTGAGCCACCCAGGTGCCCCCCAGCCTGCCCCTCTTGCACTCCCTATCAAGGCCCCGATCCCCGGGTCAGGGGTGGGGAGGAAGCATTTATTTCCCACTCCTGAGGTTTGCTTCCAGAGGACCTTCCACTCGACTAGAGCATGGGTTCTCAGGTGGGGGCAATTTTGCTCCCCCTCCCCTCCCTCCCGGGATACCTGTCCATGTCTGGAGACAGTTCTGGTCCACACAACCAGGGAAGGGAATGCTACTGGCATTCAGAGGGTAGAATGCCAAACTTCATACAGTGCACGGAACAGCCAGCCAAACAAAGAATTATCTAGCCCAAAGCATCAAGAGCGTGAGCTTGAGAACCTCCAGGACCAGCGCCATATTCCTGGCCTCTCTCCTTCCTGAATTTTCCTCCTGAGGGCTGCAGCAGGGTCTCCCAGACTGCTCAGTGTGCAAGAACCATGCAGGAGAGCCCTTTCTGGACCTGCCTCCTGACAGAGGCCACTCTCCGCTACGGGCTGAGGCTCAGCCCCGGCTCCCCCGCCACAGGGAGCCCACTCTGAAGCCAGGCCTTCCAAACAGCTGTATCAGTATGGAGGGTGTCTGAGACTTCCCTCTTTCCTCCCTTCTTCCTCCCCCTTTCTCTCTTTCAGTTGGTCCTGAATCTGAGTAGGGAAGGGGGATGTTATTCACTGGGCCCCTTTGAACCCCAACACCGTCACTCAAGTTGGAAATCTGGTGTCACAATGGGTTCTTGCGTCTTCCTCCTTCCCCACAATCGCTGGATCACCACGTCCATTGTGTTCCATGAATACTTCTCAAAAGTGCCCAGTCTTCCCAACCCCACTGCTGGAGATGCACCCCTCTACCCTTCCCCTGAACTGTGGCAATACTTGCTAACTACCCCCTTCCTCTCACCTCACCCACTTCCACACGCCTGTCGGAGCTCCATTTCTAATCTCAGAACTGATTCCATCTCTCTTCCACTTAATTCATGGGACTCTGGATACCAGGCAAACGGGTTTTCACTGCAATTTTGTGTAACAAGTCCTATATGAGGAGTGGGTAGTAATAGTGACGCTTGTCTACTCCCGACTGGGTGCCAGGCGCTACTCTCCCCCTTTGCACAGATGATTTCCTCCAGTCCTCACAGTAACCTTGTGAGGTGGGTTTTATTATGGACCCCATTTCATAGATGAGGAGACTAAGGCATGGAGACGTTAAGTAACCTGCTGAAGGTCACAAAGCTAGGGTGTGGTGGAACCAGATTCTGTGTCTAAGCCCCCTGGCTCTGGAACTAGAGTTCTTGGATGCTCTGCTATAACGAACTTGTCTTAGAGCAGGTGAGATGGAAACCCACTGGAAGGAGCAAACACCCCCATCCAGGGGAGCTGAGGGAGAGCCAAGAGAGGGGCGGCGGTGAGCTGACCGAGGGGACAAGGTGGAGGAAGTGTCCCTGGGCTGAGGGGACAGCAGAGAATGTGGACAAACAGCTTGTGTCATGCAGTGAGGCTCTGTGTGGTGGGAGCATGGGATGGGGCAGGACAACCTCTGGGAAAGAGGATGGAGAAGGGGGGTAGGCTGGTGAGCCACAGCAGCCAGGGGTGGAAGGGTGCGTTAGAAAGACCGCTGTAGCCATGGGGTGTGGAGAAGCCATGGGAGGATGCAGCTGGAAGATGGGACTCCGGCTGGGAAGCAAACCCTGGGCCTGAGTGGGGGAGAAAGCTGGAGGTTTGGAGGTGCCCTTCCCTCGGCCATTACTCACTCCGTATCCCCATGCACCCACACTGTAGCATGCCCTGTGCCCAACGCTGGGAGAACAGCTGGGAACAAAGACCTTGCCCCGTGGCGTATATGCTCCAAGGCCTCCGTCATGGGTGTCTCTCCACCTTGTCTCTGGCCAGGTCCTCTGCTTCGCCAAATGCTAGAATTTCTGCCCCTCCCTGCCCCCAGGGGCCACCCGTCCTCTGCGTCTTCCCCAGCACCCAGAAAGTAGCAGGCTTCCTCTTCTCTCCCGCTACCTGGGGAAGCACCATGTGCCGCCAGCAGCCGCACTCCCCGGCAGAGGGCAGACTGGCTCCTGCTCCAGAGAAGGCAGGTGAAAACTCAGGGGCCCCAGGAAGGAGGTGCCCCGGAGACCAGCAGGCTAATGAACCTGGGTTACTGTGAGTGAGCGCACGAATGGCATCTCCCAGCCCTGTGCACCAGGTGCAGTGGATCCTGCTCGAGCATCACGAAAAGCCGAGACTTCCCTGTCTGTGGAAGGGGCAACGGTATGGAATGATGCCCGTTCCGTGCTGAGCGTGGTGCCCGGCCGACAGGAGGTCCGTCTGTGGCAGGGGAGGGCAACAGTGATTGCGCTAAGACCACGGCCAACGGCTGTCTGTGGGCCAGAAGAACGCAGCTCAGGAGGGGGCACCCGGGCCCACTAGGGACTCCCCTTCCAGGAGTAGGGGCCAGAAACTGGATGGAACACTTGAGACTGTCAGACTTCAAGGAATAGGCTTGCTTCCATGACTAATTTGTCTGGGGAGCCCAGTGGAGCTCGCTGACTTCTTCAGTGCTGCTTTCCCAACGCGACTCCTCAATTTCCTGACTTCCACCCAGGCATACTCAGTCAGGACACGCCCAGGGGCCAGGTTGGAAGGGACACCTGAGGCCTGGCTCCTGACCTCCAGGAACTCGCGGTCTACCGGTGGTGAGACCCATGCACAGGGAGAAGCTCAGAAGAGCAAGACGGCTGAAGTGCAGGGGCGGGGTGGGGGTGGCTAATGACGTGGGGGTAAGGGCAGGAGCAAAGGAGAATGGAGATTCCACGGGACCCGCATTCCATGTGGATCATGGAGTGGCTGTGACACAGCTTTAGTGGACACCGCAAACGTGGGGGTTGCTGGAATGCAGTGTCCAGGGTGTGGGGCACAGGGTGCGGGAGAAAGCGGAGGCGGCCGCTGGGGCCTGTAGGGCCTTCCCGTTATGCCAAGGCAAGGAGCCTGGAGTCACGCCATAGGAGAGGGTTTGAAGTGGGCTGCGACATGATCACATGGTCAGCCACGCACCACAGGAAGAGCGTTTTAGGTTTGGGGCAGCAGGCTGCAGGACAGACAGACGGTGCTTCTGAAGAGCGAGTGAGAGTCTCACAGAAGGGATGTGGGCATCCTGGGGCAGCAGCGTGGCGTGGCACTGGATGACCTCCCAAGTGTTTTCCAGGCCTAAGAGTCTATGGGTCAGGGTTTGTTGCCTTTTTCCCCTCTAAGTCACTTCAAGTGTATTAACAGACCTTGCTATTTAGAAGCACGCCCCTGGGAATCTTCCTGCGAAGTAGTGATTCACTCCCTAGTCTGTCTTCAGTGGAAATCCAAATTATCCTCTCTTCTCTCAGCTTAGAGTGAGGCAAACCTGCGCTGCACTTCCTTGCAGTAGCCTGGTGGGAAGGAGGGAGGAAGGGGAGAGAGCACGCAGAGAGAGGGAAAGAGGAAGAGAACCTGGGCCTTGTTCGGGGCTCGGAGCTGGCCACCATCTCACAGGGTGGGCCCTGCCTGGGTTCCCCAACCCCTGCCTGGGCAGCGGGACCTCGGGGTTTCTGGAGCCTGCTGGGAAGAAGGAGCCAGAAGGAAAAGTGGCCTTGCTGATCCAGGCCAGTTTGGAGATCCACTGTCATACCTAGAGTCACCTCTGGGCCAGAATGGCCACCTACATTCACCTGTTAATCCACCCAAGTACCCACTGAGCTCTTGCACGTGCCAAGCATGCTAGGCATGGAGTTCATGGTGAGAATGAAAGACACAGTGCTTTCCTGACACTTTTACAAGGCAGTGTTTCTTCTCAGGGACTCTTGTGTCCCCACTTGCCAAAGCCTCCTTGGACATACATAGCTTCTCCGTTGAGAGGTGCATGGTTACGATCTCTGAGGAAGAGTCTGTTCCTAGAGACCAGGATGAAAGGGAGTGTGACATCCCTTAGACAGTGTGTCTGCAAGAGACGGAAAGGGCCTGTCTGCTTAGCTCCTCTGTTATAGGGATGGACTGGGGTGTAACCTTGATCCTCTAAGGAGAGACTCAAGTGACTTCCTACCTCCAATCCTGAGCACACAGAGGGCAAGACCAGAGATGGGCCTTCAGTGAAAAGCACCAACAGAGGCTGCTCCTGCCAATCCTTCAAGAGCTCCTCTGCCCATGCAGGCTGGGATTGGGCTCCCAGGCCTGTTCCCCATCTAGACAGCTGAACCAGGATTTGTCTGACACGAGGGGTCCTTATAGACAGACATCGAAATAGGGTATGGCAGGGATGCCGAGGGAGAACCTCCACTTGGGGCCTGCTCTCCAGGCAGGTGGACATTGCTGTTAGGGAGGAAGTCCCTGCAGTCCCTCCCCTGGTCAACGGGACAGCCTGAGCTCAGCAGTGATTCCCGTGACCTTGTCACTGTACTTGTTGGGGGCAAACAAAGATAACAGTAACTAGAAACAACGGGAAGGGTCATTTTATACACTCTCTGCACTTGCAATTCTTTCGTGGCTAATTAAAGTAATATGTCAAAATGTCCCTTGAAAGAGATCTTTAAGAATATGTCTGTTAAGTAAACAAGGTTTTACTAATTAATGACTCGCCTTCCCATCCCTCTGTGAAGTTCCTTGCAGAACTTCCCTGTGCCAAGAGGGTTGAGCAGGAAAGAATGAAGTTGCCCCCTCCGCTTCCCGGAGGGAGTGGGGACAAATCCAATCGGTTGTCATTTGTGGCGATATCAGTATCTCCTCCGGATGTTGATCAGATTTCCTGGGCTGGAACCAACTTACAGGGCGAGGGTACTGGAATTATTCCAAGAAGAAAACGCTTTGCTTCTTACGAAGCCAACATGATTTCTTTCAAGGAAAATTGTTATATTTTTTTTAAAAAGTGGCCAGGGTTTTTGACTTTGGACTTTTCTCTAAAGGTAATGATTATGATATACTTATTTGCTAAGATCACCTTCCCCCTCCCCCAGCCACACACATACACTCAGAGAGGCATGCGGGTGGGGGGGATGAGGCACCCAATATTACACAATGAGTCAGTGGCACAGCCAGAAATAGAACTTTCCAAACTCCCGAATTCTTAATAATAGCAATATTAATAATAGTCTCTTTATAATTTTCCAAGTGTTTTTACAGCTCCCATTTGATCTTCACAACATCTTTGAGAGAGTTTGGGTAAGTCAGTCTCAGCAAATAGGAGATCTGAGTTCCAGACGAGCTTGGCCGCTGGCTTGCTGTAGGACCCTCACTAAGTCTTTTCACCTCTGTGGGTCCTAGTGTCCTGAGCTGTGAAATGGGAGAACCGGATGAGAACACTTCCAAAATCCCTCCCACCTCCGGTGTGCTCCGATTCTATGTGGCCATACTCCGGCCCAGGTTTCTCAGCCCTGACACTATTGACATATTAGGCCAGTTTTTCACTGGGGGCTGTCCTACGTATGGTAGGATGTTCAGCCTCATCCCTGGCCTTGCCCCACTAGATGTTACTAGCCCTCCCTAGCCCAGTGGTGACAACCAAAGATGTCTCCAGACACTGCCAGATGACTGGGGGGCAACGCAGGCCCTCTGGTCACTGCCAAAGGATTTCAATAAGGTCAAGATCATGAGTGGTTCAGCAGCAAAATGTCCTCCTGTCGCCAAGCCCTTCACACCTCTCTGTCTACGTTTCCAATGCAGCCTCCAAGTCCTTTGCTGCTTCTCATTTCTTAAATGCCCTAAGTGGCCCAGGGTGTGTTGGGTGTGATAATGAACCAATTGATTTCATACATTTTCCTAAGCAGAGTTCACAGGTTTATGTCCCCTAAGCAACCAGCCAGGCTCCCCAGAAATCCCTCACCGAGCCCTGGTTGGCCTGGAAGCCTGTATCTGCAGCCTGCAGGAGGAAGCATGGATTTGTCAGCACTCTTAAATCACTGGGCTCCGAGGAAGGCTTCTCCCAGCACAAAGATCCTTCCTTAGGAATCAATAGCTCAGGGCCCTTCATCACATTCAGAATTATCCTGGGACCTGTAAAATTTCTTTTCCCCAAGTATGGCAGAACCCCCAAATGAAAACCCTAGGGTAGGGGGAGGGGAGAAGGCAAGGAGGGAGCCCTGCTGAGGAGGCCTTGTCCATCAGTCCAGATGTTGCTTTGAGCAGGGACCGATGTGCAAATCTGGACACTCAGCCTCGCTTGCTTGGAAAAGGAAGACTCAGTGTGGTTCCCAGTGATCCTGCAATAATAACTTCTTCCAGCTGAATACCTCCTTACATCTTGCTAAGGGCAGAGGCATGTTAAAGACTGTCTTCCTTCATCTTCACTATCCTACCCTTATCACAGGGTTGTCAGCTTCACTGTTTTGCAAAGGAGGAAACTGAGGCATGCAGAGGTTAAGCGGTTTGCCAAAGGTCTCTAAGCCAGTGAGTGGGGGAGCCAGATTCTAAGCCTGTGTCCTTCCTGCTACGCTGGGCTGCCTTCCCAATGAGAGTAGGGGAAGTAAGAGTCAGCCACCTAGTGGGGCTCATGAAAAGGGTGACTTCTTGTTTTCTCAGGGTCTAATGCCACTTCTCAAACTCTGTGTCCTCTTCTCATTCAACAAAACACCAGAGAGCTTGTGCTCTAGCCATCTTTCATGTAATTACATTCCTCTCCTTATCCAGACCAGAACAAGCCCTGCGAATGCAGGCACATTTCTTCAGCTAGAGCCAGGAGCTGGCGCAGACCCCAAGCGCACCCTCTAAGAACCCCACTTCCTAAAGGAGGGGGCTGTTGCTCTCTGGTGGTCCACGTAATCTTACTACCTTCCTCCTCCCCCTGAAGACTAAGACCCAACTTGCCTGTGAGCCTGAAGGAGAAGAGGAAACTCAAGCATCTTCCCCAGCAACAAGCATCCCTTGGGTGAGCTTTAGGGACAGAAGAGGATCTGGCTCTCAGAATTCTGGCTTGGCGGCACTCATTCCTCCTGAGGGTCGCCAATGAGTCGGCCGCGGCTCCGAGGGGACCCCAGAGGAGCTCTATGCCATGTGCAAAGGAACAGAGTGAGGAGAGGAAATGGAAGGGTGGTCCACAGGCCACTCAGCAAGCCTCCTGCCCAGGGCCCAGCTCAGATGTCGACAGTCACACTCACAGACCAGAAAAAGGGCAGGGGAAATGGCAGTATCTTCCAGGTCACCCAAGAAGCCCTAATACAAGGATTCTGCAAAAACAGAACGTCCTAGCACTCTGCCCTTGAGCTGGGAGCGGCAAAGATGGGGAAAGGGGCAAATAATGGTTGGGAACTCTCCACTTCATCCAGGATCTGAGTACTGGGGGTGCCAGAGGCAGCAGTGGGATGCAGGACAGGGAGAGCCTACACTGGCATGCCCTCGTGAGAGAAAGGAAGCACTCTGGCCTGGCTTCCAAGACCACAGCGAGGGACTGTGCTCTTCTAATGCCTGCATGCATGGACTGAGAACCGGAGTTGCTTTCTTTCTGCCTAAAAGACTGCTTGGAATAACGAGATAAGATAGTGGACGGAAGGGAAAAAGCAATTCAGAATTTCTATTACCTGTATATGTACATTACAAGAACTTTACCTGCTCCTCGCTCTGAATAATTGATTCCAAGAAAACTTCCCCAAATTTACTAAATTTATTAATTTGCCAATGTCAGCAATTATGAGTACATAGTGTGCTGAGAACACACGTCCATCTTCATGGTAAAGAAGAAGCAGGTCACAGGATTGGAAAGAGCTCTGCGTAGGGAGCTGGAAATCCTGAGACCTAGTCCAATGTTTTCCACCAAATAGCCATGTGACCTTGGGCCACACACTGGTCCTGACTGGGCTTCAGCTTTCTCATCTGCAAATTAGGTATGCATGTGAGTGTTGGGGAAGGGATGAGGTTGGACTAGATGCTCTTCGAGGATCCTCCCTTCTAGGATCCTCCCTTCTAGCCCTAATGTTCTTGGACTCCGTGGGCTCATAACAAGTTCAAAGGACCCACCAGAACCAAGAGCAAAGGAATGGTCTCAGAGAGCAGGTGGGACTGAGCACCAGCTCACCTGCCCCATTGCACCTGAGATCACAAGGAACAACTGACATCCAGGAAATCCGTGGTAGCAGGGCTCCCGCCATGAAGGTGAGGGTCCGGGACTGTGGTCTGGGCTTGCCCAAAGTGTTTAGTTACCATGGTCAGTGAAGGGCAAGAAGTGGGAAAGTCAGTGGTCTCCAGCTGGGTGCCTTTTGCGCCCCCTACTGGACACCAAGGAGCCTGCTCCACCTTTAACCTTGATCACCTCGGCAGGCAGCCAGAAGATTGAGAACAGGAGACTGTCATAAGCACTTTCATAGTACTGCCTTTGTGGTCCGTGGTCCTCTCTCCACAACGTCTAGGTTTGACTCCCTAGAATGACACAGGCGTTTGGTCTACACATTCACAGGGGCACTCCTGTGCAGCGAAAGGACGTCTTAGGCAAACACCAAGGTGCCAAATAATAAACATCAGGGTTTAGAACGCCAGGTGCAACCTGGCGTTGGAGAGAAGGGAAGAAAGATGGGAAGAAGGGAAGAAGATGGAGAGAAGGGAAGAAAGAGCAACAAGCAGGTATCTCCCTGCACAAATCCCCAGTGGAGAGAAGGTGTTGGGAAATGGAGCAGAAAAATTTTGACCGCAGGTGGAGGATGGAGCTGGTTGGGAGTATGGATTGATAATCCCCACAGGAGATCTCCAGGCTGAAGGAGCTCCCCTAGGAATCCAAAACACCCACCGTGTTCAGGAATGGGGTACAGGTGAAGGATACACCCCAACTGAGCAGCATGTCTTTGACCTTCTCCAGAGTCCATTAGTGCCAACTACAAGTCAGAATATTCTACTTGTGGTCCACTGTGGCAGCACCAAGACCCTAAACTCCCTTCATTGCTTCTTAAATTGACTTTAGGACCTGCTACCAGAATGATGTTCTTCAGTCAGAGGGAGAGAAAATGCTTCCTCAAGAGGTTTATTGGAAGAACCGCCATGTTCCCACTTTTCCATCCTCCATCTCCCCTTCCTCATGGCTGAAGTGAGGTACAGCATTACTCTGAATTTGCTCTGATTCAGCCTTGGGTATCCCCGCCCCAAGTCATCAGGGTAAAAAAAATCTCCCATCAGGAGCGATTCTCTTCCCCCATGAGTTCTCGCCTAATTCTCAACAGCACTACAGAGCTGTCCCCTATTCTTGGAACCTTTTTGCCTTCTTTTCCACCTGGCTTCACTTGAGAAGTCCTGCACCCATCCCAGAAGACATCTCAAGTGTGACTCAAGAATGTGTCCTGCCTGGAGAGCTGAAGCTCCTCCTGGGACGCACAAAAGCCACACTAGGTGCCCAGCCCACCACCACTGCCAGCAATATTCATTAGTCATTCCCGGGGGAAGGGGAGTGCCCCCCTCCCAACCTCAGGAGCATTCCGCGACCACTCTGGGAGGCTCCCATCCAGGCTGGGATGACTTTGGATTCTTGAGTTGGTTTCTGCAGAAACGGGACTAACCAGGGCTCCCAACTACTGTACTGCGAAGAGGCGCGCTGCATTGTTGGGCATGCCCCCAAGCCTGGCCTGCTGCCCCATCCAAGCCTCCAGGTGCCCCCATGGGCGGAGAAGGATCCCCGGCTTCCCCGGAATGCCTGAAGCTGGTTTGCCCGAGACAGGCTGCGAGCGAGGAGACCACACCTCGGTCCAGCAAAGGCAGCTGGCAGCTACGCCGCTCGCGGGGCTAGCTCCCGGAGCTCTCTGCCCACCGAGAGCTGTGCCAGGACCTCGGCTTCCCCGGGGAAGAAGCTCCAGCTCCCCGGGGCTCTTCCCCATTCTGGCAGCATAGTCACCGGGTCGAGGCCAGTAGCTTCCCCGGCCCAAGGCTGAGCCCCGCTGGGTGGCTCCAAGATACCCTCGGCACATCCCTCCTCACCTGCTCCGCCCCCCTCGCCGCCCCAGTGACCCCTCCCCAAACGGCTGACCTCCAGCGCGCCCCAGCACCTTCCCCGCCAGCGGGCCGGGCTGTGGTCCGCACACCCCCGCTCCCACCTCTCCTCCACCTCCAGCCCCGCGCCCACCTCGCCCCCAGCCCGCGGGGGAGGCTCGGCGCACCGGTCGGGTCCTGCGCCTCTCGGTAAGTTGGCAGCACAGACGCCGCCGCCGCCTGCGGTGGCGGCGTCCGCCTTCCCGGTTCTCGGGCGGCGTCGCCGCCACCCCTGCGGGCGGGTCGGGAGGGGCGCGCAGGGCGGGAGAAACTTTCTCCGCCTGAGGGAGTGGGTGCCCGGGAGCGGGTACTCACGCCGAGGTCAGCGCTCTGAGCCATCTTCGGGCTCTCTCAGCCCCACCGCCTGGGGGCGCCGGAGCGCGGGCGCTCGCTGCCGCCGCCGCCGCCGCCGCCTTCCAGCTCCCAGCCCCGGTCCCGGGCTGGCCTCGAGCCTCCCGCCCCGCCACCGCTCGCTCGCTTTATACAACTCCACTCGAGCGCGCCCGGGCTTATGTAAAGACTGGCGGAGACCCGCAGCCAATGGCGCGGCCGCTGGAGCGGGGGTGGGGGGGGCGGACGGGGGGCGCCCGCGCGGCCAATCGCGGCGCGGGGAGCCCGGGCAGCCGGTGGGGGAGGGGACGCCTCCCCGCGCTGATTTAGGAGCGGGGATTGCGGTGGCAGCAGCCGGCAGCCGGCCCGGCCGGGTGCGGCGCGGCGGGCGCTGGGGTGGGCGGCGGTGAGGGCGGGCGCCCCCCTCACCCCGCCTTGGCGTCGCGTAACCTTCAGGAGGCAGCGGCGCCTGGCGAGGAGGGGCGAGGGGAGGGCGCCTGGCCGGGCGCTGAGGGCCCGGGTAGGCGGGAAGCGGGGGTCCCTCGGGAGGAAGCGCCGAGAAGGAAGGCCGGGGGTTGGGGAGTGAGGCGAGACCCGGGGTCCCGGGGACCCGCGGCCACCCCAGCGCGCGGGGCCGAGGGTGGCGGCGCAAGCGGCGGCGCAGCCTTGCCTTTCCCCCCGCCGATAGCGATCTGGCGTCGCCGGGCCGGGCCGGAGCGGCCGCGCGAGGCGCGCTGATGGCGAGATTTCGCGCTGCGGAGCGAGCGCAGACCCGATCTTTATCCGGCCTGGGAACGTGTCCGAGCGCCTCCCGGGGACTGCTCAGTATGGAGAGCTGAGCTTTGCGACGGCCCCAGAGGGCGGGGAGCGGGCGAGCGCAGCTCGGAGAGCAAGCGCGGCGGCGGAGGCGGCGGCGGGCCGCGTCCCCTCCTCCTCTCTGGTCCCCGCCCGCAGCAGCCAGTGCCCCCACCCCACCCCGCCGTGCTCCCGCCCCAGCAGCGCGGGGGCTGAGCTTAATCCGGGGTCTCCCAGCAGGCCCACCGGCTCTGGTCTTTCCAGCCTCCCTTACCGCTCTGCTCACAGGTACTGCTAACCTCCTGCTCGACCCCCCCAGCCCGCCGCAGTGCCCGGGATGGTCTCGGCCTCCCCGGACCAGGGGCCACGCGGGCCAAGCTTGGGAAGAACGCGCTAGGTCAGCAGTACCCAAAATACCCGTGTGCTGGGCAGGAAACGGACCTAGATCGATAACACTCTGAAGACAAGTCCTTTGTTTTGCGCCTAGAATAGAGCTTGGCACAGAGTAGGCGCTCACTGAGGATTTACTAAATGAATTGTGAGCTTTCTTGGGTGAAGTCTTTGGGTTTCGGAAAGCTGGGGCACGCAAGGGGCCCTGGAAGAGAAAGACCTGGGGATACGCCATCGGAAAGGGAGCGAGCTGGGACTTTTCCCATCTCTCGATGCCTTTATGACTCTCTGTTTCTGGGGACTTAACTCTTAAAAAGGATTCCAGTGGTTTTGTTGTTGTTATTGTTGTTGTTGTTTTTTAAATGGAGGCCCCCTGCCAACTAGCCCTGGCCCCAGTTATCCCCAGATTTTGAGTAGAACTACCAAGCCTACTTTGGCCTGTTCTCAGGTCTCTGTGATCGTCCTCTAGAAAAAAATAGCTAAACATTGGCAATCTTTTTAACTTTGGGGACCTGGAACTAGCTTAGGATCTTAATCCTTTGAGGGTTGTGGACCCTTTTGAGAATGTGGCAAAAACTATTGAATCCTTCCTCTAGAAAGATATACAAACACATGTACCCCCCCCCCCACACACACACACATACAAGCACATCTCCGAGAATCACCTCACAATCATTAGGGATCTCAGGTCTTTCCTGGGGTTGTGCCGAACGTCAGCCTCTTTCTCTGGGGGGCCGAGGGTGGTGGCTTATAATCATTTCCCTTTGGGGGATCAAAAGAAACCTTTCAAAACTTTCAAGATTCTGATTAATGTTATGGGCTTGTTTCTTAGAAAAATGTTCATGGTGTATACATGTTGTCATGCAAAGTTAGGGGGTTCAAGGATCCTTAAAACTTCATCTAAGACCCAAATTAAGAACCTTCACTTAGCAGCAAATAGTTTGCCCTAAGGACACTCCTGATTCCCAGCTCTTTCCATAGGAAGTCCAGTCTGCCCTGCACCCTGTGACATCATTGCCCCCACCGCGTTCAGAGGGCATCTGAGTCATATGGTGACGGCCTTGGCACCTAAGGGGCCACCTCCACACTTGTTTCTGGATCTTGGTCCCCACCATCCTCTTCGCGTGGAGATAAGTTGCAGGTTGTCATGTTCTGTCTGATCAACGAGCATCCCTTAGCCAGAAACTCCAGCTCAGGGAGATAGATACCAAGTGACTGGTAATAACCGGTTTCACTCAATCCCAAGCACCTGAACACACCTTTCTTGGTTTTTGTTCTCACCTCTCTCTGCCTGCGAAGCTGTGACCAGCAGCCCCAGCTGTGGAGGCTCACCTCACCTAAACCCGACAGATTTAGTAACCAGTGCAGTAATTATCAGCATTAGCCATCCAGATGTGACTAGGCTGTCTGCACGAAACAGCTCTGTAATGATGTCATACTTTCCTGCAGCTAGCCAAGGAAGGGTGCAACAGACCAGAGGTGCTGGGGAAGGACAGAGAAATGCAGGAAATGATGGAGACGTTCTTTCCAGCAAGTTCTCCAGGGAATGCAATCTGGTTTCTGCACTTGAACTTGTGAGGGCTGAGCCAGCGGACCAGGCAGACCAGGTACTATAATTTCGAATTCCTCTAATGTCCTCCATGTCCCTCACTCAGTTCATGGCTGTGTCCATGGAGAATCCAGCCCTGTCCTGCCTGTCTCACTGTAGACATCTTGCCCTCACAAACTGCCCAGACACACCTTGCTTTCCTGGGACACAGGTACACTGTTAGGGACTGAATTTGCCCCTCCCCCAACCCCAGTTCATATGTTGAAGCCTTGACTTCCAATGTGACTATATTTGGAGATAGAACCTTTAAGGAAGTAATTAAGGCTAAATGAGGTCACAGGGTAGAACCCTAATCCTTGGGATTGGTGTCCTTATAAGAAAATAAAGAAACACCGGAGGCTTCCCTCTGCACGTGGACTGAAGAAAGGTCGTGTGAGGACACAGACAGAAGTGGCCATCTGTGAGCCAAGGAGAAAGGCCTCTGAGGAGACCAAACCTGCTGGCGCTTTGATCTGGGACTTCCGGCCTCCAGGTGTGAGAAAATGAATTTCTGTTGTCTAAGCCACCCTGTGTGGCATTTCGTTATGACCACACAGGCAGACTAAGACACATACATTTTCTTTCAACACACTCCTTACCGCTAGCCAGCCTGTTCAGCCCCCTCCCAATACTCTGAGTCCAGTCTTCTCCACTCTAGTCTCTCCATATCATCCTTCCACAAACCTAGTCCAGTCTTATCTGGGACACTTGCCTAAGATGTTTTCTCATCTTCTGACACCCAAACTAAGTGTTACCTCCCACACCACCTTCCCAAACTGCTCTGGCCAGTGAGCTTTGCCTCTTCGGCTCTGGTGCTGGTCATCAACGTCTTAGTACTCTATTATGCACGCTGCCCAGTTTTCTAATTTTTCTTATGCATAAAACTTGGTCATCCTATCGGAATGGAAGCCCCTTTAAGTCCCGAGTTTGCACCTTACGCTTGACCACATCACAGATGCTGGCATGACACTGGGCACGGCGTGAACACACAGTGTTTTCTGATTAATTTATTCCACACTTACTTTAAAAAACACACTTACTTTAAAAAAAATACCAGAAAGGTTATGTGGCGCTTCATTTTCTAAAAGCTCAAGACATTTCCTGTGTGTCGTTTCAGTTACCTGAAAGCTTATTGGCGGGGGGGTTCTTGGGAACCAGGTGCCCTCTATAGTTCAGCCTCCGATGGGTTACACAAGTCACTTGGAATCATACCAAGTCAGCCCTTCTTTCTCCAGCTCAGCATATTTCTATCCTTGCTTTCCTTGTCACCCTCGCTGACCCACCTAGCTGAGATGGAAAGAAAGGGCGAGGGAATCTCAGATCTTCGAGTCGCTTCTGTTCGAACAGATCTGTTGCAAAAGAACAGAGAGATTACTCCAGTTGTTCAAGTCCTTATCTCAAGCCCTTGAGGCCAAAGGGGTTTTAAAATTCAGAAAGTCCCACACACTCTGAGACGTCCCCAGGGAGGTCTTGGACAGCATCTCTTAACGGGACCCACCAGTATTTCTATAGCAAAAATATGAATGTTCTCACGAAGCAGGTGGGAGGATAAAGTAGCTTCACACCAGTTAGGTCAGGTTTTGTCACCAGATGACTTTTGGCACCAAACCTGCAAACAACATAAAACAAAAATGCGTCTCTTGACTTTCAGAGATTGGAGACCTTGGAATTGCAGATGAGGGACCCTGGAATTAGGCTGGGCCTTCCCCAAAGAAATGGATGTTTGCGTGAAGGGGTGGGAAAGCAGCGGTAGTAACAAAGGAGAAACCATAACCTGTGCAAGAAGTGAGGAGTGTGAGGGAGAGTGAGGAGAGAGCCCCTTCTCAAGCCAACCTGGATGGCGCTGTGTCCCTTTCTTCTAAGGAACACGTATTTATCGGATGGCTGGTGAGTTCCAGATGCACAGGTGTTAACGGTGGCTTAAAAGTGACAAATGCACAAAAGGGACCCAGGAGGGGCGGCAAGTAGGGGTGGAGGTGCAGAAGCTCTTGTAGAAAGTCACAAACCACGGTGGGCTTCCAGCTGGCCAGAGAGAGCTAATTCAGAACAGTGTAGAGTGGGAGTGCCTGCTACAGGAAACTTCTCCAGGCGGAGAGAGGGCAGACCTGGGAAGGGGGACTAGAAAAAGGAGAACATTATGGAATCCTAAAAAAGCTGGTTAGAAAGGTCAGGGCCTTTTTAGTCTGGGATTGACATCGTAGCAGACAATCGACAATCGTGTGATTCTGTACCTAGGTGGCTTGGGTGTTTTGAAGTTTTCCCACACTGTAGTGGGGTGGCTTTTCAATCTGAGGGTCCAGCTGAGAGTATGACACGGGGACAAAGCAAGGCCACGGTGAACCCCTGAGTGTACAGCTCTCTTTCCCTGCTTGAGATGCCCAGTCACCAATACCTTTCATGTTCAGGGGGTTCCCTGGAGCCTAAGGGCAGCAGTAGGAAGGCTTCACCTTAAATCTTAAGGCTAGCCTTGTGGCTGACATTGGTCCTGCTTTGCCTTTGCTCCAGGTCCTAACACCTGCTCTTACCTTTATCTTCTGACTGAGCTCTGTCTGGTACTCCCAGCTCCAATAAGTGGGTCTCTATCCCATTCTGCCCTCTTGGTACCCAACCACACAACCCAGGTTTTTGAGAACTAGGATTCTGGGGTCCAGATACTCTACTTCTCTCCCTGTGGCCTAGTCTTTACTACCTGCTGCCTCATATACCTGATATCAACTGCCTTCTTGAGCCTCTGCCCACCCCCTCATGCCAGCTTCCCTTGACAATGCCCTTAACCTGGTCTCACTTCTTCCTCCAACTGGCTGCCAAGACCTCCCAAGATCTTGGCCCTGTCTTGGTGGGTAGGTCTTGATCCAGGTTCCAGCCACTCCTGGCCTAGCATGGCCAGCTGCCAACTCAGCCAGATTTCTGAAGACATGAACTCATGGTCATGCCTTCAAGAAGAAAAATAAAATGGCCTTAAGCCGGTGGGGAGTAGAAGCAGGCATTTTTAGCAGCAAGAGCCAGAGAGCTTCTGGGCTAGGGGTGCCTGGCTAGTTCCATCCCAAAGGAAGAGAGAAATGGGTGAAAAGTGAACAGGAGAGGAAGAAGTAAATAAAAGGAGGGAAAAAAATCAGGAGGAGAGAGAAAGGGAAGGAAGGATCTTGGGAGAGGAAGCAAAGGATGGAGGAGAATGTTTCTAGTCTGTTCTGAATGTGTAAACCGAACATGAAGATCTTGTCACCCACAAAGAGTCAAGTATTGACACAAAAGAAGATGGAAAGGGTAATTGTGTGGGAAGAGAGGGAGATGGAGAGGGAGGGAGGGAGGAGCCATGGGGGAAAGAAGGGGAGGAGGGAGGAGCCAGACCATTCAGAGAGGAAGTGGGTTGGATAGAGGTAGAGGGTTGACAGGAAGGGGTGGACAAGGATGGATTGCACCTGGGAAAAAGGAATCCATGTCTGAAATGTGCGAGGGGCATTATTTCTAATTAGTCCGTCATGATTGAATTAACCAGTTTTTGTTTTGTGTGGTTTTTTTGTTTGTTTGTTTGTTTTTTAGTACCCCCCTCCACTGCTCTCTCTGCACCTCTTGGTTCTTTCCTGATTCATCCGAAAACTTTGTCCTGATCTTGACACCCCATTCCAATAAAGGTAGAATGGATTTCTCACAAGTTCAGTTTCAGGGTCTGGAGATATTGTTATGAACTGCCAGATGCGAAGGTCAAATGAGGACAATAAAAATGATTATAAGACTTTTATAGGGAACACTAGAGAGAACGTAGGCACAGCACTTAGCAGGGCGCCTGGTACATAGTGAGCGTCCCAGAAATGGTGACTGCTGTCATTCTCTTTCCTCCAGTCTCTGTGTACAACCTGCCCCCTCCGCCTGCCTGTCCTTCCTTTGAAATGCCACTCACGTTCATCTCTTTCTCTTCACACCCAGACCTCCAGCACCTCACTTCTGTATTCCCGCAGTAGCAGATCTGGAGGAACCCCTGGCTTCATACCCTCCCCACCCAATCTTTAGTGATCCTTTCAGTTTGTGCAGAACTTTACAGAATACATAAATTTTTAAAAAGTACTCCTTGACACTGCGTGGTAGACACAAATGATGGCTCAAAGGGGCAAGTGGCCCGTCCGACCTGGAACAGCTTACGAGAGACAGAGCTGGAATGCCAGTGTAAGCGTCTTGGGCATGGCCTAGCGTCCACAGAGTCAAGGAAGTCATTGCTTCTTTCGCAGGGATCTGGCTTTGTATTTCCTTTAAACATCTTCAGGGTCTGGCCCATAAGAGGCCCTCCACCAGCCTCAGATGCGTCACCCTTTCCAGGGACCCCGAGAGGCGCAGGGTCACCCTTGGCTCAGCCCCACCCCTGTGCTGGAAGGGACCACTCTGTTTCAGTATCGCTCCACTCACACCTCAGAGGCAAGAGCCCAGCCCTGACCCAGGGCGACGCACACGGTGGCTGAAGGCTGACCAGAAGCAGAGCCAACATTCCCCACGCTGGTGAGCAGGAAGAAAATCGTGAGGAATTATGGTTCTTTAAGTGTAGCTCAAACTAGCAGAGACTAAAAGCGACTCCATGCTCATTGCAAGAGAAAGGAATTGAGATTTCATGAAAAGAAGGCTTTCTTCTCCGGGAGAGCTTCGAGATGTTAGAACCAGATTCCTGCAGAGGTTGTGGAAACGGCTCCCCTGGAGGTCTTTAAGAGCCGGCGCGCAATTCGGCTCTCCAGCGAGGTGGCTACAACAGCTGCGTGTAAGCATAGGGCGCAGGCAGCGGGGAGCTTTCGGACCTCTCAGGAGGCCCGGGAACCTCAAAGGCAGGGCCAGGGTCTGGGGCAGGGAGGGAGAAGGCAGGCCCCAGGGAGGCAGGGGGCCAGAGGTTCAGGCAGCAGGAACAGCAGTAACGACGTGGAGTTCTGAGTGGAGAGCCCCGCAGGCTGGCTGTTGTCTGATCCGTCCAATTACTGCTGGCTGGGGCCGCTGAGCCCTGCTGCTGGGGGAGGGGGAGGGCTCATTCCGGACCCTCAAGAGCCGAATGGACCCAACCAGACAAAGGCCAAGTTTTCTACCAAAGTAAGTCAGGGTGCTGAGGCTGGCCCCCTGCAATATGAAATGCACATAATGAAAGCTGGAGAGGGTTCTTTCACTGGGCTCCTTAAACAGGGGTGTCTGGGGAGGATTCCAGGACCACAAATGACCCCCGGTAAAACCACCCCATCTTCCCGGAGGACCCATTTTTACTGGAAGGTGTGCAGGGGCAGGGGGCCAGAGGACATGTGGTAGGCAGTTTAGCTGGTAAGAAATGGAAAATACACTTTTCATTTTGATAAATCTAGAGAGATCGCAGAGAGGAATGCCAAATTGTGTGCGCATCTTTTAGACAAAAGACCTTCCAGACTTCCTGTTGGGTAAGATCCACCCCCCGACCCCTGACCCTGACCCCTGCGGTGGGGGTGGGGGATAAGGCTTTCTTCTGCGTTGAGACTCCCTTGGCGGTCCAGTGTGACCCGGGGCGCTGTAGTAATTAGGAAGCCTGATCTCGAGCTCTGCCTTATCAGGATAGCCGACATGCATTGAAGCACATTCTGTGGGGCCGGCACTATGCCCTCAATGACAAAGAAGTGGGTATTTATATTTTCCCTGTGGTGGAGTTGAGGAAACAGGCCCAGAGAGAGGGAGTGATCCCTCCCCCTCAACAGGATTCTCATATGGCAAAGGAGGCTTAGGAGTGTGGGCGCTCTTTTTTGGTATGTCAGGCCTCTTCCATTTTTCCCTTAGCCCTTCCCCCGTCCCGCTGCTATCGTCCCCCACCTGTTCCCTATCAAGAGCAATCACACAGCATTGCTGCCGCATGCCCCCTCCTAAGAGCCTTCCAGGCAGGAGGGACAGGTCCAGGGCAAACGGCGAGCCCAGGAAATCCAGCTGGTGCCTGTACCTTTTCTCCTGCCTGTGACAATGGTGTGCTCTGCACACGTTTACAGATAAGGACATGAGCACAGAGACACCAACACCCCCAGGTCACGGGCAGAACATCCAATTCCGAAGCTGGGCTGGAGGAGTTCCGGCTCAGTGCGTAGCCCAGGGGCTTCTGGGAAGTGACCAATTCACAGCACAGTGCAGGATGGATGGGTCTTGGCCAGCACTTATTCAGAGCTTGTTAGGCATGGGCTCTGTGTTAGGCCAGTGGGGGAACAAAGATGAATGAGTCCTTTTCTGCCTTCAAGGAGCTTACAATACAGCAGGGAATTGATGCCGAACCCATGCGGAAAGGGATAGGGAATAAGAACAGGCTGCGGAGATGTGGCCAGCAGGTGCCCCTCCTCCTTCATCAACTATAGGGCAGGAGAGGTTTCCCTGGAATGGTTACTGGCCACCTTCCCTACCCCTCTCTACCTGGAAATCTCCCCTCTCTCCGCTCACTCAGTCTCCCACTCACCATCTCCCAGGAGCACATCGTCTGTCACATGTTCTCCAGCAGCCACCGCAACCAAAGCCACCGTGGCCTGTGTTCAGAAGCTGATCTACCTACATAGAGCTTTGCAAATGATAACAGCACACAAGGGGCTGCACCACTCACATGTGCTGGGTGCTGCTCACGTGCGTTTACTGCTCCAGTCATCCCTATGAGCCTGTGAGTCCAATTCTTATGCCCATTTTACAGATGAAAAAGCTGAGGTTAAGTAAACAGCAGGCAAGGGGCAAATCTGGGGCAGACACTCGGGTATATTTTAGAGAGCCGTTCCACACACAGCACCTCACTTGGGCATCCTGATGACACCGTGGTCAAGGTAGATAGGGACGTTGGGACCCAGAATGAGCTGATCTGCTGATGAAGTAGAGACTAGAATCAAGATGTGACTCTTAGCCTGGTGTTCTTTCCATTACATTTTGTTCCTGAAATCAGAAAACATTCCGTGTACATTTCCAGGAACCCTGTGCCCAACCAGGCTTTGCCTCCAAAGGGTCTTTGCCCTTTCCTGATGGTGCAAAGAGTCAGGACCAGGCACTGATGAAATCGGAAAACTAGACAGACTGCCCTCTGGTGGTATCCTGAGTGCTGGAGGCTGAAAAGGGCTCAGGACTCCAGAGGTGACCTTGAGGGTCCACGATAACAAGTCCGCAGTAGTAGAAGTTGGAATTTATTGACTGCCGAGTGTATGCCAGGGGCTCTGCAAAGCATGGGCAACGTCTTCTGTCACTTCTTCCTCCCATTAGCCACGTGAGGTTGGTCCTATTGACAATCACCCCCATTTCAAAGATGCAGAAGCTGAGGCTCAGAGGTTAATAACCCGCTCAAGGTCCTGCTGGTAAATCTGAAAGCTGATATTCAAATCCAGCTCTGTCTGACCTCAGGGGCTGCTTCACCTACCCATTCCTTGTCCTCCTTCCCCTGCCTTAGACCATCAGGCCACTGCCTACTTCTCCTATCTCATACCACAGCCCCTGCTCACTGAGCTGCAGCCACTCTGACCTCTCCATTCTTCTAGATCATCCTCGTGCTGGTCCTTTGCACGTGCTGTGCCCTCTGCATGGAATGTCCTCTCCGGTTTACCCATCACTTATGACTGATCATACAGGTCTCAACTCATCATTGAGGTCACCTCTTCAAAGAAGCTCACTGGACCATCTAGCCAAGGCGCCCGCAGGTAAGCCCAGTTCCTCACCGTCCATTGATTTCCCACAATGCCTTCTCAGGCCGAGGCACTCTCTCAGATGATCTGAGAGTTGATTTGTTGTATGCTTCTTTGTTGTCTGTATTCCCTCCTGGGCATGTCAGCTCCAAGAAGGCAGGCACCACTGCATCCCCAGTGCTTAATACAGGGCTCGCAAAATAGTTGCTCCACAAATATTTGCTGGATGAATCCTTGGAGGTGGCAGGAGGGAAAAGACCCTTTGACCAGGATGTTATGCATTTAACTCAGAGGCCTTCTTGCTTCTCCTGCGGTTTCCTGTCATCCCTGCCTCCTTCCTCTTTGGCCCCCTCCCCTATATATCCAGGAGCAGAAGTGAACTGAGGCCAGAGCTAGGACTTGGTTAAATTTGATGGGCAGAAAAATATTAGGTGTAGTAAAAACAAGATGGCTTGCATTTCTGGTCCTCAGTATTTGATATAGTTGAAGTGTCTGGGTTTTTTGGGTAGTGGTTGTTGTTAATTCTTGTAATTAGCTTGTATCTTATAGATATTGCCCTTGGTCATTTAAAAAGAGGCTTAATTGGTCATTCAGGCTTGGAACCTCTTCTGTTCTCCAACTTTATTACTTCCTCCACCGCAGTCAGAACCTGGAAAGGTAGATTAGCATCTCAGGATTATAAACTGCCTGTTCTTACTCACCCACATTTGGACGTGCTCCAGAAAACAGGCTCTGGTTTGTGAATTTGAATTTAGAATCCCGGCACTTGTAAGGAGGAGCCCAGACCCGGGCACAATTCTTAGAGTCTGCTGGAAATCTGAGCAGAGTACAGATGCTTACCCAGATGAATTTCTATCCAAAGATGTGAGTGGCCTCGGAAAGGAAAAACCACCATGGCTAATGGTCGTTAGAGCTTCCTTGATGTAATTTCAGAGAAGGAGGAGAGCCACAAACCAGGTTAAATGAAACCAGGAGGCTTGAGCTCTGAGCCGACAGCCCCACGACAGTGATGTGATGGCAGAGCCATAGTGGGTGTGAGTATGGACTGGGAGGGGACCTCCTGACCTCTCATCCGGGCCCGCCTCTGTCTCGCCCACTGTCCTTCCTTAATCTGAGAGATAAGACAGAGCTCTGGCTGGTCTTTCAGATTCCCCGCGGCTCCGACGTTCTAGTCCTTTATGGGGTAGGGGGAGCTGGAGAAAGGGTTGGCAGGAAAGGAAGCCAATGTTGACCCAATTCTTTCTCTGCATTGGGCACTGAATGGGCGCGGTGGCGTCAGGTCCTCATCGTCTTTATTTTACAATGGGAAGAAACAAAAAGAGGAAGTTAAGTGACATGCCTAAAGTCACATAGCGGGAACGTGATGTGGCTTCACCACAAGGCGTCTGACACTTACACACCTTCTCCACATGATGCTCCAGAGTATTTAATTCCTAGAAGTGGTCCTCACCTCCAGAGAAGCAGTGCTCTGGTTTGCACAGTGACCGGGGGATGGGAGAGCACAGCTGGGGTTGTCAGATTTCTTGTTTTTTTCAACTCCATTTTCTGGCTCCCAATTAGGCAGCTGAGGGGTGAAAAGCTAACGTGGTTGTAAGTAATGAGCAGCAGACCTTGTGTCACAGGCCGACCCTGGATACAGGACCCAGAATGATTCTGTAATTACACCAGCCAGTGTTTATCAAGGGTCTCCAATGCGCCGGGCTCTGACAGCCCCTGGAGCAGCAGAGGTCTCACTCTGCACTAGGCAGACGGGTGGACAATGAGGGGAGTCAGATGATTCTCTACTTTGCTGGTTGAGGAGATCAGGCCTCACTTTCTGAGAGATGAAGCAAGGACCCCAAGGTCAAACCACCAGGATTGTTTCTGCTTCTAGATGATGGAGGAGGAAACTCACCAGGAAAGCAAAGGAGCTGTATTTTCTGAATGAGAAATCGGGGCACGTGGTCGGATGTGTTGACTGGTCATGGAGCAGGCTCTTGGAAAAATTGAGGAACAGCTGTTGTCACATGGTTCTCAGCAAAGTCCCCTACCTTTCGGTGTGCCCTCTGCTCCATGTCCCCCACACCCCTCTCTGGCTGCCCTCCCACAAAGACTCATCACTCTGGCTTCCCTCCAAAGAATCCTATGCTCTAGAATTATCACTTCTTTTATTTATTTAAAAATTTATTTATTTATTTATTTCAGAGAGAGTGAGCACACATGAGCAGGAGGTGGGGAGGGACAGAGGGAGAGGAAGAAGCAGACTGTCTGCTGAGCAGGCTCTATCCCAGGACCCTGGGATCATGATCTGAGCCAAAGGCAGACATTTAACCAACTGAGCCACCCAGGTGTAATTCTATTACAACTTATTTTAATATACAACCAAATCAACCATTCTTGGGCTGAACACCCACCACCATATTGGGTGGGGGGCTAAAAGAAAATGATTGGTGTAATTCATACTAAGATGTGAGTGACTAATAAGTCACCCATTGCCAGCAGATGTTTATCCTTTTATTTATTTATTTTTAAAACTTTAAAAAATATTTTATTTATTTATTTGACAGAGAGAGAGAGGGAACACAAGCAGGATAAGTGGGAGAGGGAGAAGAATGCTTCCCACCGAGCAGGGAGCCTGATGCAGGGCTCGATCCCAGGATCCTGGAATCAGGACCTGAGCTGAAGGCAAATGCTTAATGACCCAGGCGCCCCAAGATGTTTGTCCGTTTAAAGAAAAGCTAGTTTATCCACCAGATGTCTCTCCCTACTGGGATCCTAGCTGCCTGGTACTCCAGGCTCTGTGGGGGCAGGATCATGGTGGGGGGTAGGTGGAGAGAGAGACTACCCCTCCCAAGGGGCTATTTTCTGAATAGAGATGTGTTTGTCTCCTCTTTCTGACCTCTGAATAGAGTGCAGCAGCACAGGGAGAGCTCTTGGAAAATCCAAAAGCTGCCATTGGTGTTGTCTCATCTTTCTAGACCCTCTCTTCGGTGAGAAACCATTTTAATAAGGCTGTAATTTTGTTATGAAATTTTGTAATTAAATATCCTTAAAAGAAATGAGGTTGCAGGTCCCTATCTCCCAATTTATCATAGACTTAATGCCCCAAGGTACACAGTGTTTAATCAAGAATGTATCCCCGTTGAAACTCCATGTAGGCCTTAGAGAGAGGAAGGGCTCTGAATTTATCATGAAGGTTACTTTCTGTTCTTGAGATGCTATTCTGTTTACCAAGTTGCAGAATACAGGGTGGCTTCTTAGTGAGAAATAACAGGTTGTTCCTCAGGCCTGCACTCATCCCTGTCCCATGTGCCTCTCATCCTCAGAGGTAAATCTATCCATCAGCTCTCTATAGAGCAACGGTTCAGAATGGGCTTCTTCTATTAAGGGGCAGACGCGCTCCCCCTGCTGGCTAAGGCCACCCTCTACATCTGTGTGCTGCAAAATCACAGGACTTTGGACTTCCTTCAAACCACAGAAGGAGCACCTACTCTGTGCCAGGTGTCGTGGAAGGGATATAAAATTGAGAAGAACCAGGCCCCTGTCCTCAAAGAGCTTAGAATCTGGTCAGAGAGACAAAATGTGCCTATATATTATACACAACACAATGTAACATCTAATTGCAGTATCATAGAGAAGCAAGAAATTACTTTTGTCTACAGAGATAAGGAAGGCTCCAACGTGGTGATAAGTGTCTTACCTGCATCTTGAGAAAGCGGCTGGATTTCAGGAAGTGAAGAGGGAGAGAATGGTCAGTGTAAGGAGTCCTAGAAGGCTAGGGGTGAAAGAGATCTAAGGAATCATATACGTCAATTTCCTCCTTTATAGGCCAGGGAAAAGGAGCTCAGAGAGGCCACATGCCCTAGACCTAAGAGACATGCCCTAGAACAGAGATGGGAATCCACCTCTTCTCCCTCCAACTCCAGGCTCACCAAGAATTCCAGGCGGCAGGAGGAATGCAAGATGGGGGTGGCAAGTGCCGGATATGTCAGGGAAATGGAGAAAGGAGTCTGAGTCGCCACCACAAGAAATCCAATCCCATTTACTGAGGAAGTGAAATGATCTGGTTAATTTAATTTCCTAATTAGATGGAAGTTCAGCAGAAAGGCTGCATTGTTAGAAATGCTAATTTTTTTTAAAACTTCTTAAAATGTTTTATTTTACTTTAGTGTCTTAGCAAGCGAAATAAAGGTAATGGATCATCCATTCATACTTCTGGATTGTTCAGTCCCTCACAATATTTTAGATGTAGATAGCCTGCGAGCTGCTAGGTATAGATCCGTGGAGAGCTTTTTAAAATTCTTTAAAGGCAATATCCTTGCTTGCCATTTGTCTCCTCATCATCAGCCATCATATGTAGATTTCTTTATCAGGGTGGGGGAATTGAGTACAGCAAAAGTGTGGTGAGGTGGGGTGCTGTCTGATTTTTCTCTGGCTAATTGAGGTTTTTGCTGGGTTTTTAAGGTGGTCCCTCCTGAGCCCCCCTCCACAGCTCTGCCTTCGCCTTTGCAGGGCTGTGCTGAGCAGTGGGCTTTCTGTGAGGAGCCCCCCAGAATTCCTGCGTGTGCTTTGGAAAGTAGCACATGGGACATTCCACTGAGGATACTGGCTGGCTTCTACTCAAACTCTCCCCTTTGGGACACCCCTCAAAAGCTATGAGCAGTGGTCTTGTCTAAATGGGGACCCTGTGGGATTTGGGTCCAGCCTGGATGTGGTCCCCAGCCTCCCAGATGGCGCTGAAATCATCGCCCTCAAATGATCGCCCTCTGTGCTTCCCGCCTATGTTATACCAGCACTGAGCTGTACAACCAGGGCGCCTGGGTGGCTCAGTCAGTTAAGCATCTGCCTGCAGCTCAGGTCATGATCTCAGGATCCTGGGATTGAGCTCAGTGGGGCTCAGCAGGGAGTTTGCTTCTCCCTCTCCCTCTGCCCCTTCCCCTACTTCCACTCATGCTCTCTCTCTCTCAAATAAACAAATAAAATCTTCAAAAAAGGAAAAAAAGAATTGGTCTGTACAACCAATTAAATAGTTGATAGATTCGCACTTCCTGGTTGGGTTATAAAAAGGCTTACAGCTTCCATCTTGGCGAGTCTTTTTCTGTCTCCGATCCCTTGCTCTGGGGGAAGCCAGCAGCTACGGCATGAGCAGTTCTGTGGAGGGCTCCACGGGGCAAGGCACTGAGGCCTCTAGCCAGCAGCCATGTGAGTGAACCCAGCAGCAGGGCCTCCCGCCTCGTCAGGCCTTCAGATGACGGCCGCTCTGGCCTACATCTTGACTGTAACCTTATGAGAGAGCCAGAGCCAGAACTATTTAGATTCCTGACCCTCAGAAACTTTGTGAGATGACAAATATCTGTTGTTTTACCTTGCTGAAATTTAGGCTAATTTATTACATGACAGCGGATAACTTATACACCAAGCTTGTGACCTGCCTGGCCTGGGGAACTCAGGCACTGCTCTCTCAGCTCCATCCAAGTAGCCAGAGGTCGTCTGGACATCCTGGAATCTTAAATCCAGAAGGGGACTTGGAGATTAGCTAGTATATTCCCTCACTTCCAGATGGGAAAAGAAGGGCCAGCAAGGAAGACACTTTGTGTGGAGCCAAGCTGAGGCCAAAACTTGGATCTCCTAATTTGGGGGTTCAGTCTTTTCTCCACATAGTCCCATTCCCAGGACCTAGTCAACTTCCCTGTTCACTGTTTCATCTACCAAATATCTATTATGTGCTAGGGGCTGTGTTAGGCCCTGGGGCCTTGTAGGGACTCATGGCGTATGTCAAAGTTTCTATTTGAATAACATGTGATTATGATAATGGGTACATGGTGAATGAATGAACGAATGCATGAAAAAGACTGGAGTACAATCAGGAGACTCGTGTGCTAGTCCTCTCTTTGCCGCAAATGCCCTGGGTTTCCTTTGTTGTTCTCTGTAAATGAAGGTTCCAGACTGGTGTGCAGTACAAAGACTTAGATTAATACATAGAGTCTTAGACTTTTAGAACTAGACAGGATTTTGGCAGGCAAATGATGCTGAAATTTTAGAATGATAGTGTGTCCCTTTGAAAATGGAAGAGTTTAGGGGGCCCCTTAAGCCACAGGCACAAATCCTACTGCATACAAATTCTGGGGGATTCTTTGAACATTTGAAGTCCATCTGTGGACCTTCTAGCGACCCATAAGCCAAGCATCCCTGATCCGATCTAACCTGCTATTTTAGGTGAGCAAACAGAGATCCAGAGAAGTAAAGTTATGTGCCCCGTATCACACAGCAATTCAGTAGCAAAGCCCATGCTCGAACTCCTGAAATCTGATCCAGTGTTCTCTCCACACAGGACCCTGACTTATGGGAAACAGACAGGTCATGAGGGAAGTACAGAAGAACTTTGGGAAATCACACACACGTATTTATTTTCTGTTAATACCTCTTGGGCACAGGCAGAACGGCTTAAAAGATCAACTCTGTCTCTAGCATTAGGCTAAAAGGCATCAACGGATGCTTCTCAAAACTGTGCCGTTGGAAAGCACTGAAGCCTGGACTGGCAGATGTGGGGAGCGTGGAGGGTGGGGGACGTGGAGCAAAGTCTTGCGGTGTGGGTGCTCAGGAGTGAAGCCCCAGGGACAGTCGGCTTCGCCTTGCCTGCTGGCTTGTCCCAGGTGCTCAGGGGCACCTTGCTGGGGAACAGAGAGTCCATATTTACACAGGACCTCATTTCTCCTCCCTCTCACGCTAATAAGTAGCTCATTGTCGCATCAAAGAGCAGGGGCTCTGGTGCTAGCCTGCCTGGGTGCAGAGTCCTGTTTTGCTACTCTTTGCACTGTGCCATCTTGGGCTACTGGCTAACCTTTCCTTCCGATCTGTAAAATGGGACCATCACAGCCCTTACCCCACAGGCTTGTCATGAGGCCCAGGGAGTCTCTTTGGTAAAGTGCTTAGAACAGAGCCCGGCATGTAAGAAGTGCCAAGTAAACATGTGATAAGTAAGAACATAAAATCCATACTTCTTTGGGCATCAGTTTTCTCTGTGGGGTCCTTCAGAACAGACGCCACTAAACTTTAAAAAAGGGCCACATTAAAAAAATCAGCTTCATCATGGTACAAATCACCTACAATGACAGGGCGCCTGGGTGGCTCAGTGGGTTAAAGCCTCTGCCTTCGGCACAGGTCATGATCTCAGAGTCCTGGGATTAAGCCCCGCATTAGGTTCTCTGCTCAGCAGGAAGCCTGCTTCCCCACCCCCCACCCCCGCCCCGCCTGTCTCTATGTCTACTTGTGATCTCTGTCTGTCAAACAAATAAATAAAATCTTAAAAAAAAAGGTGTTCTCTTAAGAAAATTTAAAAAAAGAAAGAATGAGAGAAATTATGAAGCAAACGTACAAAATGTAACAATTAGTGAATCTGGGTAAAGGGATATGAGTTTGTTTGTTTTTTGTTTTTTTTTTACAAAGCTCTTGAGACCTTTCTGTAAATTTGATATTATATCAAAATAAAAAAGTGATAACAAACAAAATAAACCCAGTAGCAGTAGACAGAGCCACTGTCTGGCACAAGAAGCGCGGGTCTTCCTCAGAACCCCCTGGAGAGTTCGCTGAGGCTGCCTCGCCTGGCTGGAAGGAGCCCAACGCTCCAAGGTTGAGGCCTCGGGCGCCTGCCTGGTACCTAGTAAGGAAGCCAGGCTCCTTGGGGTTATGGGGCCTTTGGCACAAGAGGGCCCCTCCAGCCGGCTGAGTCCATACCGGCCTTTGGGGTAAAATGACCAAACCTGAGTTTGGCGGACAAAGAGCTGGCTCAGATTGTCAGGGCAGATGTGTCTGTGAAGATGCTCTGTATCCATAGAGTCCTGTATGTGTCTGAGGGCTTACAGCATCCACAACCCGTAGGAACAAGGCAGCTTATAAGTGCATAAGTGTAGGATTATTATATAAATGTAATACAAAGCAGCCGTTGGTGATCACACTGCCATGATCTCTTCAGCCATCACTGTAGAGGTCTGCTCAGGCTGCCCAAGGAACATTCCACAGACTGGGGGACTTAAGCCATAGAAATTTATTTCTGGCATTCTGGAGGCTGGGAAGTCCAAGAGCAAGGTTCTGGCTGCCTTGGTTTCTGGCTTGTAGACAGTGACTTTCTGGTTGTGTTCTCACAAGGCCTTCTTCATCTGAGCACATATCGGGAGGGGGTGGCTCTGGTCTCTTTCTCCTTTTATAAGCACTCCTTTTATATTACCATCAGTTTGGGATCTCACTCTTATGACCGCATTCAACCTTAATGACTTCCAGATACAGTCACACTGGGGTTTAGGGCTTCGATGCATGCATTTTGGGGGGGACCGTCTACTACCCATCATGATTACTACCACGATAGCCATGATGAGGTAACCCGTCCCTCCTGTTCACAGCTTTGGTCAAACCTGTCCCCTCTTGGGACAGCTCCCAACTCCCCACAAGGCATTCTCTGGTCTTTATTCCTTTCCGCTGCCTTGTCCCTTTCTTTTGGTTCTTAGCTTGTTGCTGCTCCCTAAGAGCGTTCTCTGTCTTTGCACATGCTTTCCCTCTGCTGCTTGCCTCAGTCAAGGGAAACTTAGCTTTTATAGAAGCTGGATCTACAAGTCCGGAAAAGGAATTCTCTAGAACCCTCTCATACTGGCAGCCTATTTCCCTTAAATCACCCCAGCCTCCCCCTTCCCTGATTGTCATGACAATGGCCATCTCAGCGTCCAGCAGCCTACCGGCTACGGGAAGGGGTGCACAGGGAACTCATGAAGGCTAATGAAGCTGCCGATCCTCCTGGAGGTCGCAGTCACCCCGAGTCGAGTCATGCCCCAGAGCCCTGTGCTGGCCTCTTCCTGTCGCCGGGACATCATTAGAAATGTTAATTATTAATTATCACTAAAAGCCCTTTTTGCTGCATTGCTGTTCTCAATTGCTCTCACTATCTCTCTTGTCCCCCCTTTCTCTCTGTAACTGGATCCCGGTTCCTGGGTCTCCTGTTTTTCTTTTAGTCCTTTTCCTCTGATCACCTGCAGGCTGGTGAGTTGGGGTGTCCTGGGGCAAGGGGCAGCCAGGGAGAGGTGACTGAGCACATCCTTTGGCTGTGTCATTCTGACCAGAGTACCCATTTCCTTCTTTCAACGTGTGGAGGACTCAAAGACAGGGACACTGGGCAGAACCTGGGGAAGAATTGGGTTCTGAAGTTTGAAGTATTTTTGATGAATCTGAGAAACTCCCACTTCTTCCTTCCCCTCTGTCCTTTCAGCTTAGGTGCCAAGGCCCAGGGTTGTTGGCAAACTCGGGATCCACCTAAAGAGAAATAATCTGAAGGAATCCCTGGGAGGATCTCTCCACCAAAAATGTCCCTGTCACCCTGTTATGTTGATACACTTCTATCCCCAGAGGTAGCTTGGTGAAGGGAGAGATTGATGGAAAAATGAGGTGGTAAGCTCAAGGCCCAGAGTTGTCACTACCTGACCTAAGAGCGCGGGGCACCTCTTTTCACTTTGGGCCACATTGTTTAGTGAAAAGAACAGGATTTTGCCATCAGGAGACTTGGGTTGGAATCCCTGTTCTGCCACGTACATGCTGTGTGACCTCAGACAAGTCCTCTGATCCTCATTATTAAAACATGGCAATGATCTCTTCGTCTCTGGGTTACTGGGGGAATTTAATGAGATCATGACCTCTAGTTCTGAGCCTGCCATATTGAGGTGCTTAATAAATGTGCATGTCTTATGTATTAAAAAGAGATGAAAATTCTTGCCCTTCCTATGGGACAGAGCTGAGAGGGTTGAGTTTCTGAGCATCTGCTCTGTGCTGGCCACTCTCCTATATGCTCTACACATATTAACTCATTTACTCCTCGTAACAACTGTCACGAAGCTACTATTGGTATTATCACTACTTAGGAAGGAGGCAAGTCAAATAAAGAAAAGTTACACAACTTGCCTGAGCTCATGTGCTAACAGAGCAAAAAGCTAGGAAGCCCTTAGAACAGTTAGGGATGACAGCTGTGTAGTCCAATAATGTAGCCATTTACCAGATAGGGTCACTGAGCTCTTGATACATGGCTAGTCTGAGCTGAGGTGTACTTCAATTGTAAGTTATACTCTGATTTAAAAGATGGTATAAAAAGGGGGGGGAATGGAAAATGGGTCATTAATAATTTTTTATATTGATTTCGTGTTAAGGTGATTATATTTTTGGATATACATTGATTTAAAGAAAAAAATGTTATTAAAATTAACTTTACCTATTTCTTTTCCCTATTTGGAATGTGGCTACTAGAAAATCTTAAATGACATAAGAGGCTCACATTATATTTCTAGTGGACTGCGTGGCCTAGGACCCCTGCTCGTAACTGTATCATCTCCAGCAATGAGGATTTGTAAATATTAAAGTGCTGGGTTACGGCAGGATAGGAATGTCCGTGTCAGCTCCAAAATGCAGGTCCATCGGGTTTTGTCAATATGAAGAGTCCCTTCATTAGGGTGCAGGCTCTTCTGAGAATAGGGCTTTTCCAGGGCGGTCAAGGCGTGGCTTACCATAAACAGAGTCTTTGACCTTGAGTCTTTACCCACTTCCCTACCTCCCAGACTAGAGAGAGAAGAGAAAGAAAAGGAAGCTTGTCTGAGACAAATTTTTGCCCTTAGGTCTGCCCCAGGGTGGGGCGGGGCTCACCCCTAATTCAGCGACATTCCGGTCAGGTGCTTAGGGCTCCTGGCAGTAGATGAGGGAGGCAGTGTGCATGGGCCCGCCCTCCTCATGGTAGACACAGACCATTGTACCTGTAGCTTCTGTGGCAGACCTCTGTGTGGGAACCTCCAGCGATGGGGAACTTGGTGGCCCTGTCTGCCTCATGGCTGGATATGTCTACTTGTTAGAAACTCTTCTTTTTATTGAACCCCCTTTTACAGGGTGCTTCAATTCCATAAATTTCTCTGGCTTCTATTTTCTGGAACTGTGCTTCTCAAAATTCCAGAAAATATGGCAGTGAGTTCATGGCCCTCCCAAGACCCACTGGGTCCAGATCTCCAGGGGTAGGGTCCAGGGATTTGCATCTCTCTCTTACCTCTTTCTCCCCCTTGCCACTTTCTCCATCTTCTCTCTGTCCTCCCTCTCTTCCCCCTTCCCCCCTATGTCTCTCTGTCTCTCTCTGTCTCTTTCTCATTAACACATGCATGCACACTTAGTATTAAAAGAACCAGACCTGCAGGCAGGGGCTCTCAGCTAAGTGTCACAGTGCCCAACAGTGTGAACAGTTGTGACATATGCTGCCAGTAATTTTTCCTAAAAATAAAGTGGCAAAATTTGCAAATTATTTGCTTCTTAAATTTAATTGTGCAGATTTAAGAGTATTCCTATAGTAGTGCTGCTTTTCCTCACTCATGTTCCTGGGAACTTTCTTGATCAGAAGAGGAAAGTGTGGTGTTAGTACCACATGATAAACATGGTGCCCACCCGCGCCCTCTCTCACCCATGTCCTGGGATGTCAGTAATTGAAGAGAGTGAAGTTTGGATCAACAACTCTGCTAATACTGAGCTCTGTGACCAGCAATGTGCTGAGAACTTTCTGCATAGTATTGTATCTGACCCTCATACTCATCATTGGCGGTAAGGACTGTTACTAGCTTCATTTACACAAATGAGAAAACTCAAAGGGGAGGTTGGATAACTTCCTAAGGTCACCCAGCCAACAAACCAACCAACCAACCAACCGACCGACCAACCAGAATAAGGTCTTGAACAGGTCTATAGGTCTGTATACCTTGATGGACTTTAATTCCATGACTGTTGGAGATAGCTGGGGAGATTCACATACTCCTTGCCCAGGGACTCAAATATGGGAATCCATTTCCATGAGGTCCCCAGAATTGTACAGCAGAGGCAACAAGGCAAAGCAAAGGAACAGGTTATTACTCTTGAGACTTTGGCTGCAATCTTCAATGCAGGGTGCCAGTGAGCTACATTGAACCCTTTGGACAACTCTTTTACCTCAATGAAGACAGCCTAGAACCAACGCCAGCTGAAAGGCCTGCTCTGCCAGCTTCCATGCCAAAATGTCTACCCAATACTTGGCTTTTAATACTTCAACTCAAGGAAAAGCCATACTTGCCAGCAAGGAGTAGATGAGAGCACATGAGACCAAGAACATACTTACACACTGTGGATTTATTTATTCTCTATCCTGCTCAGGGTCTTGCCCTACAAGCGGGCCCCAGTCAGCACATTCAGACCTGATGGGCTGTAGAAACTTCCTCCTGGTAGATGGGGAAGCAGGAAGAGAAGCTGTGATGGTTTCTTGACCACAAGATTCCTGCTGGAGGCCAGTGAGTCACCACAACTGATAGGACCCTGACTGTGGGAGCAATGACAAGTTATTACAAGTTCTTTACTTTCCTGCAAGTGTGGTGGTGGGAGGGGGGTGTCTAAAAATGAAGTTCTACCACAGGAGTGTGTTGGATATAGAATGGGATTTGTCCCATGGATCCCAGCAGATCAACAGTGTGAATGGCTGGTTTGTAGGTAGCCAGTGAGGACGTCTGGTCCAGCTTCCATACGATGACCTGTCACATGTTTGAAGCAGCACTCATGTGCCCTTGGATTTGCCTCTTCTCTTGGACCAAAGTTTTCCAGCTCCCTCAAGCCTTCTTTATGGACATGACATTCAGCTCCTGCACCATCTGGCTGCTGTTCTCAGGACGTGCTCCAATTTCTCAATGTCCTTCTTACTCTGCAAGGCCCAGTTCTGAGCCTTGTGCTCCAAGCAGGACTGACCAGTGCTGAGCCAATCGAGGCCATGTTATGATCTAGACAAGAGACACTCTACTTCCTTTAATGTAGCCAAGATTGTGTTCACTTTATGTATCATGTATCAACCACATAACACAGTTGGACCAGGCTGAGCTCGTTGCCAGTTTACAGAATAACAAACAAATAGGTCATTTTCTCTTGGACTACTGCCAAGCCAGGTCTACCCCATCCGGTACTTGTGCAATTAGTTTTTAACCTAAATGCAGGACTTTGCATTTCTCTCTTCTCATTCCATCATGTTGGTTTCAGCCCTGTGTTCCTTCCTGTTGAGGTCATTTCTTATTTCCATTCTGACATCTGTAGTGGTAACTATGCTTCCCAGCTTTGTGTCTGCTGCAAACTTGATTAGAACACCTTGTGTGTCGTCTTCTGAGTTACAGGTAACAATGCCAATGAGGTCAGCACCAAGGACAGAGCTCTATGGCATGCCACTGGAGGCCTCCTTTGAGTTGACACAGAAAAACTAATCAACATTCTTTGTGGTTGCTCATCCAGCTATGACTCCACTTCCTGTCCTGTGACCCAATTCTCATTTCCCCATCACATCCTCAAGGGCACCAGGTAGAGCATTTGTCAAATGCCATGCTGAAATCAAGATGCATTGGGTCCATATCATTGCCTTGATCTGCTGCCTGAGCAAGTAGAATTGCCATTGACATGCAATGGGCAAGATATTTACCTATCTCCGGGGTGGAAAAGGAAAACAGATGTATAAATGACTGAGAATATTGGGATTCACTGTGGAAAGTATAGGGAAGCCCATTTAAAGTTGAACGGTTATTACATAAACCTCTCCCACTCTCAAAGATTGCCTTATTCCCCCAAATGTTTATATTGTTTTAACAGTCTATCATGTATGATTATTATTGCATGCATATTATCTTCTCCATGAAACTGAACTTTTTTCTTTTCTTTTTTTTCCTCTTTCTTTCTTTCTTTTTTTTTTTTTTGGCTTAAGCCTCTTTTATTATATAACTTGTCAATAAATGTAGAGTCTAATTCAGTGCATGTCTGATTCATATCAACCAAACCAGGTTTACAAAAGGCTGATTGTTAAGCCAGAGTGCAGCAGACTACAATCTGACCCCACCTGTCACATGTCACACGTCTGGGGGGAGAGGCACATGCCTGGCTGCAGGATGTTAACCAAATAGGCTTGATTAGTTGTGGGGGAAGGAACGGAGGATCCCAGAGAGGGGAAGAACAAGCACAGGGGATGAACTCAAGCAAAACTGAGAGAGAGGTCAGTGCTCAAAGAGGGGTCAAGTTCAACTGGTAATTGGGTCTGAGGGGCAGGCGTGGGGCTTGGCATGGGAGATAAGCCAGGAGGGCAGTTGCCAAGAAAGTACTAGAAAAATCAAAGAGCAGAAGTGGGCATGCTCTGAGAGGGTCCAGGACTTGGACTGCAAATGTACGTAGGAAGCCTAGAGCTTGCTGTTATTGGGGCCATCTGCACAGCACCTGGAGCAGTTTGGCCTCGTTGAAAGACCTGGATCTGGTCAGACTGCTTTGACTGTTAAGTGCTTCTAAATACATAATTTGTCCTGCTCCATATTGGAGAAACACCCATGTATCTACATTATCCAAATGTTCCTTTTATTTATTTTTTAAAATTATTTTTATTAACATATAACTTAATATTTGCCCCAGGGGTACAGGTCTGTGAATCATCAGGCTTACACATTTCACAGCGCTCACCATAGCACATACCCTTCCCAATGTCCATAACCCAAGCACCCTTTCCCTACCCCCCTACCCCCAGCAACCCTCAGTTTGTTTGCGAGATTAAGAGTGTCTTAGAAATGCTCCTTTTAGGCACCTGGGTGGCTCAGTGGGTTAAGTCTCTGCCTTCAGCTCAGGTTATGATCTCAGGGTCCTGGAATCGAGCCCTGCATTGGGCTCTCTGCTCAGCGGGGAGCCTGCTTCCCTGCCTCTCTCTGCCTGCTTCTCTGCCTACCTGTGATCTCTCTGTCAAATAGAGAAATTTTAAAAATCTTAAAAAAAAAAGAAATGTTCCTTTTAAACACAATTCTTTCCTTTGTTAACTAGAGAGTCCGTTATTACAAAAACTTGGTTTATATTCCAGGGATCCCTGACACGTCCAGGTCTTTGCAATCTCCTGGGTTCAAATCCCAGCTCTGCCATTTGTAGCCAGGTGATCTCGGGTATGTTACTCAGCATTTCTAAGCTTCCGTTTCCCCATCTACAAACTGGGAATAATGATTAACATCTACCTTATGATACTGTTGGGAAATTAGATTTGACATAGCTAAAATGCCTGGCAGGTCGTTGTAGTAAACTGTAGCTATCAGTATTAACTCTGTGACCTTGGGCAAAAGTCACTTAACTCCTCTGAGCCTCATTTCCATCATGAACATGATGGCTGGAAGGACTGCAAGGACATGGAAAGGAAAACATTTCGTTAAGTGTGAGGTACTCAATAAATGTAAAAATTCTCATTAGTCACAGGTTGCCTAGGTAATTTAGTCTCTTTTGCATATCCTTTAAACCCAAAGATATGCCCTGAATCAGGCTTCTAGGGGGTCTTCAGAGGGGACATTGTGATGCTTTCAAAGTTGTGTGCAAAATGCTGTGGGCCCCTACATACTATCAATCCCTCTGGGGAGACTGCCTAGGAGTCCATAGCCCCCCAAAGGCCAGGAAACAGGAAGGCCTGGGGTTGTGAAGCTGTAGGAAAGTTAGTTTCCCAAGATTGCTATAAAATCTAGAATTCCTTAGAGTGTGGCAAGAGAATAGAGTTAGTGCTATGGACATTTGGGACAATTCCAGGTATGGGTCCATTTCCCTTGGGTCTTTTTCCAACACCCAGGAATTCAAGGTCCTGCTCTCCCATACCCTGCTTGTTTCTAGAAGCACTGCCTATGGGCCTGAGCTGGCTTTTCACTTAGTGTAAATAGGCCTCTCCATTAGCAAAAGCCTTTCATGTCATTCCCAGAGTAATTCCAAAGAAGCCTGTGAGCTTATTTAGAATTATGACCCCCATTTTGTCAGTGACAAAAAGGGCTCAGAGATGTTTGGGACAGTGGCCAATAGAATTGATGTGCAGATTGAAAACAGCACTGTGGGACTAGAGACTGAGGATCTGAATGGTAGACCAGGTTCTGCCTCTAGGTGGCTGATAGCACAGGCTAATTTAAGAGCTCTGGCTACTATAGAGGCTTGGTGAAGAGGCAGAGGGCTGCTGTCAGGTAATGTATCTGGTCCTGGGCACTCTGATTTCTGGCCCACCCTGTAGATGGTGAAATTGTGTTGCTGTCTGTCAGCACCATCGTAAGAAGATGGTTTTATCTACCCACTCCTTTCTCATCAAGGCCGTCAGACTTGGGGTGACTCCCCAGATTTAAGGAGTCTTAAGGAGAAGACTTAAACCACCATTGCTCTAGACATTGGGAAAGACCTCTCTCTTGGTCTCCCCCTTCCTTTGCTTTGGATGACCTCATATTCCATAGGGCATCACATTCCTAGACCTGAATTTGGATAGTGAAGGGAATAAATGGTCTCCTTTGACAGAAGGAAGGAATGTCCCTGCACAGTCCAGCCTACTGAGATGTGAGTTCAAAACCCCACATCATTGTGGCAATACTAGCCAACATGTAAGTAGTTATGTGGTATGGTACGAAAGTTTTGGAGCCAGTATGAAATGCATTTAATTCTCCCAGAAACCAAACAAATAAATGCCTTTGTAATCCCTTTCTAAGACAGAGGGACATTGAGACATGAGGCAGGGAAGCAATTGATCTGCCCAAGGTCACACAGCTAGTAAGTGGTGGTACCAGGATTCAAACCCAGTTAAGCTTGGCTCCATAGTCCATGCGCTTAACCAAGGCACCATATTGCGTCTCTAAGGGGAAAGCATCTTTTATGGCTCTGCCTCATTTGTGCACATATCTATGTTTGGGTCCTTGCTGGGTGGAGGAATACCTGAACAATGAAGAATGTATGATTCCTGGTTTGAATGGTGTATCTGGCCTCAGTTTCCTCATTTGTAAAGTGGGCACTGTTCATGCCCTACTTTTTTCCACAATTATTGTGTGGATCAAATGAGCCCTGGTGCAAAGGCTCTGTAAACACTGAGCATTGCCCAATAAAAGGCATTGCCATTATCATTATTGGTTGAGCAGCTCTAAGTGTCCTAGCTGCCTGGGGTGATGCGCAGCCTGTGATTCTGCGGGAGCTGGTGACTATAGACCTCTCCACCTGCTTCTCTAAGGCTCAGCCTCCATCCCTCCTCCCTCCCAGTTTTCCCTCAGAGGAATTTGGAGGAGGCATTTTGTTTTCCTGTCCAGAATTCAACCCAAATCCCAGGAGGAGAAGATGCGCCAAGACACTGACCTGTTTTGCCAATGCATTTGCCCAGGTGCCCTGGCCAGCTCCCAAGCCTGGCAATCCATCATCACCAGCTCAAGCAGCCACTTGCTGTGGTTCCACTGGCTCTGTTCTCAGTTGCCCTCTATCCTGGCCTGTCCCCCAGTACCAGGGTCCTCATGACTAGGTGCTGCCTTGCACTTATGAGAAGACCAAACTCCAGGTCCTGGGATGTGTGGTATAGGAAAAAGGACTGAAGGAGGAAGAAGAACTGTGGCCTAAGTCATGTTCCTAAGATTGTCCCTTTCTGCCCACTTCCCGCCATTGCAACTACAGATTCGACTGGGTAGCTAACTGTCTGCTTGGCCGACAAATCTAATGGCAACATGAAGGAAGGTTCCAGCATTCCAGGAGGGTCCACCCTATCCCCAGGCATTTCACTCACTGAGCCTGGTATACTTCTAGAAGGAGATGCGGTTCCTGGCTGATTGAGGTTTGTGGGATGGAGAGAGGGAGTCGGTTCAGTGAAGGAAGGGATATGGAGAGGAGGAAGCTGACAGTGGGCGGTAGCTCTAGGAGTCAGGCTGGCTCAGAGTGGGGAAGGTGAGGGCTGGGATTGTTGGGCTCCTGGTTTGCTGGAGAGGGTGTCCAAGCTACAGAGAGATGTGGGGGGTATAGGCAGCACAGAGGTGGACTGGTGGGGTCTGGCATGGTGGAAATATAGATCTGGTAGGGGCGCCCTGGGTGTCTCAGTCAGTTAAGCATCCAACACTTGATTTTGGCTCAGGTCATGATCTTGGAGTCATGAGATCCAGCCCAGCATTGGGGTCTGTGCTGGGCGTGCAGCCTGCTTAAGATTCTCTCTTTCCCTCTGCCCCTCCTCCAACCCACCCCTCTGCTCATGCTTTCTCTCTTTCTCTGAAAAAGAAAGAAAAGGAAAGAAAAGAAAAGAAGAGAAATATAGACCTGGAAGTGGGATTGTACTGGGTGGATGTCCCATGAGCTCCTCATTTTACCACTGGGGAACCTGAGGCCCAAATGGATGAAATGTCTTGGGCAGGGTTGCATGGGTAGTGGCAGAAATAAAACTAGAATGAGCTTTCAAGTCAGACCTGGAATAACTCCCAGTCCTGATGCTTCTTAACTGTGTGACGTTGGACGCCTTCCTGAACCCTCTGAACCTCAGTGTCCCCATCCATAATGCAGAGGTGGTGATGTTGACCTTGCAGGACCGTTCTGAGGTCTCATCCTTTCCATGGCACATGCTGATCCTCCAGGCTTGGCAGCCTTGGCATGTGAGGGGTCCAGAAGCTTGAAATAGTCATAATCTAGGTTATTTGAGGGTAGGTGTTGGTGAGCGCTGGAGTAGCAGGCCTGATGTGGTGAGCAAGGAATGAAGACGGGTCAGAGGAGTGAGAAGGGAACATGGGCCTTCCCCAGTCCTTGGTTGCACTCTGCTGGTCTCCCTTGTTCTTTGGTGTCCCCCTCTGGCCACCGTCTTGACGACTTTCCTTCCTGTGTCTCTTCTCACTTACCCGTAAAAAGAAGTACATTCGTCATTACTTTGTTTTTAATGAATAGTCCACTAGAGACCCTGATCTTAATTTTAAAATCCCATCTCTCTTTCTGTCAATTTATTCAATACTCATTTATTCAATAAGTGTTTATTGAGCATCTCCTACGTGTCAGTCCCTGTGCCCGGCGTTGGGGACATAGCAGTGAGCAAAGCTGCTTAACACCCCTGCCCATGTGGATCTTATATTCCAAAAGGGTCATTGCCCACCTCCAGCCACGCCGCTCAATTAAGACACTTAGTTTCTATTGTTACCACTTTTCTTCTTTGCCCGATAGGTTTTTGTGAATCTGTGGTCTTCCATATTGCAGAGCACTCCCTAGCAGGCTGAAATCCCCTGCCTGGTAGAATCAGACTTGGTTATAAATCAACATTTAAAGGAAAACAGGTTAAGTGGCAAAACCAAGAACACCTCCTCCCCACCTCCCAGCTCACATGCCCAACCCTGCTGGTTTCCAGCACTTGAAGACCATTTCAGTTTGGCTGAAGTAGCAGTGGCAGCTGGCTGTCCACAGAGCCGTCCCTTCTGTTGTCCCGCGGTAATGGGGACAGACGTTGTGAGCTCCATGGTTAACCAACACAGCTGGGCATGTGGGAGGGGCTCAGATTTGCTGAGGAAATGTGGGTACGTGGGCAAATGGGTAAATGAATAATCAGAGCTTCTTGGAAGGGTCTGGGTGAGAGCAGGACCAGGTACTCTAGGCATCAGCTTTGACTGGGGCAACTAGCCATGTCAGGGCTTTATCCAAGAGCAGATCTTAGCCTTGGGGATGGGGCACATGGAGCATGAACATTTTCTTCCCGCTGAGTCTCTTTCTCCTCAAGACCTCATCATTAGCCTTCCCCACATGTACGGAGAGAGGTGTGTACGAAATCCTCAGGTATGTCTGTGGGGGAGGGAGGGTCCTGACGATCCAGAAATGCTTTTCTCAGGAGCAAACACAGAACAAGGCAAAGGAAGGCTGTCACTTGCACAGTAAGTGCCGATAATCTGCTCCAGGAGGTGAACTGGGGCCTCATCCCTCTGAGCAGGAGATTAAAGGCCTGAACTTGTGATTGCTGCTCGGCTGGGGACCTCTGCCATACACCAACAGTGAGCCCCGAGAGCACAGAGAACACAGCTGCCACTGGAAAAAGTCAGCGTGGGGGACCGCCAGTGGCGGGCTGTTGAAAACAAATGGGGCAAAGAAACAATTTGGATGCTATTGATTGGAGCTGATGTTTGCAGAACAGCCGGAAATGACTTACTTGCCTTCACACCCGATAGGGAAACTGAAGTCAGTGAGCCTGCAAAGGGTTTTCACGTCCCTAGCCCTTCTCCTCTCCCCCCCAGAAATACCCAACCATCAACCACAGGCCCCCAGCTGACCTACTCCTCCTTCCTGCTCTTATCCTCCGATGGCCTCCAGCGCTAATGTCTTCCTCAGCCTCCCACCAGGCTGGCTGCTGCCACCACTGCATCTGGCCTCTGATCCCCTCCTTGCCACCGTCATTAAGGCTTCTGCTGTACCCCTGTCTGGATGTGGAGGAGTGCAGTCCTCCTTAGGTTAGCTGCAACAATGCTGGAATTTTTGTGGGGTGGCTTACGTAGAAGGAACTCCACTAGTAAATTACCAAAACCAACTCAGCAGAGGAAGCACATGAGCCTACGAATGGGTGAGTTTGTGGAGCACAGACCCTTCAACCCAAGATGACTCAAGGTTAGCTCGGTGAGCACAATCTACTGGAAACCCAGGCCTCACCTCTCCTCTCCTCTCCTCTCCTCTCCTTTCCTTTCCTCTCCTCTCTTCTCTCCTCCCTTTCCTTTCCTTTCCCTTCCTTTATTTTTCTCTTCTCTTCTTTTGTTTCCTTTCCTTTTCTCTTCTGGCTCTTTTTAAATTTCCTTCCTTCTTTCTTCCTTACTTCCAGCCCATGTTAGTCTGGGTCTTCCAAGAAGCAGATGCCAAGACAGGATTGAAGGAACATCAGTTTTATTGGGGGCAACACCTGGATGAGAGAAAATGGGGCAGGAGCTAAAAAAAAAAAAAAAAAAAAAAAAGCTGGAAGAAGCAATGTAAGTCTTTGAGGACAGGAGGGAAGGTTGGGTGTGCCTGACTGCTTGGTTGTCTAAGGAAGGTTCACCAAGGCTGTCGGGGTATCCTTGAGCCTGGGCTGGCTATCTAAGGAGTTTGAGGTTGCCCAGGCATGGGTCTGCCATGAGCACATCCCCACTGTGCTCATTCATCCACTGGGAGCAGGACCTTGCTGTCAACTGGGTTATGGGTTTTTAGAGCCTGGCACTGGGAGCCTTGGTCAATCCTGTCCCTGCACTTGGAGGTCTGTCAGGTACATTCTCATGGCCACCAGGGCCCTGCCTGTTTTGGCATGTCTGAAGCCAAGTCACAGACGATTCTACCTGTCAATGGACCCTTCCTCTTCCTCTAGTCTTCCACTAGATATCTTAGGGCTTCCTTCCACTTCTGCCTTTTCTACAAGGCCTTCCCCTGGCTACCCCATCTAGAATTGCAACTCTCTGTCCAACACCCCCTCACCTCCTTACCTGGTTCATGTTTCTCCCTAGCTCTTATCACTCTCTAACCTACCATATAGTTCCCTTGTTTATTGTTTTTAATTGTCTCTCACCCCTAGTAGGATATAACTTTCCTGAGGGATTTTTGTTCACCTTGTTCAGTGTTGTATCCCCAAAGCCAAAACAGTGCCTGACATTAATGAATATTTGTTGCGTGAATGTAAGAATGACTATTGTTCAGAGTGTCTGGGGGCTCAGTATCTCCAGCAGCTGTGTGAACCTTGAGAAAAGGGCTACCTCCTTTAGAGTGTAAGAGCTTCACATCCTTTTCAAGGAGCTGGAGAGATAGGTGCTATGGTCAGGGGTTAATAACAGAGGGTTTGGTATTGGACAGACTTGGGTACTGGTCCCACCTCCATCACTTACAAGCTGTGTGGCTTTGAGCAAGGCACATAACCTCTCTGAGCTGTAGCTCCCTCACAGGTGAAGTGAGGACAACAATCTACCACTGTCAGGATTGCTTTAAGCTTGAGAGGGTTCTGATTACTCCAACTAAGCCTTAAAGAAGACTTTTCCTATTTAAAAGTCAGAACTCAACTAATGGTTTATCAGCAAGCATTTCTTTATTGAGGGAGAATGTTAGTTTAGCCCACTTCTCACGGGGCCCTTTCCTGCTCCTTCCCTCCATCACCTCCCTCCCCCCAGATAGCAATAAGATCTTGGAATTCCTTGGTCTCCATCATGACTAACAACCAGCATTTCCAATGGGGAATTACTTTGCATACACTATAATATGGCTAACATAATTAGAGCTCTATAATGACAGGCTCCACATATCTGGTTCCCTGTTTCTTCCCCAGAGTCTGGAGCTGAGTGGGTACTTAGTAAATATTTGCTAAATCATCACAGCCAGCTGGAAGGTTGGTATTATCCTCCCTACTTTACAATACTGAGACCAAGGCTTGCCCCCAGTCACAGAGCAAGTAAGTGGTGGGGCCAAGACTTAGCCTCCGATATGTCTGATTTCCAAACATGAGAGTTTTCAATTCCATGGTACTGCCTAAGGTAGATGGTTCTTCTTCCTAATCCCCAGAGGAAGAGCTCAGGATGTAGGCACAGACTCTATATGGTCTCAGGGCTCATCCAGCCACCTGCTTATTGAAAGTCTCAGGGAATCCAGTGCTGGGGAAGAGTATGGCCTCAAACACAGTCAGCCCATTGACTTTTATTGCCACCCCATAATTTTGTAGGTTGAGTGAATCATCATTGGCTGGAAGATAGACCTTTTCTTTTTTTCTTTTTTGTTTTTAAGCTTCTCCTGAATTCCTGACAACGTTGAGTCATTCCTTGGCAGGATATTGCCAATGTAGTGGCAGTTGGGACAATTGATGTAGGCCAAATGGCTTAGCTAGCTAACCTATAGGTTTTCTTTCAACCTGGTGCAGAGTTTAACCCTGTTCTAGGCCACCTAGAAAGAGGGGCGGCCGTCCTTGAATCCTGGCAGAATACTTTCCAAGTCTCGAGGGTGGGTGGAGGTAGCTGGAGGACAGAGTGGGGTACGTGTGTGTATTGGCAAATGATGAAGTCTTTTAACGATTCAAGCTGGGCTGTTTGTGCTTGAAATCAACTCGGGCATGCACATAATATACAAACACCCTGTGAGGAAAACCTGAGTCTTTATTGTACAAACAGCTGTGTTTGCTTTTAAGCGATGCAAAATTAAAGCAGTGTTACATACAAGCAAGAGTGTGGCATTAGCCTGGGTCAGCTCTTTGAGGGCCAGAGGAAGAGCTGCTGATGGGCTATGGTGTTGGAGAGGTGCCTCAAAGCCTGCTCTTTCTCCAGGTTCCACTGTCTTCCACTTTATGGGCTGTGATTTCCCACATTTGGTCACCAGTAGAGGGAATGGCATTAGGCCTTTCACGAAAAAGCAATGGTGTAAATGCGTGATGAGAGTGGTGACACATGAACACACCAGGACACAGTCACACTTGAGTCATCTTAGGTGTCAAGCTAGCTGAGTGGAAGGCCTGGAGAGGCTGGGAGAGTATAGGGAGAGAACAGTATGGCTTGGTGGTGGAGGGAACTTGTTGCTCTCACCTGCCCAGCATCTTTTTTCTAGACACAGGATCCTGATTTTCCTTCAGGAAATGATCCCTGTTCTAGTTTTCACCCATGGAATTTCACTGGTATGTGACCAAGGTTAGTCAGTCGGAGCACTGCATCCCCTTGGCCACTGTAATTGGTTCACAAAAAGTCATGTGGTTGAATCAAGACAATAGGAGGCCTTCCCTAGACTTTAGTGGAGCTACTGGGACAGAGTTATATTCCTGGGGGTTGCTGAGCTAGTAGGGTGGAAGGCTGGAGCTTCTGGATAGGGGTGGAGGACATAATGCAGACAGAGCCAGTCTGAGAATAAAAGCAAAGGAAACCAGAGTGGAGAGAGGAGAGGTACACACCTCTAAAGATGTCCTGGATCACATCATACCTGAAGTCATTACCTGTAGATTGTTAAGTTATATGTTACAACAAACTAATAAATTCATCTCTCCCAATCCCCTTGCCTTTTTTTTTTTTTGCCTAAGTTTGTCACCTAAAACTGATTCTCGACTGTTATATTGTGCTTGTTTACTGCTCTTTCTCTTCCAACAACTTGTGAGCTTCCAGAAGGAAGGGATTGTTGTCTCATTTATCTTTGCATCTTCAGTATCTGGCTAGTAGAACTTCAGTACCGAACTGTGGCAGCCAGAGAGAAAAAGGCTGAAAGAGAGCACTTGAAGCCACGGGATCCTGGACAAGAAGATGGTTTATCCTGCAGAAGCAGGCTGAAGAGATGTGTCTCTTTCCTGGGTGGTTGTTTAAGGGGCTTGGCTGGAAATACAAGGAGTGGACTATGAGGGATAGAGTGGAGGTTCATCCAGGGAAGACCCCCAGTGATCATCAACAAGGAGTGGGTGGGTGCTGGTGTTACCAGTTCTCACAGAACCAAACGGGCCTTGGAAAGCCAGGAAAAACGAGAATGTCTACCCCTAGGTCTGAGCTGGCAAACGGGAGGTAACTGAATGGATGTTGGAGACAGGAGTCAATACTTGTGGTCTGGCATTTGATGGAGAGGTCAGCTGCATTTAGAGGGGGCAAGATGGGATGGGTAGGGATAGGAATATTGGGAGCCATCCTGGGAGGCTGGACCCAGAAGGGGTCACAGAGACAATATTCACCATTTTCACCTTTCTTCTGGGACATCCTAATTTGTTGATAGAAGTTGTTGATGCCTCTCTTCCAGTTCTGCCTGCTACGGAAGGAGAGTCAAATTTATGGGCTTTAAAAACATTTCAGCATATCATGGATTATATAATTATACATGGGTCCAGACCATAGCCCTTGTCCAGTGTCCTCTCTTCCAAAGTAAATCTAACTGCTTGTCATTCCCACTCACCAACCAGAAGAGACCATGTTACATTTTGAACGAGCTCAGGACATCGGATGTCCTGCTGAGCCAGGGGCCACTTTTTCTTCCATTATCAGACTTCTTGAATGTGTTTTCAAATCTCTATCTCCAGATGCAATGTTCCTGAGCAGAGGCAGGGAAAGGTGTCTCACTGGCGGAGGTAGGCTGAACACTGTGTAAACCTGAGTCTCCCTTGTTGCTAGGGGTGATGGAACAGTGACCAGCAATCAATGGTTGTCCTATTTAGAATTCCTAACCACATTCCATAGGAAATTGTGTTCCGTCTCCTTCCTTCTCCATTCTATGACTCTGCCAAATCCTTACTCTGGCGCCAGTAAGAAGCTGCGTGGTGAAAAGTGAGTCAGCATTGTCTTCTTTTCCCATCTTCGGCTCTTGGGGTTCCTGGCTCTTAGGTCGCCCTTTCCATGGTATCACTATGGAAAGGGCTATGTGGCAGATTCAGAAGGTGTCACTGATGAGCTGGGAGACCTGGATTCTAATTCCAGCTCTTCCAGACCTTCATTCCTTGGCCTTGGGAAAGAGTCTTCCTTCTCTGAGCTTCAGTGGCTTATGGATTCTGTAGTTGTGGAAACTGATAAGGTGAAACCCTTCTTCCCCACCCCCAATCCACCCCCCACCCCACACCTTTTTGTTCCTGTCTCTGTCTCTCTCCTCCTCTCTTTGTCTCTCTCTCTCTCTCCCTTCTGGGAAGGCTGGGCACTTGGCTTCTGTGTCTGGGTCTTGCCATGGGAGATGCTTATAGTCTCTTTGGCCTGACCCCTGTTCTATACACACACCCTCTCAGCCACACTTTCCAGTATGAGCCTGGATTTGTCAGTTGGGAAATCTAAAGTTGGCAATAACGTTAGAGGAGACCAAAATATTGGGCCACCAGAGACCAACAGGGGTTTCAATAAACGAGACTTCAGCATTTAAAAGATTCAAGTCCAATTCCCTCAGAAAAGTTCCTGAAAATAAAGATTATCCACTTAAACACCCAAAGATAGCATTTACGAAAAAGGCACTTTGTGGGGAAATCAATCTTAATGTTGCCTTTCACAATTCCAGCTCCCTTGTGCTCTATTAAGAAGTAGCCCTTTAACCTTTCCTTGGGTCTCTCTTCACCAGCACCCTCCTCAGGTGGGCCCGCTTCTGCTTGGGGCTTTTCTTCTTTTCTGTAATGACAGTTATAGGAAAACTGGAGGATTAGCTCTGGTACAGACACCCTGTGCTGAGCACTGATATCACGAAGGATCCTGATCATTTGGTTCCCAATTGCAAGCAATTACAGAAGGAAGAGAAGGTAGTGAGAGGAATGCATAACCTCTAGCTCAGATCTCTAACCTTGGAAAATTCTCTCCAATCTCTTACGCAGAGAATGGCTTTTGAGAGTCCTTTGCCTACAATCCATGCACATGTTTCTGAGTTTCCCAAGGAAAAGGAAGCAAAACTTTCTCACTGTCTTTAGATTAGTGGTAGCCCAGAAGTTGGGGGGGTGGTGGTGAAGTGATAAATTGAACAATGACATTCCTTTCTTATCTTAGACCAGTTTTTTTTTTCATTATAGCCACATTTATATCCATTTGAAAAATAGGGTGCCTGAGTGGCTCAGTGGGTTAAAGCCTCTGTCTTCAACTCAGGTCATGAACCCAGGCTCCTGGGATGGAGCCTTGCATCAGACTCTCAGCTCAGCAGGGAGCCTGCTTCCTCCTCTCTCTCTCTCTCTCTCTCTCTCTCTCTGCCTGCCTCTCTGCCTACTTGTGATCTCTGTCTGTCAAATAAATACATAAAATCTTTAAAAAAAAGAAAAAGAAAAATAGTAAGTCATGTGTGAGAGGCATATTATTTATCCATTCTATAGATTTTTTCTTAGTTATCTTGCAGACTTGGGGCTCCCCTATAATAATTCTGGGGCCCTACCAGGGCCTATTGCCTATATATGGAAACTGCTGTTCTAGAACAACAACAAAAATATTGGTGGCTTATATTGAGGGTTTCCTACACGTCTGTCATTATGCTAAGTTTTAAGTGTTTTCCATACTTTCCATTTGAGTCCCATGACAATGTTATAAAATAGATACTTATGTCCATTTTATAGACAAGAAAACATAGGCTTAGATGGGTAAAATAATCCACTCAAGCCCACACAGATAGTAAGTGTGAGAGTCAGGATGAAGACCCATGTATTTCTGATTTCAAACCCATGTTTTTAATAATGGAACTAGAATTTGGCATATATTGCTGTGTATCTTTTGTAGGTAGCTTCTTTGAATTTAGCTCTTCGTATCTTCTGACATAGAAGAAAAACTAAAAAAATGCTTTTTAATTAATTGATTAGTGGTGAGAGTTTTCTAAAAATTTGATTCCTATGATTTTACTACTTATTTCCAAATTCTTGAGAATAGGTCATCAATGATCTTGGATGGTGACTACACTTAACATGGTGAGCACTGAGTAATGTAGAGAACTGTGGAGTCATTATTTTGTATACCTGATATAATGTATATCAACTGTATTTTGATTTAAAAAAAAAGATCTTGGATGACCTTGGCTGCCAAGTATCATTTTTTAAAAAAATTGAGATACTTGACATACAGTGTTATATTAGTTTCAAGTGTGTTGACAATGATGTGGAGAAAAAGGAACCCTGGTACACTGTTGGTGGGAATGTAAATTGGTACAGCCACTATGGAAAACAGTGTGGAGGTTCCTCAAAAAGTTAAAAATAGAAATACAATGTGATCCAATAATTCCACTACTGGATATTTGCCCAAAGAAAACAAAAACACTAATTCAAAAAAGATATGTACTCGATATGTTTATTGCAGCATTATTTACAGTAGCTAAGATATGGAAGCAACCCAAATGTCTTATTGATAGATGAATGAACAAGTATTATATTGAGAATCAAATTCCAGATCAGGAATTAAAAGATGGGTATCAGAGAAGGAACTTAACTTGGAGTCCTGACTCTTAAGCTAATTAGGGACTTGATGAAGAGCATTTTCTTTACAAAAGATGAGTCATCCATTGTATTTCCCAGAGCATCTGGTTAAGCTTCTTCACCACCACCATCATCATCACCATAATCATTATCATTAGTTTTTATTTACAGAGCTCCTTATTCTTACAAGGAATTTTTCTAGATGCTAAGGATAGAGGTATGATATGGCTCCTGTCCTTGGGGAACTTCCAATCCATCAGGGAAACCATGGAATGATTCAATGTGGAATTTCGTTTAGCCTGGGCCTACAAAGCAAAGTTGTTTGAAGGAGAGGGGGAGCAGAGTTAGAATTTGTGCTCTTCTAGACAGAGGGAACAATATAAACAAGGGCAGAGAGATGTGGAAGTACATATTTAAAGAAATCCATGTTTAAGGAAATAAAAGCTGTAGAACAGAGGGTGTATAAATGTTATAACCTATCTGGAACATATTTTATGTGGTGTGAGGTAGGGATCTAGTTTATTTTTTCCATAAGGATGTTTAATTGTTCCAATACCATTTAATGAATTGTTAACTCTTTCCCTATTAATTAATTATAACATCTTTTTTTTTTTTTAAACCAAATTCCCTTAATTATTTGGGTCTCTTTCTGGAATTTATTCTGTTTCATTGTCTTCTTTCTCTATACCTGAGCTGGTACCACATTATTTAAATTCATATGGCTTTGTAATATGTCTTGATATCTGATGGTACAAGCCCTTGTCTTTGTTCTTTTAAAAAAAATAGTTATGGCTATTCTTGCTCATTGATTCCTCTATATGAATTTTACAAGTTACTAATCAAATTCCTTGAAAAATCATGGAGGCCATGAAGAACATGCCCTGAGGCATAGAGGGAGTCTAACAGACCAACAAACTGGTAAATTAGTTTAAAGGTCAATAATGGAGGCTTAGATTGTCAAGCCAAGACCTGTAGAACCCACAATACTTGTGGGCATTTCTAAAAAAGATGAGATAACTTCTGGCATCCTGGCATCTCCCTTACAAACATTGTCTAGATGTCTTGCACATTTAGTGCTACAGACTGGCCTAGAGCACCCATGTCTCCAGAGCCCCCCATGGTGAGCAGAAGAGGGAGGTCAGCCTGTGTTGGAAGACAAAAAAAGGGGAGGGCTGTCAATCTTGCCTATTCAGAACTCAGAAGTGACCTGAATCTGAAACCCTGAGGCAGCTCCTTTCTCTCTGCTTTGGTCTTTTCACTGCCTCTGCCCCTTTTCACATGTAGCCCTTCCTAGCTGCCATCTGTCACAGTTACAGATGGTTGAACAAAGGTAAGGAGAGAGAGTCAACCACCCGTTGTGTCTTCCCCCTAGGACCGTTGTCAGCTCTGGATCAGAAATCATGGAAGGCAACCCTGGCCCTTGGGTTGGGGGAAGGAGCACAAAGGCTCTTTGGACCAATCTCTGAGGACATGCTGCCCTCTCATCCATCCCATTCCATTAGCCACAAGACAGAAACATGTGTGCAAGAAGTACCTCTCTTCTGCCTTCTTCTCTGGTTTCTCTTCTTTGGTGGTTATTTTTTCACTCAGCAAGTATTCATTGAATACTTGCTATGTGCCAGGTGCTGAGTAAACAATATGAACAAAATAGACTTAGTTTTTGTCCTTGTGGAGCTTACATTCTGGTGGGGGAAGATAGTCGGCAATAAGCTAACAAACATACAAATACTTCTTTTCTCCTCTGCTTTCCTCTCCTCCAAGCACAGTTCTTTCTCTGGAAGCCTCTGCCAGAGATGGGTAGAGATTAGGCATGGGTAATATATCCATATAAAAGGACTCTACTAAGCATACCAACCTGGGGATGGTAGAGTGGGAGATTAATGGGTGATTAGAAATGTGTAAGAGGCAGTCTGAAAGGGTCTTTAAAATCTTTCCTAGATTCCTACTTTTTTTGACCCTACTGCGTGATTACTGCCTCCCTTTTTGATGGTCAAATCAATGTTCCATGTCTGAATAACACCCTCCACTTAATGACATGAATTGTAGGAAGATGGAGTTTTTCTGCTCTCTGTGAGGAAGAGGAGAGTGGTGAACAATTTTATATCTAAAGGTGATGGAGAAGAGGACAGAACATTCTGGCAGGGGGATCCTGACTCCCCAGAGGTAATCTGCAAAATATCCTCCCCTGGAGGGGTTCCTGGTACTGGTGACCACAACATGATGTGTATAATTAAAATTCTGGGCCAGCCCTGTAGCCAGACTACTCTGAGAGAAAGGAATACATGGAAAAGGAATAAAGAAGTGGTGTGGCCTTGAACACAAAGCAAGGCAAGCTCATTCAGAAGGTGGAGGGGAAAGGAGCAATGTAGACTCATGACAAGGAGTACCAGAGGGCTCTTAACCAGAGCAGAAATTATGAGAACTTTGGGCTGCTCTCCAGAATTCCAAAGATGGAAACCTTTTAATTCTTGAATATAGGTTCATGAAATTTGTGTAGAAGCAAATAATAGGAGTGCCTGGGTGGCTCGGTCATTAAGCGTCTGCCTTCTGCTCAGGTCATGATCCCGGGGTCCTGGGATCGAGCCCCACATCAGGCTCCCTGCTTGGCAGGAAGCCTGTTTCTCCCTCTCCCACTCTCCCTGCTTATGTTCCCTCTCTTGCTGTGTCTCTCTCTGTAAACAAACAAACAAACAAACAAACAAAAAAGCAAATAACCAGAAAGCATGGCCTTGGAAAAGTCATGGGGCACCAGTTTTGCATGAAAGAATAAGCTGTGGTTGGGATAGTGGGATGGTGTGCTAAAAGATGTTATATTCAATGATTTTGAAGGTTTTTTCCACCATTAATATCACATGATTCTGTTTTTATCCCCATGGAACAGACATCGTGTGTCTAGAAATTTGTAGAGGAAAGTTTTTGCTTTTGTAAGTTTACTTTTGGGAGTCTATAGGCTCTTTAAAGGTAATAGATATCTTCCCACCACAGGAACTTTCATCAAGTTTTGTTGGATGGATGAACGAGGAAAAAAATGAAACATATGGAAAATTCCCTCTTACCAAAGAGCCTACTTCCAGATTGAAGATACCAGATAAAACACTGACAGAGTTAAAGAAATTGGCTAGACAATCCATATTTAAATTTTTTTTTTAAGATTTTGTTTATTTATTTGACATAGAGACAACAAGGGAGGGAACACAAATTGGGGGTGGGTGGAAGAGGGAGAAGCAGGCTTCCTTCTGAGCAGGGAGCCTGATGCGGGGCTCAATCCCAGGATCCTGGGATCATGACCTGAGTCAAAGGTAGACGCTTAACAACTGAGCCACCCAGGCATCCCATATTTAAGTTTGAAATTCTGAGTCGTCTTCTTGGTTCCCGAGAATACTGCGGACAGCTCCATGGTGCTGAAAGGAGAGCTATAATGAGGTGAATGCACTTTCCATTTCAGTGTTCACCAACTCATTCATCCCACAAACACTCACTGAGGGCCTGTTACATGCAGACAGTATCCAGGTACAGTAGGGAAGAAGAAGTCTTTAAGTATTTTAAAGTTGAAGATTACCCTACAGAAAATGACCAAAAACTATGATAACAGAAGTTTCCAAGAAAACAGGAAAAGAAACACAAAGAAACACAAAGGAAAGACCATTTCAGTTTAGAAAGTTGAATTCAGAAAGATTAAGAAACTTTTTATAATAGGCACCATTTATTGAGTGTCTACTATAAGCCAGCCTGTGTAAATACATTATTTCTAAATAGTCTTGTAAGAAAGGAGTTCAGAGAGGGTATAGGTCCCAAGTAACAGGGCTTATAAATAGGAACAGGATCAAGACCCATGTCTGTTTCCCTCTAAAGCCTGGAATCTTTCTAAATCCTCATGATTCCCTCCTTAAGGCCACCATGGGAGGAAGGAACATTCTAGTCTGTATACAGTTTATGTGAGCTCATGAGGGAAAGACAAGCTCCCCAGGTTCCCTTTTTCCTCTAGTGTCTCCTTACTATCTTGGCCATGTGACAGCACTAACTGGTAGTAAGGGGGAGCAGAGAGACTCCAGAACTATTTGAGATGTATGAGGTATATTAGGCAGAAATCTTTCAGTAAGATAACAGTTTCTACAATTCAAACAAGCCTAACCAAAAAGATAGGCAGTTAGCTCAGAAGACTAGGAAGTTTAGGTATAGATCTGGCTTCAGTTGCTAAATTTGGTGGGGCAGGGGGTAGGGGAGAAGAGAGAATGAGAGATATCATCCTGACCATCCCTTTCTCCAGCTCTTATTCTCTGCTTTGCTTCATTCTGGAGATAGGCTTTCATCATGTGATGACACGATGGCTGCCAGGAATCACACCCTTTCTGATTTGCAACACCAGCATAAAAGTATCTTCTCTCTCCCAAATTCTGTGCATTGATCACAGATAAGATTCTGGTTGGTCCTATTTAGGTCATGTTCATGTACTCTGACAGATCAACCTGAATCTCATGGTTTTACTTGTTGGGGGGAGAAGGGCACACAGAAATGTGGAAGATGGCTCAAATGGTATCATCTGGAGTAGAGAGGACCTTCCTAAAGAGCCAGAAAAAAAGATGAGGAGGATTCAGACAGGACAAGAAAAATGTTAAATATTCTGGAGCCCTGTAGTAGAAATACACAGTCCCAGGCAGTTAGGCCAGAGGTTTCCTCAGTGGTCTTATCTTTTGAGAGAGAAATGGGGAGGCTATGCAAAGGTGAGCAATCCCTGCTTAGTGAGCTCTTCAGAACAAAAAACAGTTCTGATTCCTGGTTTTACCAGCAGAGCTCACTTTCATAAGACAGAAGATCAAGCCTGTCCACAAAAACCATGACCCCTCTCTTTATACCTTTCTCTGCAGTTTATTAAAGACTGTCTTACCGTCTTCTGAGAGCCTCATAAAAACGCTGGCAGGTGTAAGGGCAGATATTTCTTCCCTATTTTACAGGTTAGGAAACTGAGGCTCTGAGATCTGGCCAAGGTCACTCAGGTTGCAGAGATGTGATTACCAAACAACAATCCAGCATACAGAATTAATTAAAGTCCTATTAAAAAAAAAACAAACTCCAACTGAAACAGGATTGGTAAGTGATGAGGAGAAATCTCATTGGTCAGACAAAAAGCTGCAGAGGGAACAGATCTGCCTATTGGAAAGGCAAAAAAAGGAAGCTTGGCCCGATTGCCCAAGAAAAGAACAAAGAAATAGCCAGAATTTATAGGTGTGAGAAGAGAAAAATCAAAGAAAGAAATGAGATGCAACCTGCAAAACACATAAAAGGAAATAGAAAAACATTCTTTAAAATACACTAGGAACAAGAGAAAGATAAGGGGAAATGTTTCTTCCTAATAGATGATGAGGGAACGCTGATAATAGATGGCACCAGAAATGCATAGGTTTTCAATGCTTTATTTCTCGGGTAGCTGGAACAAACTGCATACAGACAAGAAGGCAAGGTTAACAAGTGGAGAGTGGAAGGTGAAAGGAAGAAACTAAAGATCTGGGATCACTAATGACAGGGAATGCTGGAGGCACCCTAGATGTCATCTGGTCTCACCCCTCATTTGACAGGCCATTAAACTGAGTATCAGTGATGGGGACTGAAATGCCCAAGGTCACTCAGTATAAGAAGAGCCAGGCTTCTGGTTCCTGGTTCAGTGTGTTTTTCTGGCACCCTTGAGAGATGGAGAGAAGAGGAAAGACAATGAGGGATAAGCCAAGACATGTAATATCTAGTGTGTGGATTAGCCAAATGCACAAATAACCTTGATGGAAGAGAGGTGAAGGTCAGGACTTGGGAGGATCAGGGATACAAGGTAAGGAGGAATCTGTCTTGACATCAGGGCTCAAGTCTTGCTGTTGCTCTGGCCTCCAGGCTTCTGCCAGTCTGTTTTTTCAGGATCTCAAATTGTCAGACTCCCTCAGATCCAAGAGTCTCTGGATCCCTGGCTGTGGTCTGGTGCTTGAATGCTCCCTGTTGTGCTTTTTCTCTTCAATTTACCATAATAATGAGGTCTAACCACCCCAGTATTCAGAAGCTTAAAGCAATAATTTATTTAGCTTGCTGTGGGTCAGTGTTCTGCTAGGAAGTTTTCCTGTAATGGTTGCATTCTTCTACATTTGTGGAGTGTTTGGCTTGCTGTTGGCTGATCTTGGATGGCTTGGATGTCTGGAATGTTTGTATGACTCAGGTCTCTGTCAAGTGTCCATCAGGCTAGCCCAAATATACTCTCATGGTATGGCAGATGTGCATGGCCAATGAACCCAGTCATATAGGGAGTGGAAGCAAACAAGCACCTTTTAAATTTCTGCTCACAAGTATGTTTGCTAATGTTTTGTTGACCAAAGCAAATCACATGGTCAAGTCCAGAGTCAAGGTGGGCAGGACTACAAAATTACAGGGTAAAGGGTGTAATTCAGCAAGGCCATTAACTAGAACTATTAGCACAGCAGGTCTCTACCAGGCCTTTATTCCCAAGGTCTTTAGCTCTGCTGCCTTACTCTACCTCCCACCATCTTGGTCCTGCTGAAGGAGCTGCTTATCTGAATCCCATTCCTTGTCATGGAGAGCTCTGTGTTGCCTGGGCTCCCACTTGCTGGTGGGACGACAAGCTGATTCTCACACCCTCATTCTGCCCAGGGAGACTTTCCTAGAACTGTGTTGAAGACACTGCCTGCTCAGAACCTCTTTACTGCTGGCACAGTCTCAGAAGCAGTGCTCTTTCAAAGGTCTTCAGCTGGAAAGCCCCAAACCCATAGGCATTTATCAGCAGGCATTTGCTTTCAAATCCCTCCTACCCGTGGGCACATGTCAAGAAGAGGCCGGGTAGGTTTTCTGCAGCCTTTATCCTGTGTCCATACCACTCTGGACTCCGTTCTCTGAGAGGATGTTATGGGCTAAATTCTAAAATTCTAAAATCCCAAATTCATATGCTGTAGTCCTAACTACCCTAATGTGATTGTATTCAGAGACAGAATCTTTAAAGAAGACACTGAGTTAAAATGAGGTTGTTAGGGTAGATCCTAATCCAGATGACTGGGGTCATTATAAGAAGAGAAGGTTTGGGCACAAGGGTGTGTGAGCATAGAGGAAAAACCTTGTGAAGATATAGGGAAAATGTGGCCATCCACAAGCTACGGAGGAAAGCCTCAGAAGAAATCAACCCTGCTGACTCCTTGATCTCAGACTTCTGGCTCCAGGACTGTGAGAAAAATAGATTTCTGTTGTTTAAACACCCAGTTGGTGATACTTTGTTCTGGCAGCAAGAGCAGATGAATGCAGAGAGGGGGCCCAGTCTTGGATGTTTGACTAAAGATAGCAGATACTTGGTGGTGGTCCTCCCTTTGGCATGGTAGCTCCAGCCCCCAAGAAAGGGAATACTCAGCTAAGACACCAGTTTTGTGTGAAGCCTCCTGGTTTCTGTTCTGAAGACTGAGCCTGTCCTGACCTCCCCACTTGATGAGCACCAGGGCAGAGCTTACTGACTGGGGGACAGATCCTGGCTGCTGAGCTCTGCTTCCCCCAGAAGAAGCTAAGGTTCCCTCAGTTCCAGTTCCTCCATCTTATCCCACATGGCCCTGGACCCCCTTTTGTCCCTCTCCTCAACTTCGTCGAGCTGGTCAGAGTGGTTCATTGTGTCCCGGTCTGAGATCCTGTTGCCCAGAGATCAGGTCTGGATTTTCATGAATTTTGGATGTCAAAGTCCATTCTCTTCTTTCTCTCACCCTCAACAGTATATACTATTTTAATTTTCTTCTGAAAGAAAAACATTAGTGCCCCTATGATTTGAGAAAGGAGGGTAAGTATGTTTCATTACAAGGTAATGAATAAGAATCCATAGTAGTTTTTTTTTTTAAGATTTTATTTATTTATTTATTTGGCAGAGAGAGAAACAGAGATAGTGACAGCATGCATGAGAAGGAGCGAGCATGAGCCAGGAGGATAGGGAGAAGCAATCTCCCCACTGAGTAGGAAGCCCGACATGGGGCTCAATCCTAGGACCCTGAGATCATGACCTGAGCCAAAGACAGATGCTAACCGACTGAGCCATCCAGGTGCCTTGAATAGGATCCATGTTAAGTTCGGAGGCAGGAGGGTTGCCTGTCAAAAGAAGTGTTTGTTGGGTGTTGAAGCACAGTTTCGGTTGGCGGCTGGGGTTGAGCCACATGGGGCACCCCACTGCCAGGAAGGACAGTATCCCAGGCTGAGAGTCCAAAGACCCAGCTCTGAATCTGGCTCTGTGGTTTAGGCCTTGCAATTACTGGTTCCAGGGCTCTGGGCCACTTTGCCAGGTGCTGGGGACACAGAGCTGAATATGGTAGACCAGGACCCTTCCTCAGGGGACATTCGCTCCCTCTCAGCTTGACACTAGGCAGTTAGTTCACATCTGAACCTCAGTCTTCCCATCTCTGTAATGAGGCAATTGGGCCATGATTTCTACTGTTCTCTTCTGCTCTTGTGTTCCACTGGAGCGGTCCTTGGATGGGAGGTGTTGAGGACCACATCAGGACAGTGACAACTCTAAAGATGGGAAGGGGGGATGAAATCTGGAAACATTCCCAAGAATGAACAGACTCTTTGGGTATGGGGAAGGAGTGCATCTGAAGAGGCCTGAGGTTTTTAACTTGAAGGTGTCCTCTATAAGGGAAACGGAAATCGGGAAAAGGACGAAGATGAATGCTGACCCAAATCCATGCTTTCCTGGTCATTATACAGACAAGTGGATCAAAGCTATGTTTTTATCCAAAAAGGAGAAAACATAAACTCTATACATGAAAAGGTGTGTGTGGAGGTGGGGGAAGTACTCCAAGGCTATGTATGTGTTGGATGAAAAAGATCTAGGGGCCTGGTAGAAATCAGTGTTGCGGTTGTGGCTAGTCTGTAAGCATGGCGGTTTGATGACGGCTGGCACCTGCACATACTCGGGCCGTTCTATGTGTGTGCTGGAGGCCACGGGGCTGGCCAGGAAAACTGTCCAGTCTTTGTTTCATCCCCAGGTGATTGTGAACCCAAAGTGATGTCCTTCTTAAGAATACAGTTTTTCATCTTTTGAGGGGCCTGGGGGCCTGGGAAAGCAGCCAGCCCATAGGTGCCCACCATTTAGGCAACTCAACATACATTATTGTAGTACCTTCCAGGCAACAAGCTTAGGGCCAGGGATGCAGAGATGAATAAGGTTCCTGCTTATAAAATTAAGGGTGGGGTGGGGAGGGAGACACACGACTGAGCCTAATGCAGGCAGCCTGTGACTTGTGCTGAAAACAGGGCTGTAGGCTAAGTGCTGGTGATCAGTTCTGAGGGTTGAGTTCTGGGAAGGCTTCGGAAGGAGGTGGCCTTTGAGCTGGGCCTTATGTGTGATCTCTATCGGAAGAGGTAAGCTAAATGTAGGGACTTACAGAAGCATCATCTGTAGACTTTGGCGGGAGGAGAATGGTTGGGGGTGGTACAAGGAGAGTGAACAATGTTCTGGACCAAGGATGTGAGCAAATTTGGAGGTGGATCGGGGTTTCCTAAGATGACCCTACATGTCTGAGTGCCCACCTAGAACAGAGCCAGATATACTGATTTAATTCAAAATGAAGTGGAGCCTCCATCCAGAGGACAGGAGAAGCTCCTTTGGTAAGAGGGGAGAGAGTCGGTAACAGGGAAGCGAGGGAGAGGCAGTTACAAGTCAGCTGGGCGATGTGGGATGTTTCAGACAGAGTTGCTCTTTCTAAAGGGTGAACCAAGCTGATGCTGCAAAGGCATGGAGGTTCTGGAGCCTGAGGAGCAGTGCGCTGTTGAGCTACTCGGTCAGTGAAGCAAGGCAAGGAGCTGGGATGGCAGCTGAAAAGATCCGTGGGGTCAGAGGAGGAGGGAGGCAGCAGGCGGCCTGGGAGATCTTAGCTCATACCTACGCTGCCCATCCTGAGCCTGGGACTGGAGGTGAGGGGCCACAGCCTTGCCAGGATCTGCACGAAGGGCTTGTGGGCCAGCTGTCTGCCCCTGAGCAGTGGGGGAAGTGATCAGACTCTAACATTCACAGCAGAGCTTGGGAGGCGGTGGGGCCTACCAGAAGTAACCTGCTTACCTGCCAGGTGTCGCAGATGGGGAGCAGGTGCGAGCCTAGAGCCCCTCGCTGCTCTCACTGGCTTCCTTCCTTAGAGTCCGCCTGCCTTTTCCTCTTCCCTTCCTCCCTCTCCCCTCCCACCACTCCCCTTTCTTTCAACAAAAATTTATTAAGCATGTATTATATTTGTGCTAGGCATTTTTCTGCACAGAGGCTTAGAGAGCTTTTTAAAGAGGAGAAGCTCAGGCTTGGTTATAGTTAACACCAGCCTGGCTCTCCGCCCAGAGTCTGCAAGACCCAGCCTGCGCCCTGCATCTCTGGGGGCATAAATCTTGGCCGCTCTCCTCCTGTGCCCACCCCCAAGTCGAGGGGGAATTTGAGGTAGGGTGCTCAAGTTCTTGGGCAATGTGTCTCCCCACAAGCCTATTTTCCTCTTAGCCCATAAACACCCTCCTAATATCAATCTTAACTTCTTTTTCCCAGTCTGCTTTAACTGCTGGCCTCCTCATGTGGTTCTGAGAGAAAGCAGGAAGGTTCAGCACGGACGGTTGGTAATAATGGTTGCCATTTACAACAACCACTGGCAGGGGCTCCTGGGTGGCTCAGTGGGTTAAGCCTCTGCCTTCAGCTCAGGTCATGATCCCAGGGTCCTGGGATTGAGGCCCACATTGGGCTCTCTGCTCAGCGGGGAGCATCCCTCCCTCTCTCTCTTTCTCCCTACATCTCTGTCTACTTATAATCTCTCTCTGTGTGTCAAATAAATAAATAAAATCTTTAAAAAAACCACTGGCAATCAGGCATTAAATTCAACACATAACTTCACTGAAGCCTCATAACAACTCATTGAGGTAGGCATTATTCCCCCCATTTTTCAGATGAGCACACTGAGGCTTGGGGTAAGTCAACTTCTCCAAGATCACACAGCTGCCAAGTGGCAGAACCCATAATTCCATTCCAGGCCTCCCCAATCCTGAACCAGTGCAGATAAACACTTTTAACTGACTCCCTGTTGCCTTTAAACAAAGCCTCATGAGTGGTTTCTCAGCTGGGGTGAGAGACAGATGGTCCCTTCCCTTCAGACCCATCTCCCCTCCCCTGTGAATCCAGCCACCTTCAATTCCAGCACCATCCATGTGCCTAACACATCCAGTGTTGCTGTATGACCTACATGGGGGGTCATTTTGCCAGCAGCTTTTCAGAGCAAGGGGAGCAAAGGTAATTTGGCAGTGAAAAGGACAGAGCTTAGACACATAGAACACCCGAGGACAAGGGCAAGGGAGGGAGTTGGTTTCATTTTTCAATCCTGGTGACTTTATTGGCAGGACAAGGTAACCAAGCGTTGCCAAAGCTAGTCCATCAACCGCCTGCGCTTTCCTCTCCGGCAGGAGCTGAAGCTCCCATCCCCATCTAAGCTGGTCCGTGTCCCAGGGGCAGCTGCCAGCTCCTGCCAGGGGTCTATGGCTGCCACCTCCCTTCCCCCCAAAGTCCCCACCTGCCTTCCTTGATAATCCAGAGCTGATGACTACCATGTGTACAGCAAGGTAGCACTGACGAAGTATTTCCCCAGACTCCTCCCAGCTCTGTGTTAGTACTGAGGCCCTGTTCCAAGAGTGCTCTGTGGCCCCCAAAAGCCCTGGATTGCCTCTGAAAGGCCACTCCCCATATCTTTGGGTGGTTTTAAGTGTTCGTCTGTCTCCTTAGCTGGACTTGGACCCCAAGCCCCAGCTCTTGCCCCAACACATGGACTCTACCATTACCAGGGGTGGAAATGGTCTACCTCTGTCTAAGATCTAGAGAGCCGAGGCCCAGAGAAGTTAGGTCTTGGGTGAGGGGACACAACCATTCAGTAGAGAAGCCAAGGTTCAAGGCCTGGGGACTCTCTACTACATTATGCCATCTCCATCCCTGCGGGGGCCTCCTGGGAGGCAGTGTTTGAACTGAACCATGATGAACAAGCAGGATTTTGATGGAGAGAGGCCATGTGCCAGCATGAAGGACACTGTGTGGTCAGTGTCCTCTATAGCTGGGGACAGACCGGGCTGGGGACATCTCGTGGGGCCCCACTTCCATGACCTTCTCTGCCATGCTAATGACTTCAACACTCATTATAGACATGACCAATGGGGAGCCACTGGGATTTGGAGGTGGAGAGTGGGATCAACTAATGTGGGCTTTAAGGTCGGTGGGATTTCTGGGGGAAATATCTAATACTCTTTGGAAACAACCAAACACCAGCCCCCAGAGATAAGATGAAAGAATTAAAGTTGAATCTAATGAGAATATCTTTGGAGCTGAGGTGAGTCTGAAGCTGTTTGGTCAACAGAAGGGGAGGCCTTGGAGGACTTGTGTATCCTAAGTGGCACTCAAGGCTGGCTCTGGGGGATATGGTTCTTGCCTGGGCCAGACCAGGAGCTGTAGGGGCTGTCTCACTGAGCACAGAGAGGATGGGTTCATGGAGTTCCCATCTACTCAAAGACCAGGTGTCAGGACTTAAAGAAAGAGCCATGGGCAGTGAGAAACATTATCAGTCCTCAGGATGCGCAGGGGCAGGGGCCCATGAATTTGGAGATAGAGCCCAGGGCTCTGGCAGGGAGTGTGGAGTGGACTCTGGAACTTACTTGGAGAGCTTGGAGATTAGTCTCTCATGATCTTCCAGATAGAGGGAGAAGCCCTTCTTTCAACACGAGATTCCTTGAAGAAGGAGGCTCAGCAGATCCCAGGGTTCCAGCCCTTTGGAAGAGGGCTGTGCCGTTTCCCAGGCTGGGACTATGCCCCTGGGATCAGGCTCCTGGGCTTCAGGTAGACAATCACTCAAAACCAGGCAGGTTCCCCACTGGGGAGCTAGAAGCAGTTTTAGATTCTCTCCAAAGTTGACCCATGCCTCCTCTGAGTGTGGACTCATCACCAGTTATCTGCTTCCTGACTCACACTCTCCAGCCACACAGGCCTGCTTTCCTTCTTTAACCCCTGCTATCCCCCTGCCCCCACCATGGGGTTCATACAGTCTTCCTCACCTGTCACTTTCCCCTCCTTACCCCTACCTGTCCTTTGGTCCTTTGGGTCCTGGCTATGACCCAAATCTTTATAGGGGACTTGTCTGACTCCCAGACTGGAGCTGGGCCCCCTTCCTGGATCTTACATCTCCTGGAACATCTTTATCATAGAATCCTCTTGGGGCTTCCTATTCATAGTTTTATGTGTGTGTGTTGTTTTGTTAGTGTCTGTCTCCCCCACTAGACAGTAGGCTGGGCCTGGCACACTGTGGGTGCTCAGAGCAGTGAAGCTCTCTGGGCCAGCACTTCCTGCCGCTGCCCCAAATCAGACGTGAGACGGCCCTGTGCCATCACATTGGCCTTGGGTCTGGAAGTCTGGCAGGGCCAGGACCACCACAGCCGCTGGTTAGGTGTGAGCCTCCCTCAGAGGGCTCTGCAGTCACGTCAGGGCATTCTAGGTGCATTTACTCAACCGTTTAAGAGACTGATTCTTCTTCTTTTTTTTTTTTTTTTAAAGATTTTATTTATTTATTTGAAACAGAGAGAGAGAGATCACAAGTAGGCAGAGAGGCAGGCATAGAGAGAGAGGAGAAAGCAGGCTCCCCGCTGAGCAGAGAGCCCGATGCGGGCCTCGATCCCAGGACCCTGAGATCATGACCTGAGCCGAAGGCAGAGGCTTAACCCACTGAGCCACCCAGGCGCCCGAGACTGATTCTTCTTAAGCACATTTCTGCAGTGGTTGTCCTCCATCGGACCCAAATCTCTTTTTTCTCCTATAACGTCATCCTGTAAGAATGCTGGAAGCTGTTGTGATTATCGTGATTTTCCAAACAACTCTAGAGCCTTCTTTTCATTGGATACAAAAACCTATGAGGGGGGACGCCTTGGTGGCTCAGTCGGGTAAGTGTCCGAATCTTGATCTAGGCTCAGGTCATGATCCCAGGGTGGTGAGATCGAGCCCCATGCAGGACTCTGTGCTTAAGATTCTCTCTCCCTCTCCCTCAGTGTCTCCCTGGGCACATGCTTCCTCGCTCTCTAAAACAAAACAAAACAAACCTATGAGGCAGCAGGGAAGGTGTTTCTCCCCGCCCCCCTCCCTTCAACTGGAGGGGTAAGGGAGACCCAGAGATCACTGAGACCTGCTGCGGTCACAGGTTCATGAGAGGACAAGTCTGTAACCTTGCTTTCCTGACTCCTGGGCCAGAACTCCTTTCCCTGTGCTCTTGATGCCTTCACTGGAAGCGGTCATCATTGGCTCATACTTCTCCCTTACTCTCAGGACCCCTCTTTGATGGATCAATTTTTCTTTGAGTTCAGGGCCGCTGTTGTTTGACAGAAGAGTGAGAAGCAGGGAGAGGGAGGGATATTCCATTTGCAGTCTCTTGTCCTCCCAAATAAACTCACAGCTTGGGGGGCATTCCCTTTGTGTTGGGGCCCCCATGCCTGTTACTCCTCCAACAGTCCTATGAGGTGGGCCCAGTGCTGGAAACCTATATTACAGATGGGGAAACTGAGGCTCAGAGGGTATGACTTGCCCAAAGTCACACTGTCGGCAGCAGAGCTAGGGTTCAACTCCCTGTCCATGTGACTCCAAGCCCATGGGCTTTCCACAGCCTCACATTGCTCCTCATTGCCGTGTTCCCTGGGAGGAACCCGGGAGAAAGACAGTGCAGATGCTGGGTAATGGACATCTTTTACCAGGGGCAGGAGTCATCTGCTCCAAGGGAGGTGACTTGGTCCTCTCAAGAGGTTTGCAGGTGGATGAAGAGGATTCTTCCCCAGCTGTTCCCTGATTCTTTTTTCCTGTATGGGGGAAGCTATCCCCAGAGACCAGGAAGTTTATTTAGAAGTTCAAGCATGTTTTTTCCCCCAAAAGAGATAGGAGCAAGGGATGGGGCATTTGTCAAAGGTGAAAAACAGGAAAGAACAAGGAGTCAGTGGGAAGCTCGGAGAGGAAATAGGAGTCAAGGGGATGGTGGACGACAGAGAAAGACAGAATGACTCAGGAAGAGGGATGGGTGCCCTGGGGGAAGGGTGGGGGGCAGGACTGGATTGGCCAGCTGCAATTTGTGAAGTTTACAGATAAATCTTGGTCCTTTCAGCAAAGCTTATCTGTAATGGGCTCGGCTCGCTGAGGCCCCCTCTCCTGTAGACATAAATCATTTTCTAATTTATAACATGAATAATTGATTTTGCCTCTGTAGCCTCAACAATAAATCTCCCGATCACACATGCATAAGAAAATAATAATAATGAAAGCGATCAGGATATGCTGCCATCGATTAACTGTGAGAGGGGCCACTTGACTCGCAATTCATGTTTTAAGCATTCCAGGTGGCACTGGGCCCACAAGCCACTCCTGCCCCCTGCCCCCTGAGCTCTGCCTGTCGCTCCACAGGAGACCAGACAAGAGGAGAGGAAAGCCAGGGCTGGCCATTGCCGGCCACAGCTGGGATCAATTCAGATTCCTGTCGGTGGTTATCATTCAGTCATTGAGCAGCTAGCGGCTGAGCATCTCTGACCTGGAAGGTCCTGGGACAGATGTGGTCCCAAGACCTGCTGTTTGGCTTCCAGGAGCTTGGAACACATGATTTGGTGATGGGGAGGGACTGAAGGGGAAAGAGGCTTTCATGACCATGGTGTGGTCCTCCCTCCCTGTCCCCCAGGTCCTACGGATTCTGTCTCCACCAGGCTGTGCAGATTCTGTCTCCACCAGGCCCTGGAATGCATCCTCTCCTCTCTACTCCCCAACTACGCCTGTGCCATCTCTCTCTGGCATTGCAATGACCACCTAAATGGGGGCCCTGTACCCTTCTTACAGCCCTCCCCCATCCACCCTCCTGGAAATAGTGTGATCTTGCACATGGCACGTGGGCTTTCCCACAGACCCTTGAGTCCCAGTTTGCTTCTGCCGCCCCCACCGCTCCCCTCTCCCTCCTTGTCTACCAGGATTCCTCCCCACTCTGAGCTCCAGCCATGTTCAACTTTTTAAGAACTTCGAAATGTGCCCAGTTCTTTCCAGCCTCAGAGACATTTTCTGTGTGTTCGCTCCACCCAGACCTCTTCCCCGCTGCTCCTGCCTCTCCTGTTCCCACCCTCTAGGTCTCGGCTGGAAGGTCACAGTGCCCCAGATGGGTGAGATTTCCCTGAGGAGCTCTCCTACCATCCCGGCCTTCTCCTTCACATCACATGTCATGCTGGCTATCTCTGGCTCGGTATTTTTCCTTTTTGTTGATGATACACCCCCAGAGGGTACCATCCATATTTTCTCTGTTTGATGCTGTTTCCTGTACAGACCCTGTACAGTGGCTGGCACATAATAGGTGCTCAATAATGCTTGTTGAATGATTGAATACATGATCTTCCTGCGTCCAACATATTTTCTCTCTGGACCTTTTTACATAGGGGGGAAAAATATATATATATATATATATATATATATATATATATATATATATATATATTTTTAGGTAAACGCCATTGCCAGTTTATTCTTCTTTTCAAAAATTTTGTCACTAGTGGTCAGTGCCTGTGCATGAAGCCCAATATTCTAGATTGGCCCTGACCGTGGAAACCTCTCTTCCTCAAAGCTCCTGAGTCCCCTCGGTGGGTTCTCTGCTCACTTCCTGAAACCCGACTCATCATCCAAGACTTGGCTCAGATGCCAACTCTATCATAGCCCTTGTTTCCTTCCTTAAAACCCTCTGTTGGTGCTCCCGAGCTGCAGGGTATAAGGAGAGGCCTTGCAGAGTTTTTTAGTAGAAGATGTGGCCAGATTTGGGTTTGGGCTGATTGTTCCTGAAGCTTCATGGGGGGCGGGGGTAGAACTGCAGCAGAGGGGATGGGAAGGAGGCAGGCCTTTCACTTGACCCTGATCCTAGCCCAGCCCCTCAGGGCTTCCTGGTGATTCACCACCAGACTTTGGTTTATATCCACTGGATGCCAAGGCTGCTGCCATTTTATCCACTCAGTCATACAGCCTATCCAGCCCCTGGGACTGTGGTTTCCCAGCTCCCTGGATCCCTGGCCTGAATCCCAGGGTCTCCCTTACAATGGAACCTAAAAATAGAAGCTGCTTTTATAGTGTAAGGGAAGAGGGAAGGACCCAGGCAGGGCTTGAGTAGGCAAAAGTGATGCCTGAAGGGCTCTCTGGGGACACGGAGACTGACCCTGGAGGCTCTGAGTGCAAGAGGGGGCAGAGGCCAGGTCTTCCGACAGGAGACAAAATGCCCCTGATGGCATGTGGGAAGTCCTGGCTTTCTCTCCCTCACCCACTCACAACCTACACCTTTCCTGGCTCTGAGCCCACGCCTTGCCCAGGGCTCTGTCCTTTCCAGGGAGGGCTTGCATAGCCATCAGACCAACACAGAAACACGAGAGAGCTCTAAGGCACCATTGAACCAAAGCCACACAATGAAAAGAATGAGGTTCAGTGTCGGCGGGGTGGGGGGCTGGAGAGGGCAGGGATAAGGACATGGCCTTGAGCACACAGGTCTTTCTGATGACAGTCCCTGGATATGACTGCTTCCACCCAGAGGTTGCTGAAAATGCCAGAGATGAGCACCCATGCCATGAAAAGGGCACCACACAGTCCTTCGACGATTCCAATCCTGACCGTAGGATCCTAGACCAGTTTCCTTCCTGACCATAGTTTTCTCATGTGTACAATTATAATTTAAAAAAAAAAATAGTAGGGTTTTAATTTTGTAAAACTGAAGTATAACGCATGTAATAAATCACATGAATCTTAAGTGTGTAGCTTGGGGAATTTTTATATATGTGTGCCTTTGGGCGACCATCACCCAGATCAAGACACACAGCATTCCCAGCACCCCACACGACTCCCTCAGCCTCCTCCCCAGTCAGTAGCTACCCTCCCCGCCACTCCATCCCTGCTCTACCAAGGGTAACCACTGTTTTTGATTTCCATAGTTATAGATCAGGTAAATGTATTTTTGAAATTTATATAAAGTCATACAATATGTTCTCTTTGTGATCTGGATCCTTTCCCTTAGGGAAAGGGCTTTGAAAGGATCCAGGGAAATAGTCTGGATCCAAGCCCCTAGAATGACCCCTGGCATAGAGGGGATACTCCATGAACCTCCATGGAGACATGGGGCACTTTGAATCAGAAAGACCTGGCTTTGAGACAAGTTTCATACTTTGTCAGTTTCATGATATTCTGAGCCTCAATCTTCCCTTCTGCAAAAAGGGATAATAATTCCTTCCTCATGGGGATAGTGTAGGCATTTCATCTACATTACATTGCCTTAAGGAAGGTATAGCCTCTGAACAGTAGGTGCTCAATAAATGTCTGTTCTGCTCGTCTTCCATCTACGATGCTGAAACCAAAGCCCCAGACTTTGTTCTAGAGAGCTAGTTCCTTTGCTTATGCCAGTGGTTTTCACATTGCATTTCCTGGAGCCTCAGGATTCTGCAGTCATGAATCAGAGGCTGAGGGAAAGTGTGAAAACAGGAGGAGGAGAGGGCTCAGCAGATGGGATTTGGGGTTCTTACCCTCAGTCACCTGGAACAGCTCTGTTGTCATCTGTTCGACAGGTGGAGGAGATGGTATCTGCAAAAAGGGTTCTACTTCTAAACAGCATTTAAAAACCTTAATTCTATTCTATAACCAGACAGTGTTGCCCAACTTGCCAGCCAGATGTTGCATAAAGGGGAGAACAAATGAGAACATATCCATGCTAATTGGTTAGACCTTCCTGGAAACCTCTCCAGACAAATGCCCTTACATTTCAGTGCAAGGACACGGTAAAATGCAACCAGAAATGAATGAAGTGGTTCCCCCGCCCCGCCAAGAGCAAATTGCTTTTGAGGGACATCTGTATTTCTATTTATTTTGTTAACTATAACACAAGAATAAAATATTTTAAAAGAAAATCTTTCATGATTCCGTTACTTTAATATAGCAACTATGAAACCCATTAAAAAAAAGAAGCCATAGTGCATGTTGGCTGTTTTTGTCTGCCAAGCAAGCACTTGCCTTTCTTCTGGAACTAGCACTGCATTTTTTCCTCTGTGGACCGCATCCCTCTGCCTTCCTTCTCTTGATCCATGTGGAATAAACCTGATTTCCAGAAAACACATTTGACCTAGACTTGGTCACTCAGGAAATTCCATCCCCTGGACCAGGGTGATGGTTTCGGGAAGGGCATCACACAAGCCAGGCCAGTGAGAATCCATCTTGGAGCTTTTTGGGGAACTGCCGGGAAAGTGAAGCTCTCTTCTCCACTGCTTTTGAAGATTAAGCGGCTGGGACCCACCGAGTTTGGAAGGCCTGCTTGAGAGTAAACAGAAAGCATAGGAAAAGAACTGAGAAAATCAAGAAAGACCAGGTCCTGAATATATAATTTCAGCCCCTGGATGCAGCCATTCCTGAAAGAGAACCTAACCGTGGATGTCTCAGTCCCTGAGACAATAAATTATTTTTCCCTTTAGGGCCTTCTTTCACCTGCCACCAAACAAGTTTCTGTTTAATATACCAGCAGATCAAGACTTAATCATGTAAGCGCATTTCCCTTCAAAACTGTCACCCTGGGAAGCAACACTTACTCCAAAGAATGTTTTAGAACTCCTCACTGAGTTCTAAAAAAAACTCCCTTAATACCAAGCCATCTCCTTACTTTACAGCATTGCAAGGAGGCGAATAATATTCTGTTTGATCACACAGTTTGTTCACCAGACTTAATTCTGATCAATCATATCCCAAACTCCAACCTGCCCTCAGAGGGTGCAGACATGCTGATGAGGAGGCCAGCCAAGCACGGGTTGCAAGTACATCTTTGAATTGCTGGTTTGCTTTTCAAGGTGAATGAAGAAATAATTAATTTGCATAGATGATTGTAGTATGAAATATCAACCTCATTATCTTTGGTTATACCTCAAAAATAATAGCAGTGCTTGTTCTCCTGGCCTCTTTTGCTCAGAGAACCATCTGGACTCCATTTCCCCCCTGGTCCCGGGAGAGGACTCATAGTCCCATTTCCCAAATAAGAATATCGAGGCAAACTGAAGTTCAGAATAGGGCTTCTTTTGCAAGGCTTGCAAATGGATTAGGATCTAGATATATGACACGGAATCGCTAAACAAAGAGACCTCTGGGAGGCAGGGCTGGGGCAGAGAACTTGGGATGGGGCAGAGACAGACCGGGCCAAGAGGAAGCAAGGTGAGAGCCTGGGAGGGGAGGATCAAGTAAAGGCAGTTTCAGCAGGAACAGGCTGAGACCAGGTAAAGACCAGAGGAGACACCCAGCGGCGGTGGGGTGAAGACCTCACTGGGATCTCCCCCAGCAGCTGGCAGTGGGTTGCATGGTGGCCCCAAGTCTCTGCTCCTGCGGGGTCCTTGTCAGCGTGTGCATGGCCCAAGGAGAGAGCCAGGAGGGACTCCGAGGCTCCTGGCTTCCAAGCGCTGCCCAAGGAGAGGGGCCTCACCCTCAGGAGAGCTTTCCTGGGCAGGCAATTTAGCCTCCCAAGCAGCTGGATGGGCCCCGGAGATAATAAAGAAAGAAGGTAACAGAGTGGATCTGCAAAGCCTTTAATACACAGCATTAACGGGTAATGGGAAAATCGATGGGACTATACAGCAGGGTCACCCCAACTGCCAGCAGTGGTGTCATGAATGGGACAGTTGGCGCTCCAGCCACTGCAAAGCCACTGGGCAGGACCCCAGCCTGACCTCTTCTGGGCTCAGATGGCATCATGGACACTGGGACTTCCTACTTGGATCAGAACCCACCATCTTTTCTCCCGTGAGCACACCGCCTTCTCCCAACCCTGGCCAAGTGACGTAATAATAGCCACCATTTATTATCACTTTCTGTGGGCCAGGCTCTGGGCCAAGAGCCTTCTGAATTGTTGCATTTAATCCTTACGACAACTCTATAAATTAATCACTATTACCAAAGCCTGCGTTTCACATGTAAGTAAAAGAAGATCCAGAGAGACACGTGTGTCCTTGCTCGCTGGCTGGGAGAGAGGGTGGCAGGTCAGCGCAGAGCATAATGTGGGAGCTGCAAAGGGTCTCGCAGCATCTGACCTGACCCCTCAGGATAGAGGAGTGCAGAGACTTGCCCTGGATCATACAGCTGCTCCGTAGAAAATGAGTGACTATAAAGCAGGTGTTCTACCTTTTAGTCCTATGTTCTTTGTCCCCATTATATCATCTGATCATTTCCATCCGCAAAGCACACACTCCACTGGCTTTGGACTTCAGAGTCATTCATTGTAATTAAAGGGATGGTCATTTAGGAATTGTTTCAATTTGATGCAAAGTTACTAAAGCCATTCCCTGTGTTCTGGCGGAGTGGGGGGGGGGTGTCGCGCAGGAGACCAAGAGCAAGAAGGTCTGGTTATTGTTCTTAAACAACAGCATCTGGCTGGGGAGAGAAAAATACACAGACCTGAAACAACCTTAGAATAATTCTAAGACAACAAATGAATGAGTGTGAGAGCAGGCGGTGTTAAGCATACTCACTGTGTCCAGGAATTCGCCGTAAAGGAAGGTGGGCTCAGCCAGAGAAGGCTGTGGGGGCAGGGAGGGGTGAGGAGCTGGGCACTGGGCCATTACAGAGGGAAGGGTTGGGGTGAGAGAAAATGGGCTGGGGGCCTGTCTGGTGGCAGAAACTGCCAAAGCAAAGGGCTGTGGCTGGAGAGAACACAGCAGACGGGCAGGGAAGGATTCCCGCGGCTGAAGCAGGGAGACATGGGTTGGAGTCCAGGGGACCCGGACTCCGTGTGGAAGACAATGTGGAGCCCGTGCAGATGGTGAAGAGAGGTAAATCAAGATGACAGGGACGAGCTTAGGAAGATGGAACTGCCGCTCAGCACCCTAGGAGACTTGGAAGAGTGGAGGACAGAATTCTAGGTAGGAGGGTGGTGAAGGGAGCCTTCCAGGCATGAAGAGGTGGTGGTAGTAGGGGCTGGTGTGAGGCCAGAAAACAATCAAGGGGTGAATCCCAGAGAGGCCGCAGGGAGGGGTCACCCAGGTTCAGTGTAAGGTTTGCAGGAGAGAGGGCATCAAGGGAAATCTGTGTGTTATAGGTGTGAGAACCCAGGAGATGGGTGGCAAACGGGGTGGTTTGGGAATTGAGTTCAAGGGTGTGGAGTGAGTGTGGGAGGGAGGGAATTATTTGGGAGGAGGGACATCAGGCCATACACAGGAAGACCCGGGGAAGGGAAATAATTGGAAAAATAGCTTTCTTTGTTTGAGGACCATTTTCCTTTGAGCTTCTTATGTTAAAGATGTTTCCATGGCGGGTTTTCCCAAGTGTTTCCTCCTGGTAGCCTCTCTCCAATAGGCTTGCTGTGAGCCACATGGCGTGGGGTTAGGGGCAGGGGCCGGCGTGCCTGGCGCCAGGGCAATAAAGGGCATGCTCACAGCGCAATCGGGGGACCAGATGAGAGGCATACAAAGTGCTTACCCATGTAAGCACATGCACATGTACTCATGTGCTCAGTAAGTGTTGCTTCTGTGATTACACAACCAGGTGTCCCATACCATACTGTTTCAGCTCCCAGACCATCAAAACGGGTCAGGATTTCTGTGGATTGTGGAAAGCAGGTGGCGTTGGAGGAAAGGCTGTTAGCTTGGGTTAGCAGGACGGTCCGAGGCAGCAGCTTGTCCAGGCTCACCCAAGTGTCTCCTGAGGGGCTTATGGAAGCTGCAATTCCTTGGCCCTCTGCAGATGCAGAGAGCGGAAGCTTGGGGGCAGGGCTTGGAACTGTATTTTGAATAAGGTCCACAGGTGATCCTAGAGTTAACTGAAGTCTGAGAACCTCATTTTATCTGCTAATGTGAAACTCCTTGGCAAGATCTCCAGCCTATGTGATCACTACCAAAGCGATGGGAAGCTCACTCCCCCACTGAGCAGCTCACGGATCTCTTTGGAGTGAGTTCTTTGTTAATAAGGTATCCCCAGCCCCTCCTGACTCAGACAAATGAGAGGCAGGGGAGGGAAGAAAAGGGAGGTGGGATCTGGCAGCAGGGAAGAGAGGAAGACCAAGGACACAGGAAAGGACTGAGCTGGGGGCTCAGGGCTGTGTGTCACTGGGGCGAGGAGAAGGGAGCGGCCAGAGCTGGCTCCCTCCCGGCGCGGCCATGCCGGGTTATTAAAGGAAAGAAGAATGAGTCTCTGTATCTCGGTGGAGCAGGGCAAGAGTCATCAGCAGACGTTATTAAAATCCTTTCCTCACCAGTGAAAGACACTTATCGCTCTTCATCAGCAAAGCTCTCTCTTTTTGAAAAGGAAAATCAACTTAACAGGTGGGGACTGTCCTTTCACTCCTCCTGTGAAAGACTCCAAGGCTGTCTGCCTCCTGACGGCCCCCCAACTGGTGTGGAGCCCACAGAGCACCCCCAGAATGGCAGGAGAACTCTGGGCCCACAGTGTCTGGCACCGTATTCACCAGGGGGAACTCTCACCCACGGCGGGGGGATAGGGGGGGACAGGGTGGGTGGCCGCAGGCCCTGGATGCTCTGGGTACAGTGAAGACTGGATCCCTACACAGGAAATCGTTTGGGGCAGTCCTGCAGGGTGGCTGCAGGGGGCAGGGTCTGAGCTGAGTCTCAGGTTGCTGCTGGTGTCCCTGCACCTGCTCTTAACTTCTTCCTTCCGTTCCCCGTTCCACCAGAGCCTTCTCTCCTGAGCACATCACTCCTTTGCTGACAAAGATTCAGAAATCGCCCACTGTGGCAGAAATCCATCTGCACACTTTAGGTCAGGCTCTAGCTCGAGGCTCTTCCTGTAGGGGCCCCAAGAGACCCTCCAGCTCTCTACTTACCTCGCCTTGCCAGGCCGCGGGCTGGCAGTACCAGGCCCCATTCCCCGAGCCCACGCTGCCCTTGCATGCCTCCCTGTTTTTGCTCAAGGCAGTTGCTCTCCTGTAATGCCTTTCTCCCTCTCTCTGCCAGGTGATCCGCTTCATGGTCCAGCTCAAATGCCTCCTCCTCTGGGAAGACTTCCCTGACCTTTCCAGGCAGAACTAATTATTTCTTCCTCCAGGCTCCCATAGCAGCCATGCTACTGTTTTAACAATTACCACACTAAATTCTAGTTGGTTGTGATCCCTTGTTTATATCTGTCTTTCTTCATTAAAGGAAGTTCTGGCAGGAGTGGGGCGGGGAGGGCTGCATCCCACTCCTCTTTGTATCCCTCACAGAACTAGGCCTGGTTCTTAATAAAAATACTAGCTAGCATGAACTGATGGCTTGTTCAGCACTCTGGAGGGCCTTCATATACATGATTTCATGTAATCTTCCAGAGGAGTAAACCCATTTCATAGATGAAGAAATTGAGTCTTGGAGAAGTGAAGTGACCTGTCCAAGGACACATGGTTAATAGATGGCAGAGTAAGAATTAGAAACCAGAATTGTGTGAGTTCAGTAAGTGTTTCTGACTAAACAACCCTCCATACCCCACCTCTGGTGCCAGCAGCCTCCTAGGTGGACTGGCAGAGGGACTGCGCTGGTGGACAGCTCCTGAGCCAGATCCCATCATTTCAGCCTTTCCCAGTGTCTGTGTGCTCAGGCTTTCTCTGCCACCAGGCATCATACCACTTGGTCTGAAGGCCTTTGCCCATTCTCCCCCAGATAAGGTAAGGCTCTAGAGAAGGATCTCTGTCACCTTCCCAGGACCAGCCCCCATTACTCGTCCACTCTTGCTCTCCCCAGTCCAGCAGTCCCTCCCCAGCCCTGCTGCAGCCTCCTACCCCTCTACCCCTCTAACCTCCGGCTGAGCCCCGGAAACCCTTCCTATGACAGTGTTCTCGCTTCCAGCCCCACGTTTCCTGGAACTCAGGAGGGGGACAGAGCCCTGGACAATAGTCACTGTTTCTTCCTTCCCTCGGGGATTCAGGAGTAGATCATCTTTTCCCAAGCCCCAGTTCTCAAAACCAACTCTGATTTTACAGCTTTGTAAGTGTTCCGAGAATAGTAGTGAGTGTTCTCATCTCTACAGGCCCCACAATCCCTGGTCCAGAGCTGTGTGGCTAGGCAGATGCCCAGCAAATCATAAATTGAATGACTTCATGGAAAACCCTGAGAATGTCCATGAGTGATTTCCAAACACGCCACTCTCCACCTCAATACATCTTAACATGTCCCTGCATTCATCTTTGTGTCACTTCTTCTGGTTCTAGAAAGTATGGTGTCTCCTATCCCTTCCCTTTTAAACCTGACCCCTCCATCTCTGCTGTGCCCCTGTTCTTGGGGAACAACTCTCCCAGCTGCTCTGGGACAGGTCAGCGGGCCCTGATGACCTCCCCTCCACGGGCTCTAGAAACCTGAATGGATCCTGCTTTAAAAGACCAACAGAACTCATTTCTATATCCTCGAAACCCAAAGTAACTAAATACCAATCATACAGTAGGGCCTGCTGCAGGAAGGAAACATGGGGCATGGTCTAGTGGGGGCAAATCACAGTGTTGGTTCCTTAGTGCCAACGACAGTGCCTGGGACATGGTTAAAGCTCCATAAGTATTTGTTCGATGAGTAAACGAATGGATGGCCATTGTGTTTGTTATACTTTTCTGTTCATTCCAGATCCGTCTATCCAACATTACTGTCCTTCTAGCTCTTTTACTCCAAGGACCTTTCTCTACCCTGCCCCCAACCATACCTCGTGGTTAGTTCTCATCTTCTCATTATCCCATGGTCTCCCCATCCTGTAAAACACCCCAAGGACCCCAAAGCTCCCACCTACTCACTTCCATTATTTGCACAACCCTTTCTCTCCCAGGGGTCTTCAGGCTCCCCCCCTCCTCCCAATTGCCTGAGTACCCTTATCCCTTCCCATCTTTGCTCAGCTCCCTACAAACCTGCACCACGATGGGCTATTTCAGGAAAGAACTAGGGCATCTCTTGCCTCAGACCTCTGACCACTGCTCTGAATGGCTCCGAATGGCTCTTTGTCTTTCTTTCTCTGCAAAGGGACATTACCTGAGAACCATGCAGGTCAGCGTCACTACAAATGCATGCTGACTCGCTTCAGCTGCTTGACAGCTTTTTAAAAAAAATGTGCATTTAAACAATTTTATAAAGGGGAAAAAAATCTCTCCACCTCCTCACACCAACCGTTTACATAATTCAGTGACCTTTTATGAACCATGGCATTGTATTAGCATCATTTTCCGGGGTAGAAATCAACTCATCCATCCTATTTCATACTGTACCTCATTCACCTAACATTTTTCTGTATACATTTTCTTCATGTTTTGACAGAGAACTCCTATTTATCACTTGAAATGGTTATATAATATTCCATCATATTAATGTTCCATGGTTTACTTAACCATGCCCCGATTGTGGAGCATTTGGGTGCTTGCCAGGATTCTCCTGTTATGAACAGGCAGCAGTAAACATCTTTTTGCAAATAGTTTGTATTTCCTTTTCAGTTATTTTCATGGCATATATTCCCAGAAGAGAGATTATTGGGTCAAAGGCCAGAAACATTTTTGTGGCTTTTTTTTTTCACAAGGTGCCAGACTGACCTCCACAAAGACTTTACCAATTTGCAAATCTTGGGTCCTTTCATTCATATTTTGTAGACTCCTAATGATTTTCTGCAGAGTTAGTCCAAATCTCCAGGGTCTGCCTGGGGCTTCCAGCCACTCTCACCCTCCAGAGGTGATTTTACTGAGAAAGTTACAGGCACATGTCTCCCAGTTTGCTCAACTCTCTTCCACATCAACATTTCTCTTTTCACCCTGGCTCCCCTCCTAGGCTGATCTCTGAGGAAGAGGTGCCCAGTTTCCTCTCAGCACACCTCCCTGCTGCATAGTTGACCTTGTTCCTTCCTGTCTCTTCAAAATCATGGGGCACTCACTTTTCCACCCTTTACATCATCCATCTCTCTTGCTCTTTCTCCACAGCTCACAAACATCCCCCTTTCATCTCTCTTTTCCTAAAAGGCGTAAGCAATTTCCCTTCTCTCCCAAACTATTCTCTTCTTCTGTCACTGTCCGTCTTTCTGAAGGGATGAGCCCCATATCACCTTCTCACCTGCCATTTCCTTCTCTGTCTCTTGCTCTTTCATGGATGACCAATGCTCAACTGAAGTGGCCATCTCGAGACCACCAATAATTTTCTTAGTCACCCAAACAAGTGATTTTTTGTCAGTCATCGTCCTTACCACCTTGTTGACTAGTGTGTCCACTTGGAAATTTTCTCCTGTCTGGGGTTCCATGGCAGTGCTATTCTCTTAGAGCTCCTCTCTCCTATCAGTGTTGTGCCTCTAGAAGAATCTGTCCTTGGATCTTTTAGTCAACTTCAAATTACCGCTACCTCCCACTCTATGGCAGCCAAGAGAATTAGGGGAAATTGATCCCATCCCACCTCTAGTGGTAAGTGATGATTGATCTAAGGCTACGAGTATAAACCCATTCCCTACCACAGTAATGGTTCAGGGGAAAGCAGACCAGTGCCATCACCATGTGATGTTTACTGGTGACCTATGGTTACTCCGTGAGATCAAAGCTCAAGCCTTATGTTTCATAGTTGAGGGAATCCAGTGCTTTCTCTCCTCATGGATATAAGTGATAAAGCATATCAATCTAACTGCTAATTGCTGTTGGCCACCATCTTATAACCCTGAAGCAATCTAGTACGAAGATGAAGTCAAAACGCAGAACAGAGCAGAGCTGGGAGAACTGAAGCATAACAGATCCAGACCCCTGATTGTGTAGGCTGGTCAGAAGCAGGGATTTTTCAGTCACATGAGTCAATAAATTCCTTGTACTATTGAAATCATAAGGCTTAGGGCTTCTGTTACTTGGAATTGAAACTTATAACCGTTATAGCCCTCTTCACTGTTTCCCTTTATACTTTTTATCTCCTCGCTCTCCCCCATTCTAGCAGGTTCCATGATCCCATCTATGTGGATGATTCCTCTACAGCCCTCGGTAACCCCTGTCTCCCCATTTCCAATTCCAGCATTGCCAGCTTTTTACGGAGTAGCTGTATGTGGTCTATGAAGCTTTCATTTTAGTATTCAACACCATCTTTTTCACTACCACCCAAACCAAATCAGCTTTATTTCCCTCTTCTATGTCTGATCATTCAGTTGCCCTAGTTTGAAACTGTAGAGTCATCTCCTTACTCCTCTCCTCCACATCCCACTATCAATGGTTATGGTCTCACACTTAAACCTCTGGCTGTATCCTCACCTTCATTATCTCGCTCTCAAGTTGACTATCTTCCCAGTTGGTCTTTCCTGCCTCCTGGCTATCCCAGCTGCTGACCCGACACAACACCTTTAGCAGAAACGTCTTCCTAAAACAGCAAAGCAAGAAAGCATTTTCAATGATTTCTCAGTGTTTCAGATTTAGACCAAACTTTGCTTCCTAATTCTGTAAATCTTCCACCGCAGGGTCTCTCCTGATCTTTCTGATCTTATAATCCCGTTACTTTTTCCTTGGTGCCCAAGAGACTGCCAAAGTGGGCTATTTCCAATTTCTTTCCCATCTTGCTGCCAGTGAGATGGATCCCACCTGGACCACCTTCCCTTCTTATTTCACCCATTGAAATACTGCTTATCCTTTAAAATTCGTCTCAAAAGACATCTCAATAAGGTATATTCTGATTTCCCCGAATAGATACACATTTCTTTATCGAACCCCTACAATGTGTTACTCTCGTGACACTCATCAGAATAGAAAAGTAGACTTGTATTTTTGTATCTTTTAAGCACAGAGCACGGGGTCTTGGAAATAATAAGTGCTTAAATAAATACTCCCTACGTTAGCCTGAATCAAGGGCAATGTTATGGAGAGGAGATGCAGTAAGAAGGCGCCTGACAAGGAGTCTTATTCTTTTATCTGCAGATTCACTAGAATCTCTTTTTTTTTTTTCTTTTTCTTTCTTGTGAAAAAGCGAGGGATTGGTCAAGTCAACAAATATTTATTTGGCTCTAACTATGACACTTGAGAACTCTTGCATCCTGGGATGATTTGGAGCAGTGGTTCTCTGAGCTTGGTCCATATGGATATTCCTGGAAGCTGAGGGCTGATATCTGAGCAGTATAGCTATTAAGCCTAGGGGCGGGGGTGGGCTAGAGAGGGGAAAATGACACAAGATGAAACCAGAGAGGGAGACAAACTATAAGAGACTCTCAATCTCGGGAACAAGCTGGAGGGGAGGGAGGTGGGAAGGATCGGGTGGCTGGGTGATGGAGACTGGGGAGATTGTGGTGAGCACTGTGTATTGTGTAAGACTGATGAATCACAGACCCGTACTCCTGAAACAAATAATACATTATATGTTAATAATAATATAAAAATTTAAAAACAAAAAACCCACAATGGACTGGGAGTCTGTGGACTTGAGTTCTGGGCCTGGAATTTCACTAACTAGCTCTGTGGCCTCAAATAGGTCTTTTCACCGCTCTGGGACTCTCTTGCTGCTTTACCTGTGAGACAACACAGTCAGGTCACAATGTTTCTCAAAGCATGGGCCTCAGAACACTTGCATCAGAGTCCCGCAAAGGACTTCTAAAAATCGAAATTCCTTGGACCCAAACCAGTACTGCTGAAAATGACTCTTTGGAGAGAGGGTCTAGGGGGTCTGCATTTGAGCAAGCTCCACGGGAGAGTCATATTCCCACTCAAGTTAAGGCCCCTAGAATTTTGGAATTACGAAGTTCCTTCTATTCTAAGATGTGGGGGTTACTGGATTAAGTAGCAATTTCAATTATTTTGCGGTGGTAAGTAGAATGGATGTGTGAGTAATCCACAGGGCTGCTTGCCCTCACGAAGTGTTTGTGAGGTGAAAGGTTAGAGCAACCCTGGTCCACAGCCTGCTACCAGGGCCCCAGCCCCAGGCCCTCGCTGCCACTGCTGGCTTCTGTGGGTCTGCCTGCTTGTCTCTTTTCTCATCCCTCCCTGTCTCTCTCCCCCTTTCTTTTCTCCTTTTCCTTTCTTCTCTTCCCCTCTTCCCCTCACCCATCTTCCCCCCTTCCTCCTCCTCTCTCTCTCTCTCCCTTCTTCCTCCTCCTCTCTCTCTCCCTTCTTCCTCCTTTTCTTTTTCATTTTTGTTTCCCATTCTTTCCAAAATCCCATCTGCACCCGCGGAAACACATCATTAACAGAACATTTATTTGCACTTACCTAATATACTTTTTTTTTTTTTTTGATGAAGTCTTTCCGGCTCCCTCAATCAGATATGAACATCTCCTGCTCAGAACTCCTGAAGCACTTTGAACCTCTCTTTGCCATTAATCATATTTGGCTGTGTAATATTTCTAGGTCTACTCTATCGTATGCCCCTGGGGAAAAGGCTGCTTTATCCATTGTTATTCCCCCCCTTCTACAGGGCCTAGCATGGGGCCTTGCCCACGTTGATAATACTTTGCACGTGTATAGTATATTTTGGTTTAATAAGCATTTTCACAGACATTGGTGGATAACAGACACTGGATAAGAATTTGCTGAATGAATCCATGAATGAATTCCTCTATTTTCCTTGTCTGGGATTTGAGCTTATCTTATCTCCTGTCTTGGAGGCAGGCTTGGACCCTGGCAAGGCCATTGAGCTTGGACTCTGAGGTCTGAGTTGGAAAGCTTTTTCTACCTTTTAACAGCTGGGTAGTTGGGGTGAGTTGTTTAACCTCTCTGAACCGTGATTTTTATCTGTAAAGTAGACAGAGAATACCTTATTTCTAGGGTTGGAGATGATGAACTACAAGTACCTGTGAACACATCTGGCACATAGCAGATAATTTTAAAATACTAGTTAAGGGAAACTCTTCCCTTCCCCCAACACTTCACTTCTATTGGACTGTCCCTTAGGACAAACACTGGCTTTTCTAAATCTTTCCCTCCAGATTTGTATGCTGTGTCTTGGTGCACTGCATACAAAGATGTGCAGAATACATTTTCTGGACTCTTAAAAAGTCAATGTGATAAGGCGAAATACATATGGAAAACACACAAGCTGAAATGAACAGACTGTATTTGTTAGGATTCTTCGCTGCAAGGTCTATAAGCCCAAGTCAAACAGGCTTAAGGGGGAAAAAAGAAAGAATTTATCGACTCCCACAAATGAAATGTTCTAGAGTGGGTCTGGTTTTAAGCACTGCCTCATCCAGGGGTTACAATCCCAGGGTGAGAGTGCTGTCTCTTTTTCTCCAGCTCTGAGCCCTGCTTCTGCGGCTTCATTCTGAGGCAGGATCTCTAGTCGGTGGGAAGGGTGGTTACTTGTTTGTGAGCTAAAAGGGCTCACAACCTATCTTTGTGTCTGCATGCAGATCTCATGGAAGGATTCTCATTGACCCTGCTTGGGTCCTGTGCCCGCATATAGACCAGAGAGTGGGTCCAAAGGATGTAGTACTATGGTTGGCTCAGTCTGAGTCCCTTGCCCACCCCTGTGGCCCATGGGGAAGGACGCGGTGGTTGACCAACAACAAGAATGAGGGAGAGGTATTTCCTCTAAAAGAAGGGATATTGGAGAACAAAATTTATTTAGTGAACAGGTAGAAAGTACATCCTTTTCCATAAGAGGCTTTATGTTTAAAACTGCTTGCTTTGTCTTATTTAAGGGGCCCAGCTTTATTCACTGTTATTGGGGAAAATAAAACCATTGAGTGTCACTAAGGCTCAGGCCCAGGACCAAGGTCTGGGGTAAAGCAGTGTTTAAAAAAAAAAAAAAAAGCAAGTGGGGGTTCCTGGGTGGCTCAGTTGGTTGAACATTGGACTCTTGGTTTTCACTCAGGTCAGGATGTGATCTCAGGGTCAGTGGGATGGAGCCCGGCGTTGGGCTCTGCAGTCGGCGTGGAGTCTGCTTGTCCCTCTCCCTCTGCTCCTCCCCGACTCACACACTCTCTCTAAAATAAATAAATAAAATCTTTAAAAACAAAACAAATGAAGACCAGCTTTGAAAATTCCCTGAGCAGACAAAACCAGTTGGGTCATACAAACAAAGCTCGATTTAGCTTATTTGCAAGACTAACTTGACCTGGGTCATTCCTGGCTTATGCCTCTGAAAATTTTAAGCAAAACTTAAGCTGTTTCCCAAGGTTGATGGGAAGTAACCACTGATCACTTTCCTAGCATATAAAAAAAATCCTGACATTATAACCAGTCCCTGTGAAGAAAAAACAGTCCCTGCTTTCTCACTATATATGCTGCTTTGTAAAGATAGACCGCCGAGCCCCATTCCATGTTTTGGCTTGAGTGCTCCCAGTTTGCAAATTGCCTTTTTGGTGTGTGCATGCTCAACTTCTACTAATGGCTACTTTGGTGATTCACTGGTATTGCTTCTATTATTTCTGAACTTTGACATTTCATGGTGTGAGAAGTGGAATTCAAAGAAGACCCCTATGACTCTGAGGCCCTCGAATGAACAGGTGCTGGTACCCACAGAGCCCTTTGAATTCCCTGCTGTCTTGCTGCCCCTGGGCTTTGAGGGTAAGTCTCTCTTGAATCCGAGCGCCACTCTCTTTGTGTTTGGAGCTCTCTGACTATATTGTGCATTTTGTTTGCTGAAGCGCTTTGGTAAGTCACCCTATTCTGTTTAAAAGGGTGGGGTGCGTGTGATTTTCTGTGTTTTGGAACTGCTGTTGAAAAACGGGCGCCTTCATAGTTAAGACATCTTAGGAATTCTAAAGGCAGAGATGAGTTCCACCTGATCCGTGGGCCAAATTCTTGTGCCTCTTTGGAAAACGGATGAACTTTTGGAATTGTAGTGGCCACTTTGGGGAAACTTTAACTTAGAGAAGTTTATCTTAAGGGGTATCCTTAAAAGATTCCAAACCTCAGAGATGATGAAATGCATTCTTTGAGTGGTTTTCAGAAGCTTCTCAAAGATAAAATGACTCAAAAACAGCTCTAGAAGGATCTTGATGGCATACAAATTAAAAATCCTTAGTGAAAACTCTTTGATCACAGGAATAAGTAAACTTAACTTAGTCTATTGGCCAGAAACACAATTTGGATACAACTATTTTTTTAAGTTTTTTATTTTGTTAAAAATTTTAAAACAACAGCTCTAAGATCTGTCTGTATGTTTATGTATGTCCTAGTTCATACATTATAGATATGTGATATTTGTCTGCCTCTGAATGGCATTGCCAAAATTAATTTGTAAAGAGCTCTATTGTCTTAAAGAAAATTAAGCTTTTATATAAATCAAATATACTTTCAGAAATATAGAAACTAATAAAAAGTTTTTTAAGTTCACATGATCTGGGATAAAGTTTGATAAATAAAAGCTTGGTTAAGTTTGTTGGTTTAAGAAAAGCAGACATGTCTTCAAAATTTGTCAACATGAAAAATAACTTAAGATGATGGTTAGTTGTTTAAGAAGTCATTAAAGAGTAATTGTTAAAAGCAAGTAATTTAAATACATGTAAATAATATGGAAATTTTATATTAAGTTAAACTAAATAATGAATATTCTTTAAATATCTAAATTGTTTGCAAATATGATAAACATTAATAACTAAACATAAGTTTAAGTTTAGCTACTTTTAGCTTTTTAATTTTTTTTACATAGAGACAAAAATATTGGAGCCTATTAATAACATATTTTGTGCCACATTGGAAAATTCATTGTGAGGAAAAATATTCTTGAAGAAATTATGAGAAGTATTTATAAACTTGCCAGTCCACAATTGCTTACTTCTTAGTTTTCACTAGAGCTAAGGATTCTCATAATTAAGAGTTCTAATTAATATATGTGATTAAAACCACTTGAAATAGTAAGGGTAAAAGACAATGACTATATATGAAAAGTAGGTGAGGAAAATAGAGTATATTTTGCTTGTTTTGTTTTGTTTTCGATAAGGAAAGATACGAAGGATGTAGGAATTTTTTTTTGGTAAAGGAAAAAAGAAAGTAATTTTGTCCTAAAGTAAAATGTTCATTACAGAATGAGGGAAAAAGAGCAAAAGGTGAACGGATACAAACATTGTAGAAGGTTGATGGAAAAAGAACACTGAGAAAGGAATTTTATGTGTAGTCAAGCTAAGATTGGAAGAGACTTACTTGAGTTAAAGAGAAAAAAAGGATAATTTTAATATCAAAAGTACAAAGGTAAGGGGAGCCTGGGTGGCTCAATAGGTTGAGCCTCTGCCTGGCTCAGGTCATGGTTTCAGAGTCCTGGGGTCCAGCCCTGCAGCAGGCTCTCTGCTCAGCGGGGAGCCTGCTTCCTCCTCTCTCTCTGCCTGTCTCTCTGCCTACTTGTGATCTCTGTCAAATAAATAAATAAATAAATCTTTAAAAAAAATAGTACACAGGTAAAAAATCAGAATTTGATTTTCTCTTTGTTAGAATCATAAACTTTGAGATTATTGGTCTGCTCATAATAAAAAATTGTGAACAAAGTTTCTTTATCTTTTATGTAATCTGCCTTGAAAACAAAAATTCTGTTTTGATTTATGAGACTTTTGATTACTTAAGAAAAATTAGTCTTCTCTATTGAAAGAACTGTTTTTTACAGCTATGTAAATTTTTGAATATGTTAAATTTCATGGGAAGCATTGTCAAATAAGAAGTGATGCTAAGGGGCTCCTGGGTAGCTCAGTGGGTTAAAGCCTCTGCCTTCAGCTCAGGTCATGATCCCGGGGTCCTGGGATCGGCCCCCGCATTGGGCTTTCTGTTTGGTGGGGAGCCTGCTTCCCCCTCTCTCTGTCTCTGCCTGCCTCTCTGCCTACTTGTGATCTCTGTCTGTCAAATAAATAAATAAAATCTTAAAAAAAAAAGAAGTGATGCTAAGCTTTCTTTAGGTATAGATTTGTATGAAATTCTTAAAAATCTGACATGTCCTTGTATAATGTTTTCAATCATGATTCCAGCTATTATCTTAAAATATTGTGCATCACAAAATATCCACATTTAGTGGCCAATTGCATCGTGTGTGTGTGTGTGTGTGTGTGTGTGTGTGTGTGTGTGTTTGTGTGAGAGCTCTCGTTAGATCTCTAACGATGGCCATTTTTAAGTCTTTTGTTATCTGCAGACAGCTTTGCTCTGATGCTTTCGCAGAAGTGTTCCTGCAAACATGCTTCATGTTCAAAAAGATCCATGGAAAAGATGGAAAAGACCTTGACAGGTATCCTAAAAGGCAGGTTTCTGATAACTTTAAGATCATGTACTAAACTGAGCAAGAATTTCTAAAACTTTTATGGAAAACAGATTGATTCATAAAGCTATTAATCCAATGTAAAGTAAAAACAAGAATTAATTGCATGACATTGAATGACCTGATGAACATAATTATAATTTTTATGACTTTATTCAAAACATTACTAGTTCTTTAATGTATCATTTTCCATATTTGAAGGGGCTTTTCTCTCCTCTCTTTAAACTATCTATACCTTAAAGCAATTTGGTAAAATCTATCTTTGCAACAAATGTTGAACATTTATGTTTTACTCCCTATCTGATCCCTCCAGAATTCTGAAACTCTTACTAAATTTTCTTATTTTTTCTTGACAATGTAAGTGCTTGCATAAGTTCAAAAAGAATCTATTCTCCTTGTTATAAGACACAATTGGATGAGTCCTTGTCTTGGCTTCCAAGCCTTGAGAAGCTTTCAAAAATCCAATCTGAGATTCCTTATGAAAAGTTCTAGCAAAGCAGATTTAAAAGAGCTTATATGTTCAATCACTATTCTTGCTGCACTTATGTCAATAATCAGGCCGAGTTATTGAAACTAGACTTAATTTGCAAACAAACTAGCCTTACTTTGGTTATCTTTAATAGATATGGGGATGATTACGGAGAGAAAAATTGTTTCAGTAATGTGCTTTTGTGGATACCAGATATAATTGCTGCTAATTGTCTTTGGGGTTTTGTTTTCTAGCCGTAAACTGGGCTGGATCCTGAACTTTTCCAGTTTCCTCTAATATTTGGCTAGAACCCTCCAAACTAACCTTTCCAATTTTCTCCCACTCTTTGGACTTGGAATCACTATGAAACTAAAACTGCCCTTTTCCTGAAGCCGTGCAGGCTAAAGCTGGACGACTTGATGTAAACTTCAGGGAAATCAGCGCAACAGCTCATGTGTGGACAATTTTCATGCCTGTGGCTATGTGGCTACTCAGAAGGCTCACCAGAGACATTCACACTGCAAACCAGGAAAATTTGTCCGATTGCCACTGCCTGCCCTCACTCCCATCTGAAGATGCTTAGAACCTGATGTCTAGAAAAATCTTCACTGGCTGCTGTTCAAATATAGAAACTGAATTTATAATTTTCTCCAAACTATTAGCCTTCATTTTTCTTTTTTTTTTTTAACGATTTTTAAAAAAAAGACTTTATTTATGTATTTGACAGACAGAGGCTTTAACCCACTAAGCCACCCAGGAGTCCCCTTTTAAAAGATTTTATTTATTTATTTGACAGAGAGAGATCACAAGTAGGCAGAGAGTCAGGCAGAGAGAGAGAGGGAAGCAGGCTCCCTGCTGAGCAGAGAGCCCGTTGCAGGGCTCGATCCCAGGACCCTGAGATCATGACCTGAGCTGAAGGCAGAGGCTTAACCCATTGAGCCACCCAGGCGCTCCAACCTTCATTTTTCTTAATTTCCCACGGAAATGCCTCGTTAAATCACCTGCTTGCTCACATCGCAACAAAGCCTGAGGTGAAAGCTTGCCTGTCAGCACATACTGAAAGAAAACATCCTCAGGTTCATCCTGTCCTGAGTGGCCACGAGGATATGGATTTGTTAACACATAGTGTTGTGCCTGTGTAAATAACTTAAAAAAAATTATAACACATTTGAGTTATTTAATCAGTTAAATCATGGCTCTTGGGAAATCTCTGCTCTGGGGAATTTCTCAATCCTTGGCTCTTGTTCTCCTTACAGTCATCATATCAGCCTCTCTAGTGTGTTACATACTCTTGAGAGTTTCAAATGCCCAGCGGCAGCCACTCGAATGCCAAATGGTATCCATTAGGCTCAGAGAATGAATGGAATCAACAATAACCACAAATGATGAAGACAGTGGCTGCGTAGCCCTCTGGCCTGACAGCTCAGCTCGGGGCAACACTGGACATGTGACTCTTCCATTGGATTCCATCAGGGCTGTGAACGGAGAATAGCTCTCTACTGGTTGGTTGTGCTCTCAGCCTGCTGAGACAATGACCAAAAGGGGAGAATTGCTAAAATAAAAATTAAACGGAGACCAGCTTTGAAAATTCCCTGAGCAGGCAAAACCAGTTGGGTCATACAAACAAAGCTCAATTTAGCTTATTTTGCAAGACTAACTTGACCTGGGTCATTCCTGAGAATTCTAAGCCAGACTGAAGCTGTTTCCCAAAGTTGATGGGAGGTAACTGCGGACCACTTCCCTAGTACGTAAGAAAATGCTGACATTATAACCAACCCCTGTGAAGAATAAACAGTCCCTGCTTTCTCATTATATATGCTGCTTTGTAATGATAGTCCCCAGGCCCCATTCCGTGTTTTGGTTTGAGTGTTCCCAGGTTGCACACTGCCTTTTTGGTGTGTGCACGATCAACTTCTATTAATGACTACTTTGGTGATGGATTGGTTTTAATTCTGTGTGTGGTTTTTTGTTTTGTTTTGTTTTTCGGAATTTTGACAGCAGTGGTGAAAAACACTGGCTTCCTCCCACATAGCTTCCAGTCCAATGAGACCCCCGAAACCTCTCCCTGCATGGGCCATCACGGTTCCTAAGCGCTCTCTGCTACATACGACCCTTGGTTTCCAGGGATGATTGCCAGCAGACTCCAGTTACGGTGCGCAAACGGGGAGAAGTATCACTTTACGCCATTATCACCCACTTAGAACCATCCCTTTGTTGGCTGAACCAGTGTCTCCTGGCAGATATCACAGAATCAGAGACAGTGAGATGAAAGGGCGATAAGGCCAGCTCCCTTCAGAAGCTTATGCTCCGTTCTGGGGGATTCCACAAGGGGAAGATTGGGGGAGTTCTGTGGGTTCTTTTCATTTCACTCTGTATTTGTAATATAAAAAATGTTGAGGGGCACCTGGGTGGCTCTGTCAGTTAAGCATCTGCCTTGTGCTCAGGTCATGATCCCAGGGTGCTGGGATGGAGCCTCTCATTAGACTCCCTGCTCAGTGGGGAGTCTGCTTCTTCCCCTCCCTCTGCCCTGCTCCTGCTTTCTCTTGCTCTCACTCTCTCTAAATAATAAATTAAATCTTTAAAAATTGTTTTTAAAATGTTGAGGGGTGCCTGGGTGGTTCAGTTGGTTGGGCATCCAATTCCTGATCTCAGCTCAGGTTATGATCTGGGGTTATAGTTTTGAGCCCCGTCTTGGGCTCCATGCCGGTTGTGGAACCTACTTAAGGAAAAGAAATTGCAGAATTGTGGTAAAATACACAAAGCATAAAATATACCATGCTTGTCATTTTAAGTGTATAGTTCAATAGTATTAAGTACATTCTCACTGTTGTGTAACCAGTCTCCAGAACTTTTTTGTCTTGTGAAACTGAACCTCTGTACACATTAAACAGCAACTTTCTATTGTCCCCTCTCCCAGCCCTGGCAACCACCATTCTACTTTCTGTTTCTCTGAATTTGACTAGATACTCTTGGAAGGGAAATCCTGCAGTATTCGTCCTTTGGGGACTGGCTTATTTCACTTAGCACATGTCCTCAAGTTTCACTCAAGTTAGTAGCGCATCAAGATTTTCCTTCCTTTTTACTGCTTACAAGATTCCGTTGTGTATGTCTATACCACATTTTGTGGATGTAAGGTTTTACAGGCTCCATCACCTCCCGGGTTTCGGCACGAAATGTAAAGTTTTACAGGCGAGATACACACGACACCAGGCGAGATAGGTGCAAGGCAAGGTTTATTAAAGGCACCCTCGGGTGAGGTTCTGCGACTCAGGAGAGGAGAGTCGGGGAAGTTGCACGCAGATGGGGTCGAGTGGGTCTTTTATCTGGGTTAAGACAGGACATAGGTTCACAGCCATATAAGGTAAGGTATTTGGGGTGTGGGTTCACAACTATATATGGTAAGGTATTTGGTGATTGAAGGGTCGAGGGAGTCCTGATGTTCCTGTTTCCTGCATAGGTATCAGGTTACTTATGGTGATGTGTCCTCGGCGTATGTCCTTCCCGCCGAGAGTCATGGGTTAAGGAAGAGGGTGGCTTAGAAGATGATGGCCTGGTGGCCATTTTTATTGTTCTTCCTGCATTCCTGGGCCACCGACCTAACAATGTACACTTGGGTTACTTCTACTTTGGGGCCACTGTAAATAATGCTGTATGGACATCATGGGGAAGATCAGCTCTGATGGCCGGAGCCTGGGTGTTCTGGAGCTTGACCACATTGGCCTGAGATGGGACCCAAAAGGAGTCTGAAATGGACATGTCCTGTGTTAGAGGGAAGGCGTGAGGGCTCAGAGCTCCCTCTTCTGGTGTAGGCTGAGGTAAAGAGAGGGATGGTTTCCTGGGCCTGAGGAAGTATGTCCTGAGGGAGAGGATCCAGAAGGAAGGGAAATGCCAAACTTTATCTTCCTCCCAGTATGTCCAGCCCTGGCCCTGATGTCACACTTTGTTGACCCATCTTTGGAACTCTTGTCAGGTCACTGGAAATGACTTCCAAACTATAACATTGTACTAATGACTTTAGGAGAGATCTGGACTCATACTCCCAGACCCACCGCCCTCCTCTTCTGAGCCTCCATCAAGGCTCCCCCGCCCCTGACAGCAGCAGCAGCAGCAGCAGCAGCAGCAGGCAACCCCAGCCCACCTGCCAGCAGAGCATGGCCTCTCTCCTCGGCCATCGTCCAGCCCCAATATTACTTTTGTTTGCCAGAGTCTCCTCCATCAGACTCGGTGATTCATCTGTTTCTCTCTCGTCTGCGTGAGACTGAGGTTTGGAGCCAGCCATATGCGATGTGCCCGTGCTGCTCCTGGCACCGAAGAAGCAGGTGTTCAATGTGGCTTTGATGGAAGGTGGGAAAGTAGTAGTTCTAAACACTGATTCAACTGGGGGCTGTGTGGTGGTGCCCAGCGTGAGTCGAGTGAGCTGGAGGTTGAGCCAAATAGAAGGCGAGTGTCTAGGGGACTTTGAAATGGCTGCCAAAGACAAGGGAATTGCTTGTTGGAACCAGGCGACCCAGGAGCAGGTTTCACGGCGCGGTGGATCAATACTGTTCTTTCTAAGGAAACAAACAGAATCGATGCCAGCTGCCCCGGGACTCTGAGCGGATCTGAAAGCCATAGGGCCTGTGGATGGAAGCTTCACGCTGACTTGGCAGAATCCAACCATGTGTACCTGTTTGGGAGACCGGAAGACACTTCATTGAATTTCATAATTGGAATGGTATCAGGGCCACTGGATATACGAAAATCTAGCCACAGAGGAACATGCAATGGAAGGGGCAAAAGAGTCCTTTGGTGTTCGGGCTGCCATTCTTGCTGCCATTCCCTACCCCTCTACCCACAGCGGACATTGCCCACTGACATCCACGCTTGCTGAGCAGAGAGGCAGCCTCCAAATGTCCTCCCCGGTGTTTGAGGCAGCCACTGCCAAATGTTCACGCCTGGGACTTAATGCGAAGGCTTTCACCTCCCCTGATTTAATTCAACCTAACATCATTCCAGTAGGTCTCCTCTCTACAGCTTTCTGGAGGGCTGCTCTCGGGGCTTGGAGCCATTTGGTTGTTGAATAACTCAGACAGTTAAATCTCCAATTCAATTAAAACACACTGCGTTCTTACTGCAGGAAAGGGCTGGGTTAGGTGTTGAGAAGGGACTTGTTTAAGCAGTCCCAGAAGCAGCTTCCTTGTAATTCTTCCCATTGGCCCTAGACTTACTTGCCTTATGGACCACACAGAGTATGGTTCTCCACTGGGACCTGACAGTCCTTCCACCACCTGAAGATGATTATGCCTTCCCTAGCTCTTTCCTCCCTCCTTTGTCTTAATTTTGTTTTTTTCTAGAGGAACTCTTCTAAGTGCTTCTAGCTGTTTCTTACAGATTTGGGTTTTCAGACCTCTCATTCTCGGGTTAGCCTCCTGGGGTCATGCCCCCAATTTGTCTACCTTCCTCTCCAATTGTGGCGCCCAGAACACACACAGAGTACAAACTAACACAGAAGGACATTTAGGTAAAAGTCTCGTTGGATGAAAAGGAGTTCACCACATTGACAAGGTGCATCAAGGTGTCTCTAGGCATAGCTTGTTGGGGGTGAATCATGCAGACCCTTGTGTGGACCAACTCCTGTTAATCTTCATGACTTAACGATTATCCTTAGAATTACAGAAGCTCAGAGTTCTGAAGACACTTAAAAAGGCACCATCACCCCCATCTGATGATCTAAATCCAGGTTGTGTGATGCCCTGTGAACGATGGAGGCCTCGAGGATCTCCTGTAGAGAAAAGGTGATTTTTGAAGGCAGACCATTCCATTTGTTGACTCCTGTGTTCAAGAGTTCCTCTTTTTTCGTTGAAACCTGCCTAATTTTTTCAAAATTATTAAGAGTTTCATTTGCTCAGCAATATTCTAGGCATTGTGTGCTCACAGGTGTAGGCGTGCCTGTGGACATGCAGGCTCCAGAGGGGCGATCAGGGGGGAGGAACAAGGGCAAGTAAACTCAAATTTTTGTCTCCAAGGAAGTGACACTCTTATGGGGGAAGGGGAGGACACACACACACACACACATACACACACACACCCCAAGATCACCATCCCAACATGGGCTAAATAATGTGGAAGGACAGAGGAAACGGTAGTTACTTCCAAAGAAAGGAGCAGAGATGGCTTGTCCTTGTATCTACACAGCAGCCAGAGTTATGTCTTTAAAAACCAAATCTGATCACGTTCCTGTCCCACTCAAAACCCTCCATGGCTTCCTATCACACTCAGAAGGGAAGCCGATTTCCTCCCAGTGACCTATAGGCCTGGCCTGGCACCTGGACACTTCTCACAACTCACATGAACTCTTGCACTTTTCTGTCTGGTCTGGTCCCTCTGACCTCCTTGCTATTCCCTGAACCCACCAGGTTCCCATCTTAGGGCTCTCACCTGTATGCATTCCCCCAGGCTTCCCTGTGGCTTGCTTCCTCACTTCATCCAATCTCTGTTCAATTGTCACTTGTGCTGAGAGACTTAAAACCCACCCCCTGCCATGACTTGTTACTTGCTGTCCCTTTACCTTGCCTTAGTTACCGAATAACATTTATTACCACCTGAAATTATCCTTACGTTTATTTATTAATTGGCAGTCTCCTAGTGGAATGGAAGCTTTAGGAAGACATGGGTTTTATCCGTTCTGTTCCTGCAGCATCGCTAGTGTGACAGACAGGGCCTGACATGTAACAGATACCAAATAAATATTTGAGGAGTGAATAAATAAGTCAATCTTCTGAATAACTTCTCCTAAAAGATGAACAGCAGTTGATGTTAACATCCAGTGTACTTGATTATAGTTTCCAGAAACAAGTTCAATTTCTTTGAAAATGAGCCCAGATCGTTTCTCATTTGAAATAGGGTGGTGGGTCATACTTTTCATGATTTCTCAAAGATTTTGATGGTGGATCTGAGATCTGCAAATTCTTTTGGCTCTCTGGGAGATTTTCCACGTAGGCCTAGGGACCTAGACAAATCCCATGCACAGAGAATTCACATCTAGCATGAAGGTTACGTTCTCAAGTCAGCAGAGAAAGCTAAAAGGGACATATCACTGGAAGTTTCCTTGAATATCCTCAACATTGCAACAAATCACTGATTCTTCAGTTGTGCTCCCCAGGCATTGGTTGGTCTGCATTGGGAGCCCTGCAGTATGCAGAATGCGGATCTCTGAACACCCAGATCATTCCTAGTCAGCTAGATGCCTTCCCTAGAGGAGGTGTTTGGGAGCTGACGCTAGGGAGTCCTGGAGCCAGACTGTCTCATTTTCACCCTGGTTCTATCACTTACTTACTTGCTATATGATTATTGGCAATCTACTCAACATATCTATGCATTAGTTTCTTTCTTTCTTTTTTTTTTTTTTTAAAGATTTTATTTACTTATTTGACAGAGATCATAAATAGGCAGAGAGGCAGGCAGAGAGATAGGGGGAAGTAGGCTCCCAGCTGAGCAGAGGGCCCAATTCGGGGCTCGATCCCAGGACCCTGGGATCATGACCTGAGCCAAAGCCAGAGACTTAACCCACTGAGCCATCCAAGTGCCCTATGCATTAGTTTCTTCATCTGTGAAATGGGAGAGTAGTAGTGCCTACCTCCTATGGTTATACTAAGGACAAAGTTTAATCAAGTATTTAAGGTCCTTAGACCAGCACCTGGCACACAGTTAGTATTTCAGTTAATATCAACAATTATTTTTTATTTCCCTTCTCATGTTCCAACTGGAACATGGACTCAGTGAGTAGAAAAGGCAGGCAGAATGTGTTAGACTCTTTGAATTGTAATTGCTTGCTCATTTTCTCCTGGTCTCTTTTTTCCTCTCTTTCCCCAAATGCCGATAGTTGAATTTGTATGATATGACCTTGCTATATGTTGTGTAGGGGCTTTCCTTCTGTTGGGATTCTATCCATTCTTATATTGATTATCACATGATTTCTAGTTTGAACACCTTCACAAAGACTAGAGAAGGACGTGGAACGTCTTGACCTCCTTGCCTCTGTGACCCATACATTCTGAATTTTCCACCACCAGTGGGTTTAGTCTTTCTGTGCTGTTCTCCTCCAAACATGGCTATTGTGTCCTTTTGGCTCCTTTTAGTTTTTCCTGGAGAACTGGCTCCTTCTCTAGCTTCAGCTTTTTTGGACACTATTTTTACAGATTCATGTTCTTTCCTTTCTTTTAGCACTGAGAAAGTAAAAAAGTCAGGAAGAAAGGCAACACTGCAGAAAATTCATGAAAAATAGTCAGCCAGTTTTTTTTTTAATGTGAAGAACAGAAGAGAGAGAGGAGGCCTGAGAAGTTGGCATGAGGAAAAAGAAGCATTTGCTGTTTTATACAGCAGGAGCTGCTGTCCTACCCAATGTGATGAATTCCCAGTGGCCAGAGCTGCGGGAGATAAGCAGGGCTCCTGGGAGCAGCCCGCCTGGGATGGGAGCTGACTGTGACGGTGTGTAAGCCAGTTTTGGCCACATCTGTTCAGTTCAGTTATTATAGTTATTTGTTTTCTTTCTAAGCCCCGAGACCGAATTCCTTGTTTCTGATAGTGAGGCTAGGGAGGGAGGAGCTTAGTAAGATCGGGATAATATTATTGGGATCATCCTTTGATCCAATCCTTGTTCATTCATTCCTTCAACAAATATTTACTGAGCATTTCTGTTCCAGACACAGTATAAAACATTGAGGATAACAAGGAGAAGTAGAACAGTCTCTCCTCTTAAGTCACTTGTGTCTAGTGAGAAGGAGAAGCGTGAACAGGTAAGACTCATAGAGTGGCGAAAGGTTAGGGTACCTGGCTGGGAGCCCCTGAAGCAGTCCCCTGCTGGTGATCCCTAAAAGTACCAGGAGAGGGGCGAGCAGCTGAGACAGAGGAGGAGAAGGAGCCGGGCCAGGCGTTATATGAGAAGGTTATTGCTGTGGACAATGGGGCTCAGTTCCTTTGGGATTTCTCAGAGCTAGTATAGAGGCTGTCTCAGGGTCATCCCATTGGAGGGTAAGAATCTGGGGTATTGGCCCCATAACTCCCCCCCTTCTGGCTTGCCTTGCCCTCTCTGGGGAAGCACATGCTTGGCCGTAGGCACTAGAAAACCATGACTGTGTAGGAAATGATGGTGCCAAGAGGATATAGGCAGGCACTGACCGGGTCTGTTAGCTGCGCTTAGAGAAACAAGCCCATGCTACTACCTACCAATGTCCCAAAGAGGGGCTCCCAGATCAACTGGATTGGGCCCAAGAAGTCTTCCTGGAAGAGGAGACAGTTGAGCAGTGTCCTAAGGGATATGTCACTCCGCAGCTGTTTGGCAATAGCACAGGCAGAGTCCCTGAGGCAGGACTACATTAAAGATGTTGGACTGAGAGTTCTGTCTAAGGTTAAAACAATTCCTACTTATCACCCTACCCATGGGATTTGGGGAAGTTGAGAGCGTGACAAGAACTGAAATGGCTGACATCCTCACAGTGCTGTCCTCTCCAGAACTAGAGAATGAGAGAGAGAACAGCGAGCAGTGAGCTTGTGTTTGCCTTTTGCAAAGAAAGCCCAAGGACTTTCTGGGTTTGCCCCAAACCTACCCCAGGTTTCTGTCTCCTTGGAGTTGGGTGCTTCCTCAGAACCTCCTTCCATCCCACAGCCCTGCCCAGCCCCCAGATGCTCACTGCCCTTCCCCCTTCATCAGCACCACCTCCCAATTAGACCAAGGATGTGGCAATCAGCTGCCCAGAATTGCTCTCCCCACCTTCGGCTTGCCCTGAGCAGAGTTCAGGTTGCACATTTCCCGACACTCAGAGAGACCCATTAATATTTAGCATGTTACATTTCCAAAGCACTTTGCTAACACGGATTGATCTTTCCAGCACCCCCTTGTGAGACAGCTCAGTACTGCTAAGCCGTACTGGGGACAAGAGGCTTGGGGAGGATCAGCTACTTGGGCTAGGACCATGAGTGGGGGGAGTGACGGATCCAAATCAGAACCAAAGATCGATGACACCAGTTGTCTCAACCACCAGACAGAACTCCAGAGTGGCTCCAACCATCCTCCACCCCCGCCCTGCCTGGGATGTCTTGGAACAAACCCAGCTTTCTGAAGGTTTGAATAGAATGGGTTTGTCACCCTTAAGAGCGGATTGCTCACAAACCAGCTACTGTTTATGGAGCCCTTGTGATGTGTCAAAAGCTGGGTACGGATCATTTAGTTCCCACAACCCCTGTCCACCTTCTGTGATGTCACTACTATTATCGTCACTGTATGTATCAAAAAACTGAGGTAAAGGAGGATTAAGTAACTTGCTTGAACTTGCTAGTTGTTGCTGGAGCTACTATTTAAAACCAGGCTATTTTGTTTCAGAGCCCTTTAACTGTGACGAACCAGCTTGAGGGTGGGTAAGTGGGACCTGGTTAAGCAGAATTACTCTTTGAGAAGTTCTGCTTACTCCCAGGCAATCCATCATATGCTTTGCAAGATGCTTTGCGGAGGTAAAGGAACTGAGGGTGGGAGGCTGTCAGCTACAGTGTTCTCGAGGAATGAGAGTGTAAACTTAAGTCGTTGGTTACTTGATTTCCTCTGGTTTTACTCTTGGCTTTCCACTCCCAGCCTAAAAGGACAGAGAAACCATTTCATGCAATAAATGAATGTGGGCCCCTTGGGCCATGCGTTGTGCTTAGTTAAGGCACTCATTCTGGTGGGGTAGAGACACACTTAGGTGGGGAGCATTATGACCAAGGATGATGAGAGTTCATGGGGAGAAGGAGCAGAAGTGACTTGTTGGTCCAGAGCAGTTCGGTGGAGGTGATGTCCATTGGATCCTGAGGGAGGAGAAAGGAGAGAATGGGCACCTGATGCTCAGGGCGCCGCATGTGCAAAGGAAAGGGGATGTGAATAACACGGATATTTGGAGAGTGACAAGAAGTTCTGTCTGCCTTGAGTTGGCCTTCTTTACTTGAGTGGGCCAGTTTCAGGTCCTGTTATCTTAGGAGGACTAGATTATGAACTCTAGGATATCCCTGAGAATAAAACTGTTTATGACATGTCTAGCCAAATTCTTGCTATTCTGCTGAGTAGAAAAGATGATTTGTTTAACAAATACTCATCAGGTTTCTACTCTAGGTAAGGCAATGTGCTGGGTGTTGTTGACAAGGAATCACAACTTTCTGAGTGATATGGGGCCATGGAAAATAGTTTGGGACTAGGAAGGAAACTAAAGAAGGAACACTGTGCCTCTACCACTCTCTTAAGAGAGAAATAATTAGCTTTGAGACTTAAAAAATTAAGGTGTTCCCTATTCACCTCTGTCCCCTATGGGCACAACCTGGCGTAATGCTCATGCCCCCTCTCCTCGTTTAGCCAAAACCATTCCCATCCGTCTTAGGACTTAATCTTCATGATTAACCAATGAGGTAGGTGGCTTTGGTGGGTCTCCATTTAACAGATGAGGAAACTGAGGCTTGGTGAATCATCTAAGGTTCTATGTTATCTAATGGTAGAAACTCTAAGTAACAGAATTTAGTAGACCAGTCCTCAGTTAGAACTCTGAGTATTCAAGTTGTTCTCAGACCAGAATGAACATACCATCAACAGGCCCTTCCTTCCATGTGGGCACTGTGACATCGGATAACTTAGCCATACAGACCTAGAGGTCAAGGGGCAGATAGGTTCTGGGGTCTGGAGTCCATACTGTGTGTCAGAGTTCTCTGTTCTGCTTTTCCTCGTGAATTAAATGGGAGCTGACTTTTGTTACCCTGCCCTCTTATTGTCCTAAAAAGCCTTATCTTTGCTCTAGCTGATGCCTAATGCCCATACCTTTACTGGTGCTAGTCAAGAGGGAAGGATCTGAGGACCCAGAAGTCCAATAACATTCGGATCCTCCTGTGGTTATTGGCTGAAAGTCACAAAAGGGGAGAATTTAGTCCCTCCGTCCTGAGAACATTTCCTCCTACATCTTCCATACTGTACAGGTAATTATAGTATTATATTGGGAAGATATTGAAACTCAGGAAGATTGTATAATGTCCTGCACAGAGGTTTTGTTTTTGTTTTTTGTTTTTACATATGCTTTGTTCAAACTCTCCATTTTGAAGCTAGGCTAGAGATGACCATGCCCTAATCACTGAGCAGACAGGCTATGTGGAATCCCTGAGTCTGAGACCAGATACCCTACTAGTTATCCGAGGACTTGCAAAGGGTCATGCTGCTAAAACAAGAGACCTGGCAGCAGGAACACGGTCTGAGAGGCTGTGTAATTTAGTGGTTGAGAGCTCAGACTCCAGAGCCTGATTGCCAGGGTTTAAAGTTCAGGTTTGTCCCGTATCAGCTGCATAGCTTTGGGTCTCAGCTTCCTCCGGTGCAAGGCGATGGTGCTGTTACCCAGAATGAGATGGAAAAGGAAAGAAGCCTCATGTCATTTCAACACCACAGTAAATAATCATAGGACAGCAAAACGAAAGCAAAGCAGAGCAAAGTTTTATTGAAGTCCACATCAAGGGAGGAGCGGGCCAATCAAGACAGACAAGGGCCCAGGAAACTCCAGGGTGTGGGCTTATATTAATATTTTCTTTTGGGTGGATCCTAGGGTCACAACCTCTGAGCGACAGGCCTGGATTCCATAATAATTAGCCAACAAACTGTGTCCTTTATTCAAAATACCTGCAGGGAGTAGGAAACCCAACATTATTTCTATTCTAGGGACAGAGGTTAAATAAGAACAAGGTGGAGGTGGGACTTTCTGCACCAGTGCAAGAAGAGGAATTAACTCTTCCTCTCCAGGGATATTGCATTGGCAAATTGACTGCTAGATGGGGGGCCTGGGCTGGTCCCTTGGCGGTTCTTGGCTGGATGTCAGGAAGTCAGGAGTCTAAGGTCCATCCCCCTGTTGCTCCTGCCTAGCTTCCTGCCTACCTGTGGCAATAGATGGCACCTCGTAGGGTTAATGTGAGGGCTGTCTCAGATCAGACAGGTAAAGGGCTTAGCATGCCTCCTGGCACATAGCAGGCACTTGTTAAGTGTTAAGTGCTATTCTTTGCTAAAGGGAGGGCCCTTTGTTCTCTCCCTGGTTTCCTTCTCTTCCTAGGTCCTTGACCCCCTCCCTAGTTTGCATTTCTTTTTTAAGATTTTATTTATTTATTTGTTAGAGCGAGAGAGAACACGCACAAGCAGGCAGAGTGGCAGGCAGGGGTAGAGAGAGAAGCAGGCTCCTCACTGAGCAAGGAGTCTGATGCAGAACTCGATCCCAGGACCCTAGGATCATGACCTAGCTGAAGGCACTGGCTTAACCGACTGAGCCACCCAGGCATCCCTAGTTTGCATTTCTGAAGCCCGCTGCTCCAGCATCCTTTCTGATCAGGGGGTGCAAAGATAAAATAGCTTGCCCAGGGGCATACCTTTTCTCTGTATTGTTTACAGCATCACCTTATACCAATACACCACAGCTCATTTTAATCCATGAACTAAGGGCGCTTTAAACCAGCCATTCCTTATTTATTTTTTTTACAAAAAAAAAAAAAAAAAAAAAAAATCAAGGTCCTTTGGTTTCATGTTCCTTTATTGTATTTTGTAAGGCACTGAGCACATATTGGATACTATGTAAACGTGACATACTCTAACAATAGTAACCGAGACAGATGAGAAACTCAAGGAAGCAAAGTCACCATTGTGAAGTTAGCCTTTTATTGATGGGCTGAGTGATTTGGGAGAGACAATGTGGCTCCAAGGCTAAAGAGCCCACAGGGATTCAGAGGGCAAAGGTTTGACCGTCAGTCACAGCAGCAGCTCTGGAGACCCCAGGCCGGCAGCTTCCTTTCTCGACCCCAAATTCTCCCCAGGAATACTGGGCTCAATGCCCTAAAATCCTCTCCCAGGAATGTTAAGCCAGGGATGCCGTATGTGGTTGTGCAGATGGTACCCAGCACAGGGGTGTCCCCCGAGGGAGTAATTGGAGGTTGAAATGTAGTTTCTGCTCCGTTCATCAATCTGGGCACTCTGCTGTATCCACCTAGAGGAAGGAGCACCTTTTTCTTTCTTTCTTTCTTTTTTTTTTTTTGAAATTTGCACAAAGGTACTGTGTGGGCTATTGGAGGCCCTATACGAAGCAATGTGACCTTGACAGGGCGCAGGGCTTAGCATGTATGAAATTGAATGAATGAATGAAATTGTTGAACACACAGCTATTGAACACCTACTATGTGCCAGGCACTATTCTAGGGGTTGAGGATATGCGGATAAATATGAACAACCTCTGTCCCTGGGTCCTTTCTTGCCTTCACCAATCCGCTGTCGTCTACCTTCGATCTTTCAGCAAGTCCTATAGACTCGGTCTGCAAAATACCTGTCAAACCCACGCACTTCGCTTCATGGCCAGCACTTGGTTTCGTTATTTCTTACCTAGACTATAGCCACAATGTGTTCCCACTTCTACTGTGGTCCTCCAAACAAAACCAAGAGTGATCGGATCAAAATGTATATCGATAACATCACTCCCTCATTTAAACCTTTTGGTGGCTATAATTTAATCCAAGTTCCTTCCTGTGGCCTCAGGGCTACGCACACCTAGTTCTAGTTAGTCCTTCTTCTTCTTCTTCTTCTTTTTTTTCTTAAAGATTTTATTTATTTGACAGAGAGAGATCACAAGTAGGCAGAGAGGCAGGCAGAGAGAGAGGGAGAAGCAGTCTCTCTGCCGAGCAGAGAGCCCATGGCTCCATCCCAGGACCCTGAGATCATGACTTGAGCCAAAGGCAAAGGCTTAACCCACTGAGCCACCCAAGCACCCCTAGTTATCTCTTCTTGTCATCTGGATCACTAAACCAACATTCTGCCTGAATTTGTCAGGGTTCTCCAGAGAAATAGGAACCAACAGGATATCTATCAATCTATCTCTATCTCTGTATGTTTCTCCTATTTATGTGTGTGTGTGTATTTATGAGATTTATACACTTTTTATATCGTGAGGACTTGGTTCATGTGATTGTAGAGGCTGAGAAGACTCACAGTCTCTTGCCCTCTGCAAGCTGGAGACCCTGGAAAGCCAATGGTATAATTCTAGTCTGAGTCTGAAGGCCTGAGAACCAGGAGATCCAGTGGTGTGAATCCTAGTCCAAGGGCAGGAGAAGACCAATAGACCAATGTCTCAGCTCAACAGATAGGCAAGAAGGGAATGAATCTTCCCTTCCACTGATTTTTGTTTTATTCAGGGATTCAGCAGATGTGATGATGCCTAACCATACTGGAGAGGGGAATAATCTACTTTACTGAGTCTACTGATTCAAATGCTCATCTCTACCAGAAACATCCTTGATGCACACCCAGAAATAATGTTTAATCTAGGCACCTTGTGGCACAGTCAAGTTGACACAATTAATCATCATATCAACCCCACAAAACTGATGATTCTGTCCTTCAAACAGCTTAGCTTTATTTTGTATAGCCTGATCCCTTCGGCTGGAACACTTTTCCCCTTGACTATTTCCTTCTCAACCCTTTGGTGCTCAGTGGAATGTTCATTTCCTCAGGCAGGCCATCCCGGACCACCTTGTCAAAGCAGTGTTGTATTCTCTGGCCACTACCACTCATTGCCAGGATGATCTGTCTCAAAGCAGCCCAGCTCAATTTGTAGGTATGGAGGTCTTTATTTATTTTCTGTCTTATCTGCTAGATTGTAAGCTCCTTCACAGTAAGGACCATGTGTTTTTGTTCTCCACTGTATACCCTTCAGCATCTTGCTAGTCTCTTGTGTATAGTAGTAAATAACAATAAATACATGCTAAATGAAGTTGTTACAAGGAATTCATCTAATAGGGGAGTCATCACCACGGTACAACGTAGAGATGCATGAGATGATAAAGACAGTTATATGCTGGCAAAACGACTCTCCAAAAAAACCCCCCAAAGGCCATGATTTGTCATTTGCTTATTTGCATGGTGGTTTAAATACTCCAGTCACAGTGGATTTCAAGCTACCAATGGCTTAGAAACTGACTTGTAAAATTCCTTAGTATTTAACAGTTGGCTCTTCAAACCTGGTGTGATCTGGGTCTAGCATGTCACTGGAAAAGAGGCTGGGATGGGGGCAAATGATTACCTAATAAAGAGGCAGTAGTTTATCTTGGGAGAAGCTCAGTAAAGGCTTCCTGGAGGAGGTAACACCGGATCTGGGTTGTGAAGGATGGGTTATGTTGGCTCAGGCCTTATGCTTCCAAACTGGCTAGTGTAGCCCTGCCCCCAGTAGCCCACATTCAACTATCCTGACTCCCCTCTGCTTGCCTGGTAGTTATCAGCTGACTCAAACCAATCCTCAGATAATCCTTCCATGTGGCTGGTGTTATGCTGGGTTTGTTTTTGGTCCAACAGAGGAGAATTAGACAAGGTAGAAATTAGTAAAGGGAGAAAGGGGAAGGGTTTTCCAAACAGAGGGACAGCTTTTGCAAAGGTGAGAGAGCAAGTGCAATCTAGCAGTCTAGTAAATCTAGATGTATATGGGAGGGAGTGGGAGGATATTAGCTCCTGACAGGTTTTGTTTGATAGACCAGGAGCATATGCTAATTTTCACACTGGGCTGGAGCAGGTGGCAGAGGGGAAGGGAAAGGGACTGTTTGCTTTTCCTGCATAATTCTTATCACAGCTGTTAATTCTGGGTTTTGGTAATTGTGGTTTTTATTATCGTTGGTTTTGTTTTCTCGTATGTGATCATTCGATTTCTATCTGTCTCTTTCAAGAGAATGTAAACTCCAGAAGGGCAGGGACTGTCTTGCTCGCTAGTATTTTCTCAGCACCCACCCCAATGCCTAGTGTGCATTAGACAACAAAAACATTCTTGTTAAGTGAGTCAATCACCTGGGGAACCTTTAAAATTTGCTTATGCCCACCTACCCTAAATTAAGATCTGTTATAAATCTTCCTTCTCTGAACCTCCCAACCACAATATGGGATGGCAATGGTGGGGGAGTAGTGGGGCTAGCATTCTTGTTTTGTAAAAGTTACATAAGGGATTCACCTCCATACCTCTTCCCAAATCCAATCGAGTGAATCCTTTAAAGGAGATTACCAAAAGTGTGACATGATTAAATTTGCCATTTACACAAATGGGCCAGATGGCAGTAGGCAGGACTACACAGAGGTGCTGAGACCACTAAGGAAGCCAATGCAAGAAATGATGCTGGTCTGAGTTAAATCACTGGCAGTGGATGTGAAGAGAGAACAGATTCAAGAGATGCTTGGGAGATAGACTCTGTAAGATTCAGTGACCATTTGAGTATGGGTGGAAGAGGAATCTCATGGGAGAGAAGGAGGAATCTAGGTTGGGGGCTGGAGTGACTATTAGTGAATGGGGTGGGGGAGGGGTTGTTCCCTTGTCAAATTGCTGCATTTGAGACGCCTGCGCGACATGGATGAGGAGGAGTCGTCCTAGGACTATGAAGTTGCGAATATACAAATGTGGCATTCAGCCCTCGCTCGGTGCCCCCAACGTCTATTCCATTGCCAAGAACTCTGGAGAACGCTAATAGTTAAGAGATGGGTTAGAAAAAGAATTCTTGAAGGAGACTGAGAAGGACGGCCTGAGAAGAAAAATGCAGGTAGTAACAGAGAAAGTAAGGGATAAAGAATGTCCAACAGCCTCAAATGGTGCCTAAAGATTAAACTGGAAGACCTGAAAATTCCTCCCGTTAGTTTGGCAATGAGGATTTGATTGGCAACTAGGGCACTTTCTGGGGGCAGAACCTGCAGGGCACGCAGGAAGAAGCGGAGACGAGTTAGATTGGTTTTTTCAAAAAACTTGGCTGTGAAAGGAAAAGGAGGGATGTTGTGACTGAGCCGGACGTGAGGAGGCCAGAGCACGTTTATAGCCGAGAGGAAGCGGGGAGAGTTGGCAGACAGTAGCGCAAACGCCTTCCCTTCCTCGCGGGTTTTTTGCCAGCCCTCCCCCCACGTGACCGGGAAGCGGTATACGCAGCACCGGCCTGGAAGGACTACAGTCCCCAGAAGGCCCCGCGGCGCGAGGCGGGGGCGGAGTTGAGGCCTGGCGCGCGCCCCAGCGGCGCCAGCGGAAGAGCATGAGCTTCGAGGAGGCGGCGGAAGCAGAGAGCGACGGCGCACCCGGTAACGAGCAACCCCGCGTCCTTGTCCCTCCCTGCTTTCGCACCCCCAGTCGGGGCTATTCGCTTCCACTTCTCGCCATACACTTTGGACTAGACTTCCTTTCCCTTTTTGTTTTTTACCGGTACTTTTTTCCCCTCACGTGATGCGAGGGGCGGGTCCCCGCCTGGGGCGGAGGTTACTGGGAAGCTGCCGCCCTTCGACCCCTGCGGGCCCTGGGTTGCGGGGTTCCTCTGAGCCCTTTTTGCTGTTCTAAGAGTGCGTGCCCGCTCTGGGCCCTCTTCCCAAGTACTCTCTGCGGAGAGGACATTTCTTCCCCGGGTTTCAACAGGTACTGAGCGGGTCCTTGGCGAATCCCCCTCTCCCCGCCTTTCCTCCCCCCGTCCCCCAGCCCCGGAGTATGGGGCTGTAGGCCACCGAGGCCGTCCCGAGAAGAGCCCGGGGCGGCCGGCGATTTCCGGGCTGCGAGCCTTTCCAGTGAGTCCGCTTGGCTGGCCGGGAGCCCCGGGCTATGGGCTGTAGGTTGGGCGTGAGCTGTCTGTACGGGAGGATGTACTTCCTGGTTGTCTTGGGCGGCCCTCGGAAAATCCCAAGTCCGATTATTAAAAGTTTTCTTTATCAATAAAGATGCCTTTCAGAGTTGAGAAAGGGAAGAAGGATAGGATTTGGAGTCTAATGCCCTAGGAGTCTCAGGTCTGCCACTTGCTGGGCTTGTCATCTTTTGTAGCCCATTTAGCGCAGCCTTGGTTTCTGTATCTGAAAAAAGGGGATGATAGTCTTTGGCCTGCCTGTTTCCCGCTGTTTCGGGGGTCCGACAGAAGTGATACATGTGAGAAAGCATGTATCAGATGTAGCCTCGATATCCTTTCTTCACTGTAGGGCAGTTGTATTTTAAAACCACATTTACGTCTTTATGAACTCGATTATAATATGATCACACTCTTTGTGAAAATCAAATGAGTTAATAGATGGAAGTGTGTGTGGAAATGAATACAAGCCATACAAACATTCTTAAGCAATGTTCCTGTTGAAGAGGTGACATTAAGGCCTTAGCACCTGTGGAGTCATTTTTTTTTCTTAAGATTTTGTTTATTTAAATAGACAGAGTCACACAGCCAGAGAGGGAGTACAAGAAGGGGGAGTAGGAGAGGGAGAAGCAGGGTCCCCGCGGAGCAGGATGCCTGATGTCAGGAAGGCCAGTGCCGGGCTCCATCTCAGGGCTCTGGGATCATGACCTGAGCTGAAGGCAGATGCTTAAGGACTGAGCCACCCAGGCGCCCCTGTGGAGTCAGTTTTAAGCTTCATCTGGATTTTAAGGTTTCCCCAGAATTTGGACACTTCCCTTCCCTCAACACGCCCAACTGTCTACCCCTTTTGCTGTCTCATAACCTTCATTTATTACACAAGTACAAATATCTCAGCACTTAATGTTCCTCATTTGTGGTGCTGACCTAATGCCTGTGTCCAGCTGGTCTTGTGTTTTCTTCCCCCCCTTTTCAGATACTGCTGGTCCTAAATCTAGCTCTAATGCTAACACAATGCCACTAACCTTGTGTGCATACTAGCTGAAATATTGGGGTTACCTTCACCTATCCTAGGTGTATGTGCTAGAACTCTTGTTTCCTCATGGTTAGGATTCAGAATATATATATTCAGAATAGCCTCTATCCCAGTCTTCTGGCAATTAAGATCTGAGACTCTAAGCAGGTGGCTTTTTGTCTTATTTTTCCCTTAGAGAGAATGGGGATTTTACAGTCAACTTTTTCTGGGTTTGGAGGTGTAGTAATTAGGTAATCCTGTATTTACATTGAAATCTTTAGTTGGAAAATACTTGAATGCGGCTCAAAAACCAGGATGGCAGTACAGTGCCTTAGTTGAATGTACAAAATTGAACAAATTGAGTTCAAATCCTGGTGCTGTGACTTCTGCTTTGACTTTTGGCAAAGTAGCTGACCTCTAAGCCTGTTTACTAGTCTCTAAACTAGATATAATAACATTTACCTCACAAAGTGTCTATAAGGATTAAACGAGATGTGAGTATAAGGACCTGAGTAGTGCCTGGAGCAATTGCTCAATATCTTAATTGCTTTTGTAATTGTTGACTGTAATGATGATCAAAAATGATAATTTTAGATAATGTCTTTCTTGAGATTCTCTCTTTCTCCCCCCATAAAATGAGGTAGCTATCCGTAACCCAAAAATACTGTAAGTAGAAGTACTCAGATTGCAGGGTGGTTTTTTTTTTTTTTTTTTTTTATCATTTGCACCTTATATAAAGATTATATTATGCCATTTTTTTATTTTTAGAGGTTTCCAGATGCTGTTGTGAAAGGTTGTTTTTGGGATGTGCTTTGAACTGGTGCTTTATTTGTAACCTGTAGTGAGAATGGGGTTTTCTGTCTGCACATTGTAACTTGTAGTAGAACAATTATCTATGTTTATGATTTATATTGACTATCAACTAGGACAGAATTTTGTAGAGCATTTTTTGTCCTTCCCCTCACCCCTGCCTTTTTTTTTTTTTTTTTTAAAGTCAGACTATTCAACTCTAAAAGTTAGCTTAGTGAGTAGGTTGCAGAAGGCTTGGTGACCTCATTTTTTGAAGGTGAGAACTCTTAGTGATGGTGTATGTGCGTTTGCAAGGAAGTGAGAGTTTAGAGAAACCAAGAAGAAAAGTGAAGAAAAATCTAATAGAGAAAACTGATTTGTTGGTCAAAGCAAAATCTTAAGGTTAAGAATTGAAATGTTTATTTTTAATTCCTACAAATAGGGGTTGGCTATAAGAAATCCGCAGGCTCAGATACTTAGGAAATGTGTTCTTTACTCTCTTTGATGTGGTATCCTCTGGTTCTGCCTTGCCAATTTCATTCTTTTATTTATTTATTTTTTAAAGATTTATTTATTTATTTGTGTGAGAGAGAATCTTAAGCAGTCTCCACCATGCTTAGCTCAGAGCCTGACATGGGGTTCCATCTCACAACCCTGAAATCACGACCTAAGCTGAAACCAAGAGTAAGATGCTTAACCAACTGCTACACAGGCACCTCTTATTCTTACTTTTAGTTATGAATCAGCAAGATAACTATTTTTTCACTGTAGATTTTTATATAAAGCTATGACACTAGTCACTTCCATTAAAATTTACTTTGTGTCCTGTAATGTTTTATTTTCCCCTTTGTTTTAAATACTTTTGTTCATTGACTTTTTTTTACTTAGAGAAGTTTTGGAAGGTAGACTCATTCTCAGCTGTAGCATCTGTTTGTAGTGTAGTATGCTAGTTAGTAATGTAGTATGATATGTAGTATGTAGTATGCTCAGTTAGTAATGACTGCGCTGAATAGTTCTGAATAAAAACATTTTGTTGATTGTCCTCTGTCCCTAAGACACAATCCAGAGACACTATATGGTATTGTAGAAGTAGTCTAAGCTTTGGAGTTAGATCAAGTTTTGAATCCAGGCTCTACTACTTAATAGTAATTTATGACTTTGGTTTACTGTCATTCCGAGTTCATTTTCTTATCATCTTTCAAACAGGAATAGTAATACCAGCCTCACATGACTGAAAAGATCAGAGATTATTTGGACTAGGCACATACTAACCAGGGTTGGCAAAAGGTAGATTATGTTACTAGTATTTCTTTAAAAAATTTTTATTACATTTTTCTGATAGTCATTGATTTTGGTAATACATCTATATTCATTCCCTTAATGCTTCACATGATTAGTGTATTTTTGTTGTTGTTGTTAGCCAAGGTTAAGGTTGTTGATTGTGACCATGGAACCTTGAAACACAGCAAAGCTAATTGGCCTGCATGTTTGAATCTGTGACCCTGTCCTCATTAGCTCCATAAGCTAACTACTCACAAAATAGCTCACCAGAATGAATGATAAAACTGGTATGTTGTTGATTCAGCACTCAAGCACTCATTAGACATAATAGAATTACATGAATTAGTGCCAGAAGTAAAAGTATAGACGTTTAATTATAACCCTGTATAAATATAAGAGTAGCTCTCACACTTTGTATAAAACTGGGGGCCTATAGGATGATCTTTGATGACCACTACCAGTTATAATTTAGGCATTTCTTTTAGTTGTTGAACTATATTTGTTGCAGACTTCCTATTCATAGAAGAAGTGAGAAGAAATGGAATTAGGTTATTTATATCTTGAAAGAGAACCCTCCTTCTATGCCACCCACCAGAAAATGTGCTCTTAGCTAGTGGAGAAAACATTTAGAGTTCCCCATTAATGAGCCCAGCAGGATGGATGAAGCCCGTGTAACTCGTAAGAGTTTATTGAATTACAGAGAAATTCCGTTGTCAGAGCTTTAGATAGAAGAGAAGTTATAGGGTGTTACTCAGCAAGCTATAAGCCTGCATTTGAAGAGGGTTTTCTCCTCTCACAATAAAACATAGACCAGTTGCTCCCAGTCTGTGGCGTGCATTTTTCACCTGTCTTATGCTAGTCTTCTATATAGCTTTCCATTCTTCAAATTCACTCTTCAATTTTATTAATATTTGTTTCCCCTCTTCTATCTTTTTTTTTCTTTTTATGTCAAACATGGCTGTTTTCAGACTAGGGATAAAAATAGAGAAGCAGAGAAGCACTGTTGGAAACAGCAGGTTCTGGTGTCTAGTATCATGAGGTTCCCAGATAACACAGGTTAACGTGTAAATGTGATGGTATCTATTTGTGACAGCTCCTGACCATTTAACTTGGCACAGAGGCAAAAATAGGGGCAAAGGGTAGGTGGTACTCCTTAGTAGGAGATATGCTTCTTAGAAAAGAATATGCACAATTTTAATATCGGCTTGTAATTGGGCTCTTTCAAGTTCTTTGCCATGGAATACCAGAAGAGTTCTTAAGAAAGAAGAGAAGCACTTGGATTCAAACCCTAAACTCTCAAATTTATATTAGTAGTCCAGTTTATAGTTTCTATTGTCTGTAAAATAGGGATAATAATAGCAGTCCTGCTTGTTTACAAAGATCAGAGGGAAAAGGTAACAAGAATGATTTGGAAATGGGGTGGGTAGCTGTGAGGAAGAAACTCACTGAAAGGCAGAGTCCAAGAGAGGAACAAAAACACATATATGAATTTGGATTTCTGAAGCCTCTCTGGCTCTAAGAGTTTTGGATAAAGGATTTTGGACTGGAATTAAAAACCTAGTGCTAGGAAAGGATGAATTTATTGGCCTATATATGGCTCTAAACTTTTTTATTCTGTGAATCTTTTCGGAACTTTTGTGCTTTCAATTCACATTTTAATTTTAGGAAAAGACCTAGAGGAAAATAAATAGCCTTGATTTGTTTATGTGATTGGTAATTCTCTGCAGCCCTCCCAGATAACAGTTTCAAACTCAGTGTGACCATCTTTCAATACGTTCAGAATTTCCAGAGACTTTTTTCGTTTCTTGACTCTTCTAGTGTGAGAACCAGTGATTTATTAAGTACTGGAGTTGACAAGCCCCAGAAGCCATGTAGCTCTTGGTTTCTGCCACCAGTGTTGTCACATTTAGTGACATTGCTTTTCTTTCCCTTCTTGCCATAGTGTTTCTTTTTTGTGCTGTGCTTCTTGTTTGTTTCTTTGGGTAGCCTGAAACTTTTCTTTGCTTCTGACTCTTAAGTTCACAGTCAGGGAATTTATCTTTGACTTTATAATGTCACACAATTTTAATTTTTTTTTTTAAGATTTTATTTATTTATTTGACAGAGAGAGATTACAAGTAGGCAGAGAGGCAGTCGGAGAGAGGAGGAAGCAGACTCCCTGCTGAGCAGAGAGCCGGATGTGGGGCTCGATCCCAGGACCCTGGGATCATGACCTGAGCTGAAGGCAGAGGCTTTAACCCACTGAGCCACCCAGGCGCCCCCAATTTTAATTTTTTAAGTATTTCTTATTACTATTATAAAATCAATATGTGCTCATTACGGAGGATTTGGGAAATATATCTTATTTTCACCGTTTGGAAGTAACTGTTAACATCTTGGATTATTTCCTTCCTTTCTGTTTTTTGTGTATGTGTATTAATGTAACACAAACACACTTAAATTGGAATCGCTTGTTATTGTGTGTAAATTTTGTATCCTGAGTAAAAAAAAATAACGTTTTTATGAATAGTGTCTAGCACAGTTTCTAAACTAGCAGGAATTATATTCTGGGCAGTGGTCTTTAAATTTATATTCATTTTGGGTGGGGAAATGAGAAGATGGGTTTGAATTCTGGCTTTACCATTGCCAAACTGAAAAGCAGGGCAAGTTGTAGGATATCTCTGGGCTTTCACTGTGGCAGCCGTCCAGCAAACTTTCTAAGGTATTTGACACAACAATTTGATGAAAATTAATCTTTTCCTTAGAAAATCACTCATACACAGATGAAGACCTAGTCTGGTCAGTCTTTGAGATTCTCTCCTAGTTCTGCTACTGGATGATCCCTGTGTTGAGGAATACAAAATAGAGCAGTCTCTGTGAGGGTTATTTGGACTTCAAGGAAGAGGAGGCTCTTGAAGGAAGTGACAGAGTAACAGACTATCTGGAGAGGGCAGAAGACAATTCCACACAGAGAGGAACGAGGAGAAGTTAGAAGCAAAAATGAGTGCAATATGTGAGTTGAGTGAGACAAAAAGGGAGTGTTAACAGTATGTACAAATGAAAGGTAATGATTTTTACTGATGATGAGTAGTACAGAGATATGATTTGTTAGGTTTATAAGTGTGTGATAATGAGGAAGAATTAATGGAAGGCTTTGAAGGCTGGGCTGAAGAATGTAGATTTGGTCCTGTAGGTGATGGTACTTCTGTTGAAAGTCATATGATGAAAACAGTGAGAAAGATTGTTCTGGCAGCTTTGTTGGATAACCTGTAGTCGAGAATGGCTGGAGAGTATTTCAGTAGGACGGTGGTGGGGTAATGTGGGAAGAAAACATGGTACTCTTATGGAGGAAGAACGGTAAGCATGGGGATGGAAGAACTGGAAGAAATAAAACCTCAAAGTTTTGAGCCTGACCTTGCAAGTATATTGTGGTGTCATTGATAGTGACATTGGGAAAGGAGCTTAGATAGGTGTAGGGAGAAAGATAATGAGTTCAAGTGCTAATACAAGTTTTAGGTATTAGATAATTTGAGTGGTACTTAAAATCTGGTGCTTCAAAACTAAAGAACCTAAAAACGAATGCTCTTCTTTTTAAAGTAATTTGTTTTTGAGGCCATGCATTTATTTTAGCAAATAAATTTTCTTTGGAATTTGTCTTTTGAAACTAATTTCAGAACCAGTAGAATCATACAAGAAAACCAGTCTCATTACTTGATGATCATATCCTTTGTCTTCAAAAGAGTATTTTCTAGCTTGATCACTCATCTTATTTACTGATTTCTAAGTGATATTTGACAGTTTCTGAAAATGTAGAGGCATAAAATTTATTACCACGGTGGATGTTTAAATGATTATAGTGTGGTTGCTGAGGACAACTTAACAAGTCTGAAGCTGTGATAGCATCCTAAGTACCAGTGCACTCTGGTTAAGAGGGTAGGTTCTGGAATACCCAGGTTTGAATGATCTCTTTGATACATTAGTTATGTGTCTTGAGCAAGTTGTTTAATTTGTCTGGGTCTCTTTCCTCGTTTTTTTAAAATGGGTATGGTGATAATACTCCCTACTTCATAGAATTGTTGTCAGGATTAGCTCTTATACTTAGAACACTGCCTGGCAAATATTAAGAGTTCAGTAAATATTAGCTGTTTATTAGTGTCATAACAACCACTGCTATTGCTACCATCACTATGGTATTTATTTTGTTTATTTTAAACATCAGTTATGTTCCTGTTCAGTTATGTCTCATCCAAGTGAAATGATAGACAGCTAGAGATAAAACTAGAGCCCAAATAAAAGACATGAACTATAGAGATGTGTGTGTGTGTTTGGTTTTTGTTTTGTTTTATGGCCTAGGAGAAGAGTGGAAAAGACCAAGGGTGGAATATTGGTGAGTACTCATAGTAAGGGTTTGGGAGGCAGAAAAGGGGCTGGCAAAGGAGCAGGGTGAAGATTGTTTAGATAAAGAAAGAAAAGAAGTGGGTCTGAGTATAGAGGTTATACCAATTGGGATTAGATTTGGTTGTAGCTAAATAAAAGAGACTTAAACATCATAGAAATGTATTTCTTTTAATGTCAGGAAGTCCAAAAGTAGTCTAGGGCTGGTATGGTTGATTTGTCATGGTGCTGTTCTGTGCATGGATTCTGTTCTCTTCCAAAGTCACTTTATAGTCTTAAGATAGTTACTGGAGCTCCAGCTGTTTCATTCACATTCCAACCATCAGGAAGAAGGAAGAAGGAAATACCTCCTTCCCTTTAAGGATATTGTCTGAAAGTTACATGTACCACTTCTGCCCATATTCCATTGGTGAAAATTAGTCACTTAGCCACACCTTCATGCTGGAGGTGTTGGGCTATATAGACTATTTCGAGTGGTCAGTGCCTGGGCACAAAGAACAGGAACAATGAGGATAATCCAGGTATAGCTAGATGAAGAATATAGGGTCGATAAAAGAGTTAATTGTCTCTAGGACAGTTGGTCATTATTGGTAATCTTTGACAGAGTTTATATATAAATGTAAACAATTATAAAACCGTTCTTGTCAGACTGTGTCAATAGTACTTTGTTTTTAGAGGGTAATCCTTCACGAGTCCTTGCTTTTAATAAGGATTATCAGTCTCTTCTAAGGAAAAAACTTATGCGTATGTCTGTACAAGTATGTGTATATATATACAAATACATAATGTGTGCGTGTGTGTTTTTAAGACTTTATTTATTTATTTGAGAGAGAGACAGTAAGAGAGAGCATGAGAGAGGGGAAGATCAGAGGGAGAAGCAGACTCCCTGTGGAGCCTGATGGTGGGACTCGATCCCGGCACTCTGGGATCATGACCCAAACCAAAGGCAGTCGCTCAGCCAACTGAGCCACCCAGGTACCCAGTGTGTGTGTTTTTATATATTTCCTCATTTAACTTGGCATTGGCCTAAATTACTTCATATGACAACAATGTGCAGTAAAATTATATATATAATTTTATATAAATTTATATAAATTTTATGTATTTCTTTTTTGTAGTTATAAGCCCATAATTTTACTTAGCTTTCCATCCACTCTCCAGTTTGGTTGTTTTGGGCAATGTTTTAATCCATCTCTGTCCTTTTATATTACTACTCTCTTTTACTGCTGTTATGCTGTTAATCGTACTTCCCCAAATAGATAAATGAGCAAATTTAATTAAATGTGTTATTTGCACTCTCCTGATCATTAATGAATTTGTAAGTAAGATCAGACCTACAATCTTTCTAGTATTACAATTACTGAATTCTGTCTATCCACTCAAATGGTGATTATTTGCTTTAAAATTTTTTTATTTTTAAAGCTTCTATATTTTGTATGTTTGTGTTCTTTCAGTATTACGAATGTGAAGGTCTTCCTAAAAAAAGGGAAAAACTTTTTTCCTGTAAGATTTTTCTTATTTCAATTGAAAATATTTTATTACGTATTTTTTGAGTGATGAACAATACATTTAAGAAATTCATCACTTGTTTTTTGTATCTTATCAACAGACATATAGTTTAAAGTAGACAAGTTTTAAAAGTCAAATACTAAAAAAGGGATTTGTAACAAAATACAGTGAATCCCTATGCTCTCTGGTTTCCTCACTAAAGGTAACCACTTTTAGCTCCTTAAGCTATTTCTTCTGGCATTTATGTATCTCCATGTTTCAAAATAGTATATGTGCAGTGCTGTCTTTTTCATTTTATATTGAGTCTCTATTATGGTAGAGAAAGCTGTACTGTTCTTAAACCACCATCACTACTACTGTTCCTCCTCTAGCTTTCCAATTTAGTTATAATATTTGGTTAAATGAGATAGTTGATGTTGTGTTTACATTATTATGCCTGTGCAAATTTTACTTGCTGATAGGTCTGAAATAGTAGCCTCTCAGTGCATTTTTCCACAAGGTCAGTCATCGTTATCTGTCAGTTCTAATTTTCTTTCCTTTTAAAAAAATCTTTTGGCAACTTCTCTTTGGAGACCTTCATCGTCCTACCGTCTGGGCCTACTTCACAGCTCTTTTCCTGGGAAGATTTCTCTTTGTTATCTTTAGACTTTTCTCTCCTTTTCAGTCTGATTCCCAGTATTGTAACCCTTATCTTCCTTATTCTTCGTTTACCCTCTTACTTAGAGCACATCCTCTAGTAGTTGTGTTGGATGAAAAAGATGGTACTATGGCAGAGAGCATGGGGATGACAGCCTTCAACCTTCTTGACTCTGTCACATAGCTTCAGTCTGAATTGTTTGCCTTCTACTTTTGGTGCAGTTTGTATCCTGGAATCCTGGAATGTCCATTCACCCACATTCCTTCACTTCTCTCTTGTGTTAGATATCCTGTTTTCCGTACATGCCTTTCTTTGCTTTGGTTTATTTCTTCATTTGGTGTTAGAGGGTGATGAGACCATCACCCCACTCTCTAGAATATCTCTTCAATCACAGTCTCCTTGAACAAAGAAGAATTGTTAATCTTACATAGTGGTTTTGTTGGGGGCGGTGGAGTTGTTTATCTTACATAGTGGTTTTGGGGAGGGTGGAGTTAAGGGACTGGAGAATTTTAAGAGGTGGAGGTGGGGGTTAACATCATCTATAGAAGCATGGTTACTTGGGTGGTGCTGTTGTTCATTGGTTGGCAGTAGGGAATGTGATTCTGTCCCTGACTGTTTGGCTTGTAAAAGTGCTTACTGGATTGAGTTGTCCTTACCAATTGAATGGATTTAAAACCGATACTCCTGGCAGTTTTCTATGGCTACAAAGAATCCGTCTTTTCTTGAATTTGTTAGAACTTTGAATTACCAGTCCTGTGGTAATTTTCTAAGAAAGTATACGTAGGAGGTAATTTTTTGAGCCTTTTCATGTCAAAGTGTCTTTTTTTTTTTCCCCCTGTCCTCACATTTGTTGAATATAGTTTGGATGAGTGTAAAATGCTAGATTGGAAATGTTTTTCTTCTGAATTTTGAAGGTATAGTTTTTTTCTCCTTGTCTTCTATTGCTCTTGAGAAGTCCTCAGCAAACATGTGAACCCTCTTCTTTTGTTTGGACCTACTCCTTGGAAACTTGTTGAGTTTCTGCCTTTTTTCTCTAATAGTGATGTGGCTTGGTTGGGGGGGTCTTTGTCTATTTTTATGTAGTGCTGGGTATTTGTAGGTACTCAGAGGTCCTGGTAATCTACAACAGTTTGCATTTTGGGGGGAGCTGGTGTATGGGGATGGAGTAGGGAACAGTAGATCTTAGCTATTAATGTGTTCGCTTCATCACCCTGTTTGAAAGACCTCTGCACTTTTAGTCAGCCCATAAACCATAGATCATCCCTTCTACTTCTAAGTTCTGCAGAGATAACCTAAAGCTTTCTTTCAAGGGGTAGAAGGGGACCTAGGGTTCAACTGCTCCTCAGATAGTCTCCATTTCACTTCCAGTTCTGGAGGTGTACTGGCTGTTCCTGACCCTTGTGTGGGTTTCTGGCTGTAAATTGGGTTGGGTCTCTGCTTTTTCCACTTCTGGATTGGGATTTGGCTTCCCAGGGACCTGCTATATAAATACCTGTATATGTTCCAACTTCCAATGTTGTGTTACTCTTTTCTCCTCTTTCCATCCTTGTTGATTTGTATGTTAAAAAACAAACTTTTATATTAGTAGGATTTTGTAAAGAAGCAAATTTATACATGTATGTCCATTCCACTCTCTTAACCCACAGGGCTGAAAGGATTTGATAAGACTAACTATAACATTTTTTTTTAAAGATTTTATTTATTTATTTGACAGAGATCACAAATAGGCAGAGAGGCAGCCAGAGAGAGAGAGACAGAGAGAGAGAGAGAGAGAGAGAGAAGCAGGCTCCCTGCTGAGCAGAGCGCCCCATGTGGGGCTCAATCCCAAGACCCTGGGATCATGACCTGAGCCGAAGGCAGAGGCCTTAACCCACTGAGCCACCCAGGCGCCCCTAGACTAACTATAACATTTTTATGTGAAATGATACTACATGATCATTATAATTTTAATATGTGAAAGGCAAGTAACAGCATATGGTGCTCAAAAATAATAACTAAATATGGGCCTGCAGAGAGGGTGCTGTTACAGAAAAGGAAAAATGTCATGCCTCCCTTGATTGCGGGCTGTCCCTTTAATTTCTATAAATAATTTTTGGAAAAAACATAAAAATGATTCATCTTGATTATAAGAAACCTAGCAAATACTGATAAGTATGAGGAAGAAAATAAGAATCACTTCGATTCCTCTGCTAACCACTGTTAGCTGTTCAGTGTGTGTTTTCTAGTCTTTTCTGTGCATTTACTAATGTATTTGTGCAAGTATGTTTAAATGAAACATGTATTATTTTACTTCCCCCTCTCCTTTTTTTCCCCACCATAAATGTCTCTCTCTCTCTTTTTTTAAATTAAAGATTCCATTTATTTATTTGGCAGAGAGAGCAACAGCTGCTTGTGTTGAGGGAACACAAGCAGGAGGAGTCGGGGAGGGAGAAGCAGGTTTCCCACTGAGCAGGGAGTAGTCCAATGCAGGGTTTCATTCCAGGACCCTGGGATCATGACCTGAACTGAAGGCAGATGCTTAACGACTGAGCCATCCATGTGCCTCAATGTATATATCTCTTAAGAGGATTTTTTTTGTGTGCAGGATTTAGAGATAATATTAACAACATCTAATAGCTGTCATTTATTGGATCACAGATTATGTGCCAGGTTCTGTGCTAACATCTTTTTTTTTTTCTGTTTAATTTATGTTGATGTAATTTCAGACTGTAGGAGAGTTATAAGAATACAAAATATTTACCCAGATATCTCAAACATGAACACTTCTGTACATTTCCCTTTTCTCTGCCTCCCTCCCTTTCTCCTCTTCCTCCTTCTCATTTCTCTGCCTCTCCCTTTCTCCCTCTATATATACACACTCTGTATATCTATTTCTTGAACTATTTGAGTAAGTTGCAGGCCTATTTCCCTGAATACCTGTACTTCAAAGTGCATTTTCTAAAAATAAGAATATTCTTTTAAGTAACCACATTGCAGTTGTCAAAATCAGGAAATTATCATTGATTTAATATTATTATCTAATCTACAGACTTGTTCAAATTTCAGCCCTTGTCCCAGTGATGTGCTTTTATAGCAAAAGAAAATTCTGGATCGTGGTGTGCATTCCGATGGTCATATCTCTTTAGTTTCCTTTAATCGGGAACATTTCCTCAGTCTGTTTTTTTTTTTTTTCCATGACATTGACATTTTTGAAGAATTCAGGCCAGTTATTTTGTAGAATGCCTCTAATTTGGGCTTATCTGATGTTTTCTCATGATTGGATTTAGGTTATCCATTTTTGGCAGGAGCATCATAGAAATAAAGTTACGCTTCTCAGTGCATCATGTCAGGAGGTGTAGGTTCTTGAATTACTGGTAAAGTGATCTTGGATCACTTCATTAAAAATCCATCCTTATTTCATACGTTTAAAAAAAAAAAAGCCTGTTTTTTTTTTTTTTCCCCAAGTTTTTTGAAAGGTAGTGCCTGCTGGGTTTTCCAGTGTAGTTAAAGATTCTTCCTTTTGTAATTTTTTTGGTGGTAAAATATACATAACAACATTTACCATTTTAGCTATTTTTATGTGTATAGTGGGATTAAGTACATTCACTTTTTTTTTTAGAGAGTGAGTGTTCACTTTTGTGCACATGTGAGCAGGGGTGGGGGAGTGAGGAGCAGAAGAAGAAAGAGAATCTCAAGCAGACTTCATGCCAGTGCAGAGCTGGATGCGGGGTGGGGGAGGGCTTGATCTCATGACACAAGAGTCAGACATACAACTGACTGAGCCACCCAGGCACCCCCACATTTTATTTGAAATTCTGAAGTATCTTTGAAAAAAGTTTGAGAGTTTATGAATGTCTTGTTACTTCTTAAACTTTTATTCACCAATTTTAGTATCAATCAGTGATTACTGCCTGAGTCATTTTCATGAAGGTTCCTAAATGGTGTTTAATTTTGCCATTTTTTTTCTATTCTTATTTATTTGTTTTGTTGCTGTCCCTGATTTGGCCAGTGGGAGCCCTTTCAAACCGATTTGTCTCCTTTTGGCTTGCCCTTCTCATTCTTTGAGTACTGCCTTACTTTTTATCACAACAAAATGTTTGGACTCATCTTGTACTTTCCCATCTTGAGCCCTGGAATGAGTTATTTCTTTAAGGAGCTCTGAAAGGTACCTTTTAGTAGAGAATGGTTTTAAAAGCCATGATCTGGATTCTTGATGCCCTCGTTACTACTGAGTAACATTGCTCCAGGCCCTCTTGGCAGACATCTAGGACATAGGTGTGTGTGGTGTACGTGTGTACGTGCACACACACTCAGTACATCTTCATTTGTCTACTGAAAGCATGGAGTTTATGCTGCTACCTCTGATCCTAGCCACTACTGCAGGGTTTATTCTGTCCTTCGTTCATTCTGTACTCTTTTCCAACAGTGAGAAACCTAGCCTTATTATTTGTATTTTTACTTATTGGCTCAATCCTAGAATATCAGAAAATAGATTAAGAATCGCTTACTCATGCCACTATTTAAAAGATACTTACTGGGGTGCCTGGGTGGCTCAGTGGGTTAAGCCTCTGCCTTTGGCTCAGGTCATGATCTCGGGGTCCTGGGACCAAGCCCCAAGTTGGGCTCTCTGCTCAGCGGGGAGCCTGCTTCCTCCTCTCTCTCTGCCTGCCTCTCTGCCTACTTGTGATCTCTGTCGGTCAAATAAATAAATAAAATCTTAAAAAAAAAAAGATACCTACTAAGGAGAGTTCTATACATATAGATCTATATATCGATATATAGATCTATATATCAATATATAATCTATATATTTTTTAATTTGACACAGAGATAGAGAGTACAAGTAGGCAGAGCAGCAGGTGGAGAGGGAGAAGCTGGCTCTCCGCTGAGCAGGGAGCCCGACGGGGGGCTTGATCCCAGGACCCCGAGATCACTACCTGAGCCGAAGGCAGCCGCTTAACTGACTGAGCCACCCAGGCGCCCCAGGAGAGTTCAGTATTTGTTGATAGGTTTTCCTTTAGCCTAAAGATATGTAGTCTAAATCACCACAGCCAAATAGGGTAGCTACTATCCATGAACTGTGTTATAAGTGTAAAATATACACTAGATTTCAAAAACTTAACCATGAAATAAGGAATTCAAATATATCATTAGTGTTTTAGTATTATCTTTATGTTGATTATACCTAAAATATTGAGATATTTTAAGATATTTAGATAAGATATATTAATAAAATTAATTCTACCTATTTTATTTTAATGTGGCTACTGGAAAATACTAAAGTACCTATGTGGCTCCCATTATGTTTCCTTTGGACAGTGCTGATCTAAAAACCATGTTTAAAAGTTACTTGGATTAGTTTTCTGTCTCCAGTATTCTTCCTTCCCTCACATGGTTATGTTAGTCATTTGAAATATAGTTCAGTTCTATTTTTATTCTAAGTTTTTCTCCCCGTCCTAATTGATCTTCTTTATTTTTGGGTATGTGAAACATTAACATGGTTTCAAAAGTCAGAATTGTACAAAAAATACATACTCAGAGTAGTGTCACCCTTCTTTTTCCCTTACCACCTGTTTGCACCCACCCTCTAATAGATAGCCAGCTTCATCATTCTCTGAATTATCCTTACTGTGTTTTTCCCCCAAGAATGATACATGTATATTTTGTTATTTCCTCTTCTTTTTTACACAAAAGGTGCATATTATAGATAACTCTTTTATACTTTGGTTTCCTCATTTAACACAATATATTTTGGAATTCATTCCATATCAACTTATAGACTCATATTCCCTCTCTGTCTTTTCCTCCTCCTGACAGTTGTGTAGTATTACCCTATTGTTAGGATGGTAACCATTCTTTTATGCTGTTTCCAATATTTTGCATTTGCAAACTGCTGCAGAGACTAACCTGGTCCTGCATATTTTTGTATGTTGGAAATAAATGTTTGGGTAGATTCCTAAGATGGGATGGTTGGGTCAGAAGTTTAGAAGCTTGTATAATTTTCATAAATATTACTAAATACACTTCTTTGGGGGTTGTACAAATTTGAATTCTTACCAGCGGTGTATGAGAGTGTTCATTTCCCCACAACCTTATCATCAGAGTGTGTTAATACTTCTTAATTTTTGCTGACCTTATAGGTAAGAAGTATCTCCATATAGTTTTAATGTTTTTGTTTGTAGTAAGGCTGAACATCTTCTCATGTGTATAAAGGTGATTGAAATACTTTTTTTTATGTGAATTGTCTTGTGTCTTTTTATTAATTTCTCTATTAGGGTTTTTTCTCCCTCAGTTTTTAAGAGTTCTTTATTTTAGGGATATTAACTCTTTCTGAATTGTATATGTTACAGATATTTTCTCTCAGTTTGTCAGTTGTCTTTTGACACATTGCATGTCTGTATGTTTAGGCTTTTATTTTATCTAGTTTAATTTTTCAGTCTTTTGTTGCTTCTGAATTTTGGGTTATAGTTGGAATACCTTTCCCTTTCCCCCAGGTAGAGAAGAATTTACTTACTTTCTTCTAGTATTTGTATTATTTTAGTTATTTCATTTAGATCCCTGCTCCATTTAGAGTTTTTAAAATGAATATTATACAAGTTTAATAATTTTTTCCAAATGCTAATTAGTTACTCTGGCTATTTTTTCTTTAAAAAGTCCAATTTTGCCCCAGTGTTTTGAGATGCCCCCTTTAGCATACATTAAATTTCCATTGAGTTTATTTCTGGACTTCTACTCTTTTCACTATCTATTTCTGTACCATTATCACTCTTTTAATTTTAGAGGCTTGATAATCTATCGAGGGATAGCTTTTAACGTTTCTAATGCTTCATTGGCTGGTCTTACATCTTTATTTTTCTGTCAAGCTTTAGGAATCAGCTGTCTATCTCCATAAAAGAGTTTGCTCAAATGAGATTTTTATTGGGATTATGTTAAATTCATAACTTGCTTGAGGGAGAACTGACATCTTTATGATGTTGAATTGTGTTGAATCCATTTGTTTAAATCTACTTTTGTGTCTCAGGAATGTTTCAAGATTTTTATATTGGTTTTGTACCCTTCTTGTTAAATTTTCCATTTTTAAAAAACTCAATATGTTTGTAGGTCTTTATATCAATATTTATAGAGCTACATTATTCTTTCTAATGACTGTCTATTTTTCTGTAGTTTAGATGTACCATAATTTATTTAACCTTGCTCTTATGGGTGCACAGTAAAGTTGTTTATAATTTTTCACAATTATAAATAGTTCTGGAATAAGTATTCTGGTAGAAGTTCATTATCTGAAATTTGTTAAAATGCTTTATATGTTAATAAAATGTATACTTCCACTAACAATGTGTGAACTTTATTCAGTCTCCGTTTACCAAAACAGGACCTTATTGCTCTATTTTTTAATCTTTGTCAGTTTGATGGACAAAAAAAATATTTTTCATTTCTCTGCTAACTGATGTGCTTTATTTTTTCTTTGCTATTTTATGTTTTATCCATCCAGCCATCCATTCAGTGTATTCTTACTGAGTATCCGCCATGTGCCATCCTGTAAGTTAGAACTGTAATAATGACTAGAGCTTGATCATCTTTTTGTGTTTTTCATCATTTGTATTATTTTGTTTTTTATCTGTCTGTCTGTCTCTCTCTCTCTTTAATGGCAGTTACTAGGCGCTTCTGCCCCCTCAGAGTAGTTCTCAGAGGACTGAGAATGAGAAAATATGACATTTTTTATTCTTTTTGGTTGATGGGCTTCTAAGAAGTATTTCTGTCATTTGTGTTTATTTTCATTGCACATTCTATGGTAGATTAATGACTGTGTCATGCTCTTAGTATTCACAAAATGAGATAATGAAAGTTAACTGCATAGACTAGTGTCAGAGAAGTGATAATTATGTTATTTTTATAAAAATAACTTTTATTATTATTATTTTCCAGGTGAGACTGCTGTTTATCAGAAGGAAAGCTTTGTGCTGTTTGCCTTTAGACACAATCTATCTGCATGTTCTAGAATTTTATTATTCAGAAAATAAATGTCATTTATTTGGTAAGTCAGTTAACTCTGATTTCTGCAAATATTATAGAAATATTGTTTATTTACTCTAAATATTTGTTTGCTTGCTTATATTTTTTTTTCTTTAGTGTCATTTTATTTGTAACTCTCATGTAAAACAAGTTTGAGAGTGGCAGTTTCCTGAAGGACTAAGGGTCTCTTAAAGATTTTCTTCTCTTCACTCCTAATTTTGGTGTTTGTTGTAAAGAGAACAGGGGCTGGTTAAATATTATTTCTCAAAGCTGAAATCCTAGCTTTGCTCTTTTTAGTGTGTTTCCACCATAAGAACTGAGAATTGACATCCTTCCTGTCAAGCTCTAGAGCTTCCGTCCGGTTCATACAGGCAGCAGTAAAGAACCTCTGTTATTGTATGGGGTTTGAAGAACTGATTCAGCAAGAATAGACAGTCAGTTATATCTTCAGTATGGCATAATGATGCAGAATGAAGAATGCTATCAAAGAAATTAGAAATGAAAAATAATGAGGTATATAGTGAAACTGATTTTAATTGTTTACTATTACACTAAAGGTTTTTTTTTTAAGTTTTTTTTTCCCCAGGAAGACATAGTAAGTTGATATGATCACTATTTTATAAGAGGCTCTTCTTACCTACATTCTCTTAATGATCTTTTCAGTCTGTTCCAGCTTTTTTTTTTTTTTTTTTTAAAGATTTTATTTATTTAGGGACGCCTGGGTGGCTCAGTAGGTTGAGCTGCTGCCTTCGGCTCGGGTCATGATCCCAGGGTCCTGGGATCGAGTCCCACATCGGGCTCCTTGCTCAGGAGGGAGCCTGCTTCTCTCTCTGCCTCTACCTGCTGCTCTGCCTGCTTGTGTTCTCCCCCCGCCCCCGATGAATAAATAAATAAATAAAATTAAAAAAAAAAAGATTTTATTTATTTATTTGACAGAAATCACAAGTAGGCAGGCAGACAGGCAGAGAGAGAGGGGGAAGCAGGCTCCCCGCTGAGCAGAGAACCTGATGTGGGGCTTGATCCCAGGACCCTGGGATCATGACCTGAGCTGAAGGCAGAGGCTTTAACCCACTGAGCCACCCAGGTGCCCCTCCAGCTTCTGATTCTTATGTGTCACCAGTGTTTACTGGAAAGCTGATATGTAGGGTGAAGGCTTTAGTGGTATCGAGAGGGTCAGTCATAGCAAATGTCAGAAGATTATCATACTTGGGTGCTGCTGAAGCATGTGGCAAAAAATTGGAAACTAATGAAGTGATAGTGGTGACTTACTGAATTTTCTATTAAATGGTTTTACACAGCAATATATAATGAAAAGTAAATATTGACGTTGACAGCTGAGCTTAAAGTATTCTCAGATAAAATCTAAGGATGAGGAGCCACAGCTACAGAAAAAAAAGGAAAGAAGATTTTCCATTCATATCTTTTTTGGTGGTCTCTTTGCTTTTGTTAGCATCAGAAAGCTGACTTCTGATGTTCTTGTAGTGTGTGTATGGCTTGTGTGAGTAAAGGCATGGGATTTCATTGTGCATGAGTCTGAAACGGCCCTGATCTGAGAGCATACCAAAGTGAGTTTTAATCTTGGTTATTTAAAATCTCCTTGTACCTGTCTTATTAGGAGTATTATTTTTTTAAGAAGAAACTAATTTGCAACTGGCTATAAAGAGTGACATTGTGTCTGGGAAAATGCTGTACTAACACACTGCGTTGTCCCACAAGAGTACTTGCCAAGTCCCTGAACGCAGTGCTAACAATCTGTGACGGCCTGTGAATTGTTGGGCAGCGGTTGGGGAAGACGGCCAGCAGTGTGAGGTGGTTGTGTATAAGTTGTGGGGAGGGGAACAGTGAGAGAAGAGCAGAGCAACTCAGGTTCTGTGGGCAGTTTGAATGGAAGCTGTTGTTAGCGCTGCTAAAATGTCTGTGAAATGAACAGCCAGAATGTGGGGGCCTTTGGTGGAAAAGAAAATCGGGTATTTCACGTTTCCTTTTATGGTGTCATTGTTTCATTCTGTCATCAAAACTGTAAGGCTGTGTGTTCTATTGATGAGAGTATGGATTGGATAGATTTTAAAAATTTGAAGACACTAGAAATACCACTTCATGCCAGAAAATGAGATTATAAAAGTCCAGGTGATACGGATAGTACTTACCTTTTCTAGGGATTATTGTAATGGTAATAAGGCCAGTTTTCATATCTAGATCCAGAATGACTGGGCCTTTATCTCATACAAATGTATATCCTGTTATTTATTTATATATTAGATTTTATATACACATACCATCAAGTGGTGGTGTTTTAGAAACACTTGGCCAGCTAGAACAGTCTTCATTGGAACAAGGCATACGTTTCTGAGTATTTCTATTTATTTATTTATTTATTTTTAATTTATTTTTTAAGATTTTATTTGTCAGAGAGAGAGAGAGCGTGAGAGAGCACAGGCAGAGTGACAGGCAGAGGGAGAAGCAGGCTCCCCGGCGAGCAAGGAGCCTGATGCGGGACTCGACCCCAGGACGCTGGGATCGTGACCTGAGCTGAAGGCAGCCGCTTAACCAACTGAGCCACCCAGGTGTCCCTCTGAGTATTTCTAGATTGTGGAATAGAATTCAATGTGAGTCAAGTTATGGTTCAATATGGTTCAGCCTTTGGCTCTAGCTAGACTAGTTTCTTTAACTGTCTCCACAGTAACATTCTTTGACTTACTGCCTCTTCATATTAGTTAGGCTATTCCTTCTTGGAATATCTCCCTCTGATTCTCTTTCTGTAAACCAGCCTGTAAAGGCCTACCTCCAATTTCACCTACTTTATGACATCTTCAACCATTACAGGCGCTTACTGATATTTCTCTTTCTGGGTTTTTATCATTTACTGCTTTTGTCTCTATTTGGCTATCATATATTACCTTAACATTTTTTGAAAAAAATTTTTTACCTTCCCAATTACGTGGGGACAACTTAAAGGGGAGGTTACATTATTCATGTGGTTCAGACCATGTTACATTATTGTAGTCTTACTTTACAATCTCCACTGGCCTGGCACAGTGCGGTATCTGCACTTAATAAATATTTGTTTGACTCCGAGAAAATGCCATTACCTATTGTTAGCTTTTCCAATCTTTAACATTTATCTTTCTTTTTATATCATAAGAATAATAGATTAAAATGCAGTTTAAGTTACCTGAGTCATGTTTGCTCAGTACTCTACTTCTTGGAAAGCCTTCTGCAGTGTTTGATACAGGCTTCCTGATTTTTAAAGGAGCATTGCTCTGAAGTTACTATATTCTAAGGTAATTACATGTTTGTTTTTCTTGAATCTCTAATTAGTAAACCTTCAATCTGCATATAAGAAAAGCTCTTATTTGTTAATTTTCTAATGTTTTCTTTGCCTGCTTTGAAGTGAAACTTCTTTTGGTTTTTCAGATTCTTACCAGCCACATTTGGCCTTCACACTTGCTAACATAGCCACAAGGAGGGAAGAGAGAGGGGCCGAGTTGTGACTGTATCTCTAACACAGCGATTCCACCACCTTTGCACTTACTCTGCTATTGCTATTGCACTTTTTTTTTTTTATTAAGATTTTACTTATTTATTTGACAGACAGAGATCACAAGTAGGCAGAGAGGCAGGCAGAGAGAGTGGGGGAAGCAGGCTCCCCGCTGAGCAGAGAGCCCAATGCGGAGCTTGATCCCAGGACCCTGGGATCACGACCTGAGCTGAAGGCAGAGGCTCTAACCCACTGAGCCACCCAGGGGCCCCTTGTTTCGTTTTTAAAGCTCTTCTCTGCTATCTGTTGTTTTACCCCAATTTATTTATTTATTATTTATTTATTTATTTTAGAGAACGAGTGCCCATGAGCAGGAGGAGGGACAGAGGGAGACAAGCAGACTCCCTTTTGAGCAGGGAGCCTGACATGAGGCTCAATCCCAGGACCCTGAGATCATGACTTGAGCCAAAACTGGACATTTAGCTGACTTAGCCACCCAGGCACCCCTACTCCAATTTTAGAAGGCATATATTCTAGTCTACCACAGTAGTTAAGGGACTTTGGAGTCCTAACCAACACTTGGAAGCTATGTGATTGTAAGTAACTTAAGTTTCAGATTTCTCATCTGTAAAATTGAGGTAATAATCATAGTTACGTCTTCGTATGTAGTCGGGAGCAAATGAGGTAATATATATAACAGCACAGATTAAGCCTAGTGGCTTCTACTTTGAAAATTTACTGGGTGGCTTATTAGTTTTAGTCTTAATAGCTTTAGTCTCTCCCTAAAAGGAGAGAAAGATCAAGTTTAATGCATGTCAAGTTTGAGGTAAAATCCTAAAGTCTTGTCCATTTCAACTCTCTCGCTTGTCAGCTGTAGGATATTGGACTGAAACCCAGGATAGACCCAGGAGAGGAACTGATTTCTAAGAAGTCTAGAAATACAGACCAACCTCCAGATGTCTGCTGAGGGAAAGAAGTTTAGGAGGGAGTTTTTCCTTTCTCTTTTCCCTGGGTACATATGCGGAGTAGGAAGCGGAGCTTTCTCTCCACCATTCTCTCTTACATGTTACATTGCTGCTGTTCAGTTATAGTAAGGTTTGGTCTGATTACATTTTGAGGTGGTCATTAATAGGTGCACTAATGCACTAACATTAAACTTCAGACAGTTAAGTTGGTGAACTATGGGGTTACCATATCAGTGGAGTGTGAAAGAGACTAAGCTTCGGACTGTTTCCCAGCCTATAATGCGTGAAATCAGTTGGTGCCGATGCATGGTGACTCTCGCCACTGGAGTGTAAAATAACTTGAGGACATGAATTGTGTTTCGTTGTGAGGAAAACTTTTTCATGCCATAGTGTGTTTATGTATTTTGGTACCCCTACGATCCTATTGGAATCATATATACAGTTTCATTGTCTTGATAATCAGATTTTTCATGAAATATTTCTTCCAGTTATGCGAACTGTATTCTTGTGCAACTGCATGCAGAGAGGCAAAGGCTATAAATCTCTAACACAGACTAATGCTAATATACTGTAGCTGTTATATCCTATTGAAGGTTAAATCTGAAAATACCATCTTCAGTAGGTATTTGATGTACAAGTTTCTTCTGTTTTTAGACTGATTTGAAAGTGCACTCTACATTCTGCCCTGAAGCTTCCTCCAGTCTAAGATTTGTGTTAGCACTTTCATTGGTTGCTGTTCCCGTGTTCACATGTGCCTCTGGAGAAAGGGAAGTATGGAAAGAAGGCTAATGTTTTCAAATGGTTGGGGGAGTTGGTAGGAAGAAGTATAGAGATTATTCTTAAGGGGAATAGAAGAGAGGGAGTTCCTCTCCTGACACCTGGTGAGATTCTTCACCATATGGCTCTGAGGGTGAGGCAAGGTGAATGAGCAAGTTTCAGAGACAATAGTGAGTTGTTATTGTCAGCACTTTTAAGGCTGGAAGGTTACTGGAAATAGGCATGCCGTGAAAGCATTAAAGTTCTTTCATTCTTTTCCTCTTTGGTTTTCGTGTTTTACTGCAGTGGTCTTTGAACTCTGTTTGGTTGCTTTTGTATTTATACAGAAGCAGATTTGTGAATATTTATGAATTAATACATTATTGTAAGAGACCTTCCTGCTGAATATCAAGCAGTGTATTTTAACAGTTAAATGCAGGAACTTTGAAATCCTAACTGGTGCTCAAAACTGTGTGATCTTGAATTATTTAAGCTTCAGGTTTCTCGTTTATAAAACTGGGGTAGTAATAACCACCTCGTAGTATTATAGTTGGAATCAAATGAGATCTTATATATATATGTATATATGTGTATGTGTGTGTATGTATATATGTAAGGTAATTACATGTATATACATATATGTACATATAATATACAAATTATATATAACTAATAATTATATATACATATGTATATGTATATATATATAAACATTTAGCATAGTCCCTGTCACATGGTAAATACTCATTAAATGGTAGTTGGTTATTTTTTCCTCTTTTTCTTCCTCTGCTACTACTCTTGGTACTACTTTACCACTTCTTCAGTTTTTCTTATAGGACCTAAACCTTAATGAAACAGAAAACATAATTAGATATGGTTCACAGCAGCAGATTTGGAAAAATAATGTCATTGTTCTCTTAGACATTGCTTACTAGATCTTAACCAGATAGAAACTCTGTAAAAAGACTTTTTTCATGAAAGGAAAGGATTGTTATGTTGACTTAAGATAGCCTTGCAAATGAATATAAAAAATTATTTTAAAATGTATTTGGTTAATGGAAATTAAACAGCCTTTCTTGAACTTAAGGAGTGTATAGAAATAAGAGTTCAAAGTATTGTCATTTCTTATTACTCACTTATACAAGCTGCTTTTTCTGAAGAAGTGCCTTTTTAAAAAATTCTTAGGAGAAGTATTTTGTCTGGTGTTAAGAATAGTCATAGTAGAGTTCTTGTCCCATGTATGAAGCACTTTTTTTGTGGGAATGGGATGGAAAAGTCTTCCTGATCGTTTATACTAATGGAGATGAGCACTAGTGTGGATAATATATTTGGTTTTGTTCTGCATTATGTGATTATTTTTGCATCACGATTAGCTTCCTGATTAAACTTTGTTCATTTCCGGAGCGCATACAGGGTGAAAAACTGGGTAAGGCAATATGATGAGGATAAGACTACTAGTTCTTGTTGATATGAGACCTGGGTTCTCATCTCCGTTCCGACTCACATAGCTGTAAGTCCTAGGTGAATTCCTCAACCACTTTCCTCATCTTTAAAATGAGGAGGTGATACCACTTGGTTTTCAGAGATCTTTTTTAGCTGGAAGCTTTTTAGATAGATACGGAGGGAGTTTGGCAGTTGGGATATGCAGCAGTGACACATTTTGGCCACCAGAGGGTGAAGTCCAGTCAGTCAGCTTGTGCTATGTTTTGACAAGAACGGTAGCATCTTTGGAAATGAGGAGGTCACATTGCTCTTATATCCATTTTGTTTAAATACGTTATGGAGCTTCTCGCTCTTTTCATTCTACTTGGATTAAATGTATTTCTGCTTTTGTTATTGTTAGCCTTCTAGATAGGACTGCGACAAATACAGAGGAAGGGAGAAGAGTAGAAGTTTCTAGTTGCCAGGGATTCATTAAATTTTGTTCTCCAGGATAGTGAGTGGCTCTCAGATGACCCGTGGGCAACTTTGGTGGGAGACACAATAGTATGGGTGACCAAATTCAGTTATTTGTGGTTGCCTTCTTCCCCCCAAATACACAGGCACACACACAAGTGACACTGAACCCTAATTACCTCCACTGTCTTTGTAAATCCCCAGAATGAAAATGAAATATCTGAGAAATATAATAGAATGAGCACAGCACTTACAGTTAAAACCTAGGTACCAACCTTTCTTTGTCACTTAATATCTGTTTAACCATGGGCATCACAACCTCAGATCCTCAGTTTTCTTATTTGGAAAATAAAGATGTTGAATTCTGACCTATGCAATCCCTTTCAGTAATGTAATTCTGAGATTCTTTAAAAATTCTTTAATATTTATGTGAAGGGCAGTGATATTCTTGATACAACATTATAATTAAGTAGTATCTTATAAAAATAGTACATAATTTCTTTTTTTTTTTGGGCAAGGAACAAGACTTTAAGTGTTGTTAAAGCATTAACAAAGTATTAAAGTAAACTACATAAGAGCAGGAAGAAAAACACTCTACTGAGACATTTTTCTAACCCCACAAACAAATTCTCTAGACCATAGGCTCAGGATGCAACAAGTCATTCAAGAGGGGCCACACTGTGGTAGGAGCCGGGCCAAGCTGATTTGGGAAATAGCTGATAATGAAGCGTTCATAGGGGAAGTCATTTCGGGATAAGAGACCTTGAAAAAAGAGGACATCTATATCACAAAGGGAATCTGTATCAAAAAGCTGGAGTCAGAGTCCCATTTCTTCCAGCTACATAGGTGAAAATAACTTTGATACAGTGTCCAGTTATATGAGTCTGAGTTGCTGTCTGAGAGCACTGGATAACGTGGAAGGAACAGAGAGGATATGGAGTCCAAGTAGACAAGCTGAGATGAGTGTCTAGAAGGTGACAGATCGAATGGATGCAGAAGTATGTTTATGAAAACAGGCAAGGATTAGTACTTATAATGTGATATGTACACAAGAGAGTAGAAGCCAGCCAGGGAGACTGCATAGAAACAGAATTTCAGGATTATGAGCAAAAGACAAAATTTTAACCTGTTCTGGCTTTAATTAAGCATCATCCTTGGGTGTTGGTAGGTAAGGTCTGCTTGGTATACCCAAAGCTCCACACATTTGAGGCTAGTGAATTTATCACTGACAAACCCTACATGGTTTGTATGGTCCTGATGGCTTTACACTCCAGTGGGTACACATATTCACAGATCTGTGCACTAATACTGCAGAGTTCATTTCACAGAATTGGCTAGTAAAAGATTTGGCAGGCAAGCAGCTTTCTGAGTGCTCCTAGGAATGGAGCCCAGCTGTTCCCTTTGGGCTTTGAGCTGTTGGAATTCATTGGGATAGCAGCTAGAAAGAATGAAACTGTAACATTTTCAGCCTAGCTCATGACAGCAAAGCAGAGGTGTTAGAATTTCTGTTCTAGAGGTTTACACTGCAAGTAACTTAACCTGATTGTGTGTCTTAATATTACTGGGCTCCTGACCGCTGAAACGTGGCTTGGATCGATGGTGGTTTGGAGAAAGTAGAAAGAGGGCTATCCATCATTCAGAGGCTCCATAGAAGCTGCCTGATAACGCTGCTTTCACCAGGCAGCCATCTGTCCGTCCATCCATCAGTAGGATGAAATGAGATTTAGCGGAACAGGCAGCCGTAACTCTGAGACACTTTCTGACCAACAATTGCAGCCCTGGCCTGAGTGTGACCACAAAGCACAGCACTGGGGTTTGGTGGGATGTGGCAGCAAGTGCAGTCTCATTCCCGTCAGCACAAGCCTAGAATGTGTTCAGTGTGAGACCAGAGCACAACCCTACTTCCCATACAATTTGATAAACTTGGGGTGACCAAGCAACATTACAAGTTGAACAGATCTTTTTGATGGAGAGTTTGTTTGGCTTGGAGAAGAAAAAAGAATTAAGATCTGATTTCATATTGCTGGAATCCCACCACAGTGTAGCCTTTAACCTTTGTCTTATGTTGGCAGAATGCTTTGTAAATGCTAATGAAGCAGGATCACCACCTTTTTCTCAGTTGAAAACACTGGGTACTTTTGGCAACTCCCAGTTTTGTAGTATTGAGCGATAAGGCTAAATTAAATTCAAGGATAATTCAGTGATTTTATTTTATACAAATTCTTTTTCCTATTAATTTGAAATTTGTACCTAGGTTGTTAGGTAGCAGAAATTGAATTTTCTTTCTCTTATTTCTCTCTATATTAGTGGTGTCAGTATGAAGGAAAGAAAAGAAAATATGTATAGAAAAATGTGTAAAAGACTAGAAGCAAGAAGCTGGATTACTCCTAAAATGAATAATCAGGCTCTGCGTGAGTGTTAACTGTCATCTTCCTGCTGCCCTGCTTTTCCAGGGCGCTGAGCTGTCTAAGAGCCTCTTGGTCAGTACAGATCTTTCTTTTTTTTTTTTTTTTAAAGATTTTATTTATTTATTTGACAGAGAGAGATCACAAGTAGGCAGAGAGGCAGGCAGAGAGAGAGGGGGAAGCAGGCTCCCCGCTGAGCGGAGAGCCCGATGCGGGGCTCGATCCCAGGACCCTGAGATCATGACCTGAGCCGAAGGCAGAGGCTTTAACCCACTGAGCCACCCAGGCGCCCCAGTACAGATCTTTCTTGACTAATGATGGGGTTATGTCCTGATAAACCCATTGTAAGTGGAAAATATCGTAAGTTGAAAGTTTGTTTAATATACCTAACTTACTGAACATAATAGCTTAGCATGGCCTAACCTAAATGCTCTCATTTACATTAGCCTGTAGTTGGGCAGAATCATCTAACACAGCCCGTTTTATAATAAAGTGTTGAGTATCTCATGTAATATATTGAGTACTGTACTGAAAGGGAAAAACAGCATGGTTGCTTGGGTGCAGGGTGATTTTAAGTGTATCTGTTGTCTGTCCTTGTGATGGTGTGGCTGATGGGGAGCTGCGGCTCGCTGCCATTGGCCAGCATCACTAGGAAGTATTGTACCGCATACCGCTAGCCCAGGGAGAGATGGAAATTCAAAGTATGGTTTCTGCTTAATACATATGTGTTCCCACTGTTGTAAAGTTGTAAAATTATTAAGTCAAGTCATTGTAAGGCAGGGACTGTAGGTACAGCTCTGTGCTCATGTTGCCTGTCCCGGTCCGTTTCCTATCATGGCCAGCTTGACTGTGTTCTTGCAGTGGTCACTTCAGACCTCAGCCCCTGCTCTTTGTTCTGAAGCCTTGCTTTTCATTGCAGGTTGGGGGAGGGGTCAGGGGAGCCTAATGTACCGGAGATGCCTCGGAAATGAGAGCCTTGGATGAATTCCTGGGCCTATTGATCCACCGGCAGTTTATGCATCCTGACATTCATAATCTCAGTGGGCTGCTGATGTTCCTGATTAATGGGCCCGGGGGCTGTCCATCCGTCACTTCACATTAATTACTGAAGAGGTGTTTTTCCAGTGATTTACCTGACAGCGGGCTGTGATAAATACCCCTAAGCAGAGTGGGCAGTGATTAATCATGGGGGCCACACCCCTCCCCCAACTTTCCCTTCCCCCTAACCACAGGCCAGCATTGGGACCTGACCAAAGAGTGCCCCCTCCTCATAATCTCCATAATTGCTTGTGGATGCATATTTATTGGGGCAATGGACCTGGCAGATAGCATTCTAGAATTTTTGCCAAAGATGATGAAAAATAAATCTTCCCAGTAGGAATAGTAACTAGTATGTTTTTACATGGAGCAGAAAAGTATATATGAGCTGCCTTTATGTTGCTTTTAAGAAATCTGATAGAAATATTGCCTACCTGCTCTGCATGTACTTAGCACTATGGTAGTTGCTTTGTGAGCTTTAAAAGGAGGAGAAAGTATAGTTTTTGTTTTTGTGATTTTTTTTTTTTAAATGTCTATTCAGGGAGAATCTGTGAACACAAATGAGAAATTAGAGAACATTTCAAGGTACTAATATAATCTTGGGAGGGTTGGGATAGAACTCCAGGATTTCTGTTCCTACTTTGGTCTGAGAAAATGAAATTTAGTAAAATATTTGAATATTAAGTACTTTCCATATGTTAGGCACTCTGTTCAACCCTGGAACTATGAAGATGAAAGTATTACAGCACAGACCTTGGGAAGGAAAGCTTGTGCCCTTGGCTTCAGTTCCTCAAGCTTTAAAATGAGCTTTTCCAGGAAGTTAAGTATTTTATTTTTATTTTATTTTATTTTTTTAAAAGATTTTATTTATTTATTGGACAGAGATCACAAGTAGGCAGAGAGGCAGGCGGGGGCGAGGTGGGGGGAGCAGGCTTCCTGCTGAGCAGAGAGCCCGATGCAGGTCTCTATCCAGGACCGTGGGATCATGACCTGAGCAGAAGGCAGAAGCTTTAACCCACTGAGCCACCCAGGTGCCCAAGTTAAGTATTTTAAATTAATTTAAAATTACTTTAAAATTTAAAGTGATTAAAAAATTTTTTTTTTTAAGTAGGTTCCACACCTAGTGTGAAGCCCCAGTGCAGGGCTTGAACTCAAAACCCTGAGATCAAGACCTGAGCTAACATTAAGAGTTGGATGCTTAACTGACTGAGCCACCCAGCCACCTCTAAATTTACTTTTATATTAACTTTCACATTAATTTTTTTTGTTGGGATATTGAGTATTTGTTATGTTCCTGAAGATACAAGAAGCATGTGAGGAATAGTATTTACTCTCAAGAAACTATGTTAGAGAATATGAGGTGACATTCATCAGTAAAACATTTAAAGAAGAATATAAGTTAGTATATAATGACATGAATACCGTAGATACGAATGCACAGGAATTCACAGAAGGGTGAAATCAACATGTTTTCAAACAGTTAAAGGAAAAAGTTGGATTTGAGGTAAGTCTTTTGAAGGAGTAGTGACTAGGAGGAGCGTTTAAACTGAGACAATTCAAGAAGAGCATTTCAGAAGTTTGAGTGAATGGATTATGAGGCCATCTGATGCAGAATGGAGGATTTGTGTCAGAGAGTAATAGAAATATGGTTGGATCAGTAGAGTGACACCAAATTTTGGAGAATCTTGAGTCCTGGGTAAGATTAATTAGTATGTTGTAGACCCTGGTGAGTCACTAAGGTTTTGAGCATGGGATTATGAAAAGAAGGTATATTTTAGATAAAAGTATTATATATTGATGTGCCTAATGTTATTTGGAATTACCAGAGTATCTTAGAATATTCTCAGTGTCCTCTTTTCTGAGGTTGTTTGTTCAGAACAAAACTATCCAGATTAAAAATACAGTTTGATATACCTCTCTGAGTGCAATGCAAAGATTATGTGATTTGGTTATGTATAGAATAGATAACAGACTAAGTTTTAGAATCTTTATTCATGTTCAGTTGAGTAAGTCAGTGGAAGTTTTAAGTAATGACCAAAGAATTAAATTAGGAAAGACTATAGCCTCAAGTTTTAAGAAACAAATTGATCTTCAGTTTTACTAATGTAACTTCATTAAAGTTGCACTAATTACTCCCTGGCTCCTTAAAGCCAAGAATTAGAAATTAAGAAGTCGGTGCTGTCAGCTATATTTTGATAGGAATTTCTAAAGGATGTGATTTTTTTCATTAAAAAATTGATAATATAATTTACATACAGTAAAGTTTATTTTTCTTAGAGTATATTGTGTCAGTTTTGACAAAAACTTGCAGTCCTGTAACTCCCACACAACTAAGATACAGGACAAGTCCCTCAATCCAAAAAAATTCTTCTCTGCCTCTTTGTAATCAGCCCTTCACCTGAACTTGAGTTTCTGGCAACTACTGATACATTTTCTGGCCCTTAAGTTTTGCTTTTTCCAGAATTTCTTCTAAATGGAATTGTATTTCCCTAGTGGTAAATGATGTTGAGCATTTTGTGTTATGTTTATTTGCCATCTTTTTTTTTTTTTTAAGATTTTATATATCTATTTGACAGAGATCACAAGTAGGCAGAGGGGGAGGGGGAAGCAGGCCCCCTGCTGAGCAGAGCGCCAGATGTGGGGCTCAATCCCAGGACTCTGGGATCATGACCTGAGTCAAAAGGCAGAGATTTAACCCACTGAGCCACCCAGGTGCCCTTATTTGCCATCTTTATATCTTCTTTGGTAAAGTATTGTTCAAATAGTTGTTTGTTTTTGGATATTGACTTTTGGGAGGCCATTATGTATTCTGGATAAAGTTCTTATCTGTTACGCATTTTGCAAATATTTTTTCCAAGTCTGCGATTTGTCTTTTCATTTTCTTAACAGTGTGTTTGAGAAACAGAAGTTCTTAATTTTGCTGAAGTCCAGTTTATTTTATTTTATTTAAAAAATTTTTTTTAAGATTTTATTTATTTGACAGAGAGAGATCACAAGTAGGCAGAGCAGCAGGCAGAGAGAGAGGGGGAAGCAGGCTCCCCGCTGAGCAGAGAGCCCGATGTGGGGCTTGATCCCAGGACCCTGGGATCATGACCTGAGCTGAAGGCAGGGGCTTAACCCACTGAGCCACCCAGGTGCCCCTGAAGTCCAGTTTATTGATTTAAACATTTTTTTTTAATTTTATGGATCTGCATTTGGTGTTACATCTAATAAATCTTTGCTTAACCCAAAGTCAAAAAAGATTTCCTTCAATATTTTCTTCTAGTAACGGTATAGTTCTAGGTTTTATATTTTGGTCTCTGATTCATTTTGAGTTAGTTTTTATATATGGTGTGAGGTATGGATAGAAATTATCTTCTTGTTTTCAATATGTATTTTAATTGTTTCAGCACCATTTATTGGAAAGACTATCCTTTTATCATTGAATTTGCTTTGTACCTTTATTGAAAGTCAACTGATCATATATGTGTGGGTCTGTTTCTGGACTCTTCCCCCCATTCTGTTGATCTGTATAGCCTTTCTCCAATACCACACTGTTTGATTACTATACAGTAATCAGGTAAGGTAGTGCAAGGTAGAGTAAGTTGTCTTAACTTTGTTCTCCTTTTTCAAAATTGTTTTGGCTTTTCTAGTTTCTTTTCCTCTATATTTGTTTCAGAATGAGCTTGTTAATTTCTATAAAATTCCTTCTGGGATTCTGACTGAAACACAGAGACAGTTTCGGGAGAATTGACATCGTGATATTGAATCTTCCCATTCATGACCTTTATTTAGACATTCTTTGGTTTCTTTTATCAGCGTCTTACAGTTTTTAGCATAGATTCTACATATACTTTGTTAGATTTATACCTAAGTATTTCATGTTTTTGAGTGATGTTGTAAGTGATACTCTTTACAATTTTTTTTACATTTTCTATTTTTATTTGTTCATTGATAGCACATAGAACTACTACTTTTATCCTGTTACCTTACTAAACTCACTTACTAGTTCTGCTAGCTTTGTTGTAAGTTCTGTGGGATTTTATAATGTAGAAGGTAATTCTGCAAAGACAGTTTCGTTTCTTTCCAACCTGGAGTTCTTTTGTTGGTTTTTTTTTTTTTCTCCCCTTGCCTTATTGCATTGGCTATAACCTTCATTTCACTGTCAAGTAGAAGTAGTGTGAATGATCATCCTTATCTTTGATAAGGGAAAAGCTGTACTCTTAAGATGGCTGACCAAACCAGCAAGGGAATTCCAGTCCCTGTCTCAGAGCCCTTCCAAGTTCTTCTTCCCTACCCCGTTTCCTGTGCCAAAAGTTCCAAATATGAGGAAGTAGAAGGGTATAAATTACTCTCCCGGCTTGTGATGGGGGCTCAGACCTTTGGAGATCACCCTCCTCTGAGCCTGCCAGTGTTAAATAAACCTCCTAACCTCCAAAGTCTCTTGAGTGCCGCCTGATTCTTCCGTCAGGACCCTGTCCGGGTTCTGTAACACCTTGTTTTTGATTTTAGGAGGAAAGCAATTGATTTTTCACCATCAGGTGTGATGCAAGCTGTATGTTTTTTTCACGGTTTGGTTTTTGTGTGTGTGTGTTTTGTTTTTAGTAGGTATCCTATCCTTTATCAAGCTTGAAGATAACAAGCTTTATCAACAAGCTTGTTGAAAGTTTTTGTTATGGACAAGTATTGAATTTTGTCCTACTTTTCATGCATCTGTTGAGATGATTACATATTTTATCTTCTTTGATCTTTTGCTATGGTGAATTATATTTAGTTTGACTGAGAAAGTTTTTATTCTTCAGTTTTGAAGGTATTCTTGCTGGGTGTAGAATTCTAGATTGACAGTTTTTTTCTGTCAGCATTTTAATGATGTCTGGCTTTCATAGTTTCTAAAGTTCTTATCCTGTTCCTCTGTATATAATAGGTCTTTTTCACTGTGGCTGCTTTTAAGCATTTTCTTTATCTTTAATTCTTCTTTCCTGCAGTTTAAATATGATGTGTCTAGGTGTTGGTTTCAGTTGTTTGTTTGATGTATGGTGTTCAGTGCTTGGTGTTCTCAGCTTTTTGGATCTGTGGCTAGACATACTTTATTAATTTTAGAAAATTCTTGGCTATTATCTTTTTAAACATTGCTTGTCACAGTTCTTTTTTATTTCCTGGGATTTCAGATACACATATGTTAGGACTATTTGATATTTTCCCATAGTACTTGAATGCTGTCTTCTGCTTTGTTTTGTTTTCAGGCTCTCCTTTTTTGTTTGTTTGTTTGCTTCAGTTTGAGTAATTTCTGCTGATCCATCTTTACTTATTCTTTCATGGCTGTGTTGAGTCTACTGATAAGGCCACTGAAGGTTTTTATTTATGTTAGTGTGTTTTTCTAGCATTTCCATTTGGTTGATTCTTCTAGTTTCTGCCTCTTGGCTTAAATTGCCCATCTGCTTGTACATATTGTCCACATTTACCTTTATAATTTTTAACACAATCATAATTACTTTAAATTCCATGTATGGTAGTTTCAACATCAGGGTCATATCTGAATCCGATTCTCTTGGTTGCTTTGTCTCTTAACAGTGCAAGTTAAGTTTGTTTCATTTTTGATTTTTGTGTTTTGCTCTTTTTTTTTTTTTTTTTTGGTTAAAAATTTGTGTATTTTGTATAGAGTAGTAAATAGTATTTATGCCTGGAAATGAGTGTGCTTTATCTTTTGCTGAAGATGTTTGCATGTGTGTTGAGGGGAGAGGGGTTTGAGCCAGCCCTGTCTGGTCAGGATTTTGAAGCTGAGTTTTGGTTTGACCATAGGCTTCAACTTTCCCTTGTATTACCTTGTGTTTAGGGTGGGGTTTGGTTTGCCAAAGAGTTTTTCTTAATGTCTGCTCTCCCCTTGGCTTTAGATCTTCCCTTTGAACTTGCATCTCAGATAAGTCTCTGTGCTTTTGTTCTTCTCAAAGTAGTCAATTGCTGTTATGTTTTATTAGCCTGTTGTTGGGGGGAGAGGAGGAAGGCATGGCATTTTTTGTTGATATGGTTCAGTTTCAGTTTTAGGTAGATGCTTTCCACGAGTCTCAGAGGGGTGGTTCTTTTTCAGCAATCTTGCCCCTTTTTTAGGGGTAGAAGTGTTAGTGCTTTTGTTTTATTTATTTTCCTTAGCTGCATGGACCTTAACCTGCTGCCTGAGGGAAACAGGATTTGCTACCTTTCCCCAGCTACTTAAGGGTTGTTTTTTTTTTTTTCCCTGTAGAGGAGGTAGGCAAGAAGGATCCAGGTGGGGCTTGGTACTTTTCCCACATGGACTGGTAACTTATTTCTCCCAAGTCTGCACTACAAGGCTAGACATAGACTTCTCTGTCTCTTGCCTAGTCCTTAGTCTTTTGAGCCTCTGTTTTGAGGTCTGTGGAAAAGATTTTGTGAGTGGTGAGAATTCCTCTTGTTTCTGTGTTTGCCAAGCATTCTGTCTTCTCCTGGTAGTCCATATTTGGCCTTTAGCAACTTTTAAAACATTTTAATTGAGTTCTTCATACTGGCTTTTATGGCATCTTGTGTTCATTGCAGCTAAGAAAGGGTTTATGTTCTGTCTCTCCTTTGAGGACCCTGTCTTCTTTCCTTAGCTTTTGGGTGAGTTGCTTGTCCTGTGGCCTTGCTTCTTTGATGAGTTCAGGAAAATCTGTGATTGTACACATTTTCCACATTTTATTTTATTTGTGTTAATGGTGGAAATGACATTCTCCAGCTTTCTATACCATAAACAGTGTCTGGAAGTCCTACTTATTTGAGGATGTGATTTTGATACGGCATTTTTGTTGATCAGAATACCATTTAAATCTGTCCTTTTCAGTTTCTACTCCCAAATTGTTATTTTTGTTTGTTCTTAATTCACTTATTCTACAAAAAAAAAATTATTTTGATTCTGTCTTAGGCACTGTAGTAAGTGTGGGGGATACAGTGATGGGCAGGAAGACATAATTCCTTCTTTAATGAACATACAGTACAGTGTTGAGGACCAGAAAATTAAAGAAGTAATTATTATCAAATACAGGAGCTATAACAGAGGTATATGGCAAAGACACCTCACCTAATCTAAAATGATTAGGTAAAGCTCTTAAAGAATAATGATAGAGTCCTAAAGGTTAAGTAGAAATTAGTTGAAGTTGGTTAGGAGGCTGCTGGGGAGTAGACTAGATAGAGGAAAGAGATTGTGTAGAGCCTAAGAAGAAAAAAAACAAACCAGAAAACCAATAACATGGAGAGTTGAAGAATCTGAAAGAAGTTTGATGTGGCTGTATGGCATATGAAGACAGGAGTGACAAAAGCTAAGAGAAATTGGAGCCAGGTTAAAAAGAGTCTTGTAAGCCATGTTTAAAAAAGTTGAGTTTATCATAAGAATGATGGGAAGTCATTGAAAGATTTTAGGGAGGGGGATTCCTGAGCAGCTAATGGTTTTAAAAGGGTCATTCTTGATCCAAGGTGAAGAATGAATAGAAAGTAAGCAACACAGAGAGGCCAGTTAGATGGATTTTTAAGGTAATTTAGGCATTTGTATGAATGGGTTTAACTTGGAGTAGTTATGGGGAAAACTAGACAGCTTGAAGAGATACTTGGATAAGATCAGTGGAACTTGTCAAGTGATTGAGTATGGAAAGAGAGAGAGAAGAAGATTTGAAGTATATTGAGTAAAAGTCTTTGAGGAAACCTTTGTTCTTTTCTTTAGATCTGGGGTTAGTTGCTTGACCTGTGACCTTGCTTCTCTGATGAGTTCAAGAAAATTTGTGATTGTGCACATTTTCCACCATTTATTTTGTATGTATTATGGGTGGGAATGGTATTCTCTAGCTTTCTACATCATCAACAGTGTCCAGAAGTCCTGCTTATTTGAGGATGTTTCTGCAGAACTTCCAAATTTCCTTTGTTCCCTAAGAAAGGAAGCAGAAAGAAAATATATTTGGTTTATTTATTTATTTGTTTGTTTATTTGACAGAGAGAGGGAGAGAGTGAGAGAGGGAACACAAGTTTGGGGAGTGGGAGAGGGAGAAGCAGGCTCCCCGCAGAGAAGGGAACCCAACACAGGACTCGATCCCAGGACACCAGTATCACGACCTGAGCCAAAGGCAGACGCTTAACAACTGAGCCACCCAGGTGCCCCAATGGTTTACCTTAATTATACCACCATTCATGGGCCCATGATTCAAAATTCATTGAGGTTTTGGGTGGAAGTAAGTCAGAAAAGGAGACAAGGAAAATATATCTAAATAATATGTAAGCCATGGTGAATAAAGTCAGTTCTTTTCACTGATTGGGTTTGAGTACTGAAAAAAATATAAGACTGTTTGATTCCTTCAATGTTGATGTTTAGCCTGTTGGCATATAAACAAATAAAATCTGCAAACTGGCTTCCTTGCTTTTTTGGAGCAAAAATAGCATACAATCGATCTTCTGAAAGAGCTGTTGCATGTAGAGAGAAATTTACTATATTTAATCACTTAATTTCCTTGTTTTTCCCAGGTGTTTTTACTCAACATTTCATGTGGTAGTTATTATAAAAACCTTCAGAACAAGCATTAGAGACTACAAGTCTTCTAAGACTCCACCAAGTGTCACCGAAGTAGTGACCACTGCCACCAATAGCTGTGGCAAGTTTTATACAGAATGCAGTGGTGGATGCTAACAATGTTTTCATAGTTTTGGAGGAGCACAGTCTTAATATTCAAAAAAAGGGGAAGTAAGTGATAAATGGCCTCTATATGAGTCAATATTTCAGGGGTTTAAGTTAGGAAAGTATGTGTAGATCTCATGAAGGTAAATAATTTTCCTTAATTTTACTTCTCAGAATGATGAAATTAAAAATAAATATGGTATGTTATCACACTGTTAGTGTGATTCAGAAAATTCAAGAGTTGTTTTGTTGAGGGTATACTGTAGGGTGTGGAGTTTTGAGCAGTTATGAACTTAACTATTAGTTAAAGCTGGGTTTCAGTTCTGGCTCCAATGCTTACTAGCTAGTTGTTTGACCTTGATTCTTAGTGGTGTTATCTTTAAAATGGTAATAGTTGTACATACCTTAAGGACTTGTTTATGATGGTTAAATGAATTATTATATATGAACACTTAGCATAGTGCTTAATTCATCATCTTTTTAAATGCAGTACAAATTTAAATTATGTTGCCATATACAGTTCTTTAAATTCAACATACTATAAGGTTTTTATAATCTGGGAAACATTTATAGTCTTAGTGCTTTTCAGCATCTTGTAATTGGAATATGTCTGTATATGTTAACTATCTGTAAAAATGGGTAATACTTAAAAAATATAGAGCATCATTTCTTTGATGGTGGTAGTACATTGTGGTATTCTGGAATGAACAGATATGGGGGATAGGGCTTTAACCTGGCTCTGGTTTAATTTTGCTCTCACTGTTAGTTTATACATAAGGTCTCTTTCTGTAAAGAGATATGTACCATGTGTTACATACACAAGTTAAGAAAGGTCCACTTGTGGGAAACTAGGTAATGAATTGTATAAAAAATAGTACAATGAATAAATGAATAAAGAATTCTTAACTTTCATTGAGAATACTTTGACTTATTGAGTCTCAAGGAGAGACATCTGGATTAATACTGGTTTGTGTTAGGAACATTTGTATTTATACTCATTTATTTACCAATCATTTATTGAATGCCATCCATTGCCAGGAGTGGTGCTGGGCACTGAGGATATAATAGTGATAAGGCATGTCTTGCTTTCAAGGAGCTAAGGTAGAAGAATTGAGAGTCAGGTGAGCTAGTAGTTTGGTATGGCAGCAGGGAACAGAAAATACCTGCCCCACATTTACTTAGGGAATATTTATTGACCTTTGCAGCATACAGCAGGTATTCAGAGAGCTCATCTGGGGCTGCATCTCAAAAGGGGCAGTCCTAAATCATCCTTGGCAAGTAGATCTTCAAATGGTAATGGAGAATCTTGGATTTGGATTCACTGTAGAGCCGGCATGGTGTAATCTTAGACAAGGCTAGACCTCTGAAAACTTGCCTAAACAGCTTTGTTGATGCACTGGTATACCTCTGGCTTTTCTTTCTTTCATGGCTCAATTGTTTTTTGGAGCAGCTTTTGAAGAAGTGAAAGGTGGTAGTTAGGGCTTCTGATCTCCTAAGCATCAGCTAATTGATGCAGTTACTCCTAACTATTTTTCCCCCCTCAAAGGATTGTCAGAGATACTAAAGCTGAGGGTACTAAACACACTGGGATGTTCGTATTGTCATAAGGCAGCAGAGCATATCTCCAAAAGTAGAGTTAGGAGCACACACATTGGGGTCAGATTATCTAGATTAGAATCAGCCACATTCTAATTCTTTGGCCTTTGATGTATTAGTTAACATTCTTGCTCAGTTTTCTCATCTATAAAATTGAACTGGTAATAATACCACTTTGTAGAGTTTTGGGGAGGCTTGAATGAGGATGATACTATTTGAATATCATCAAATAAGCAAATAATGTGAAAGGGGGCCAAAATAGGTATCATAAAGTTCATATATTAAAGTTCATACAATTTGCTCAAATAAGAGGCATCTCTGATCCTTACTTAGAAGACTTTTGTTCTTGGGGTGCCTGGGTGGCTCAGTGGGTTAAGCCATTGCCTTCGGCTAAAGTCATGATCCTGGAGTCCTAGGATCGAGTTCCGCATTGGGCTCCCAGCTCTGCCGGGAGTCTGCTGCTCCCTCTGACCTTCTCCCCTCTCATGCTCTCTCTCTCTTAAGTAAATAAATAAAACCTTAAAAAAAGAAAGCTTTTCATTCTTATTTTATATATACTTTGAATAATGGAATTTGCAGCACTCACTAGATTGAGAGAAGTGAAAATGCTTGGAGTGGCAAGACATGACAGGTGGTGAAGAGGCAGAAATAATGAAAAGCAGGTACTCTACTAAAAAAATAGTAATCCGGAGGTCATAATATGGTTGTGTTGTATGTGGGCTGAGAGCAGACTTTCACTGTGAATAAGGCCCTGATGTGTTACTTTATGCATGGCCAGTTTAGCAGTTTGGATAATACTTCCCATTAATGAATCTGTTTCTTCCATACCTTTCAGTAAAATCTATATAAGTCCCTCTAAATGAGTGTCTAAAACTTACTTTTTCAGTCCAGGTTATGTTAAAAGAAGACCTTAGAGTCATCTCTTCAACTCTAGATATTAATGTCACAAATTATTGTCTTTATTCTGTTAATTTGAAATATAAAATATATTTTGTAAACCTGGTTTGGATAGAAATAAGAATAAGCCTTCACATGGATGTAGGAATTATTTTGTGTCTTCAAGTATAAAATATGTCATTGTATTAACTAGTGCAAGTGCATTTACGGAAGGATGCATTAAGAAAACTACAGCAGAATCAGTTGTGGTTCATTAGCAGATTTTATAGTTTTTAAATATGAAGCCATTTCTCTGCTGTCCAAGTATAATTTTTTATGTTATTATATCACACACAAGTGCCTCTGTGTTATATTTAGGTCAAGTATATTTTAAAGTGAAGCTCTTTTGCAGAGGAAGGACATTTCTTGTTTTCTTTATTTGCAGAAGTGTATTCAACCGTGGGTAGAGGACCTTAAAAGTGTGGGAAGATTAAGTATAGATATATTCCTAATTTTATTATTTTGCTAAAGACTCCTGGTAAGGTGGTATAACCTTCTGGTGTCTTACTCATGTTTTACTTTGCCCTTTATCTTGCTCTACAACAAAAATTTCAAATCATTTTAAACAGAGAATGTTTTCTATGCCTGCTATGAAAATTTCTGACATGAATATGCTCTTTAGTATTTTTCAAAGTCAGTCAAGTAAAACAACTTAGTGAATAAACTGATTTTAAATTATGATAAGACTACAATTTTTTAAATTAAAGTAAAATAAAATAGACTAGAAAATAAGACGAGAGCAAGGGTGTTTTATGGAATTTGTTTCAGTCTCATTTATGTGTGTGAATCTACTGTGTCATGATGTGAAATGTCTTTAGCTGGAGTGTAAGAAAAAATTTGAAAAAATTGGCTTAGAAAGCCTAACAGGAATCTATTCTGATAAGTCTCACTCACAAAGGTTTTTAAAAAATACAAAAAGGCCTAGGAGAATATATAGCAATATGTTAATAGTTATCATCTTTGTAAGGTGAGAATACAGCTTTTTTATTTGGGGGTTTATTGCGTAATGCTTTTGCATTAAGGAAAATACCAGAAAAACTTTACTTTTTTAGTTAGTTTTATACTTTATTTTTTTCTTAAAATGAGATTTTCCCTCTATCACAGACCTTTCTTTGAGCCATCTATTATCTTTATAAAAAAGGTAACCTGTCTGAAAAAAACCCTCTTTTTTTTTTTTTTTTTTTTTTTTTTTTTAAATTTGGAGTCTTCTTTCTTCTGGTAGTACCCCATAGTAACCAAGTAAAAGAACTTTGTAATCTAACTTTGATATCAGAACACTGAGTACTCTATACAAGTATGTAAATGGGTTTTAACTGCTGCATTCCCAAGATCATGACCTAGTACTCCAAAGTTATATGTGTCCATTGTTGAAAAAGCAGAATTTAGGTATTTGTGAGTGAATTCAAGCAACTGAGGAACTGATTTTGTAATCCTGAGTGAGTCCAAATGTTGACATCTAAAGGTCATAGATTTCCCCCATGACTCAATCCTCGTGGCCTTTTTTCTCTGTCACTCCCTAGGTGGTAGTCTTACCTCGTTCCTTGGCTTGAATCTTTATGACAGTGACTTGCAAATTTTTTTTTATTTTATTTTTTTTTTATTTGACAGAGAGAGATCACAAGTAGAGAGGCAGGCAGAGAGAGAGGGGGAAGCAGGCTCCCTGCCGAGCAGAGAGAACCCGATGCGGGGCTTGATCCCAGGACCCTGAGATCATGACCTGAGCTGAAGGCAGAGGCTTTAACCCACTGAGCCACCCAGGAGCCCCTGACTTGCAAAATTTTATCTCCCAATTCTTGCACCTCCCCTGAGCTTTAGACTTCTATTTCCAGTTGCTTCCTTAGAAACTATATAGGATGACCAACAAACATTCAGATTTAAAATGTCCAAATTACAACTCTTGATTTCTCTTTTCCTATTTCCTTCCCCCAGTCTTCTGTAGCTTAGTAAATGTAACTGTCTTCACCGAGGTTGATCAAACCAAACTCTCCAAGTGACTCCTCTTTTCCCTTCACATCCCATACAGTCATTCCACCAAGCCTTTGTTAGCTTTGCCTTCAGTATATATCATTACTCTGGTTACTTCTTGTGACCTCCTCTGTTGAAGGAGACATGCTGCATGCCTATTAGTTATTAGACTTTTTTTTTTTTAACAGATTTTCCTTCTTCTATTTTTACCTTTATAGTCAGTTCCTCACATTTCTGCCACAATGATCTTTAGCAAAGGTGAGTCAGATCGTGTCATTCTCTTGCTGAAACCTTTTAGTGATTTTCAACATGTTCAAAATAAATTCCAGAGCTCTTGCCTTGGCCTGTGAGCCCTACTTGTTTTGGCCTTTAGCTATCTTAGAGTCTTCTTACTTCATTGTTACTATACCTGTTTTCTTGTTATACCTTGAATGTTTCAAGCTTGTCTTGTCTCAGTGCTTTTGTACTTGCTCTTCTTTTTTTCTAGAATTTCTCTTTTCCCTAGATAATTCGTGTGACTCACTGACTCAGTTCAAGTATCAGCTCAGGTACTAACTCCTCAGAGTGGTCTTCTCTGCTTTACTCTATGGTTTTGCCTTCTAAAATAGCCACAGACCCCATCACTCTGTATCTGTGTTCCTGCCATTTTACTTCATTGCATTTATCAGCATCAGACATTAAATGTTTAAACATTTATTTCTTTTTAAAATTAATTAATTTTTATTTTTTATTAACATATAATGTATTATTAGCCCCAGGGGTACAGGTCCGTGAATCACCAGGTTTACACACTTCACAGCACTTACCATAGCACATACCCTTCCCAATGTCCATAACCCAACACCCCCCCCCGCAACCCTCAGTTTGTTTTGTGAGATTAAGAGTCTCTTATGGTTTGTCTCCCTCCCAATCCCATCTTGTTTCATTTATTCTTTTCCTACCCCCAAACCCCCCATGTTGCTTCTCGACTTTCTCATATCAGGGAGATCATATGATAGTTGTCTTTCTCTGATTGACTTATTTTGCTAAGCATAATACCCTCTAGTTCCATCCATGTCGTCGCAAAGGGCAAGATTTCATTTCTTTTGATGGCTGCATAGTATTCCATCGTATATATATTACCACCTCTTCTTTATCCATTCATCTGTTGATGGACATCTAGGTTAAACGTTTATTTCTTATCTCCACTACTACAGCGTAAGCTCCATGAGGCCAGAGACTTTGTTTTGTTTGTTGTTGTGTTCCCAGTGCCTAAGATGGGATTTGTCACATAATAGGTTTTCAATAAATGTTTGTGGAATGAATACATACATGTATGGGGCCCCAGATCTCAACTGGAGGTTAGGGAAACATCATCTGTCAAGAAGTCTCATTTGCCATGATTGGACAGGTATTCGTTTAGTGTCAAATGTACTGTTGTGACATTGTAGACACAAAGATAGAAAGACATTAGCCCTACACTGAAGGAACTTGATTTTTAGAAGAGAGCCAGATATGCAAACCCTAACTATAAAAGCAATATGATACTGCTTTCATAAAGGTATAGGTAAAGGTGTATAGTGGGAACTTACTGGTAGTACCAGAGTATATCAGGGAGAGTCAGTGATGAAGTTGCAGAGGAGGTAACCTTTAAGGTGAGAGTTGAGAGACAAGAGACCATTTAGGCAAGCAGCCAACAGAGAAGGTTGTAAGTCTTAAACCACAGAGATGGGAGAAGGCAGCTGGGCATGTTTCTAGTCATACCAGGGTATGGAATTGATGGAATATAAAGTCTGAAATTAGGAGTGGCTGGAGATGAAACTAGGTAGATAGGTAGTTCTAGGGGTCGCAGTGAAGTTACAGCACATAAGGGCAAATATGCTGCGCAGGATGCTCGACAGTGTGTATGTGGTAAGGAACCATGGAAGAATTTTGTACAAGGAAATGGCCAAATCTAATTTGTATTTTGGAAAATTACTGGAAACAGTGTAGAAGTAGAATGAACAGGGCTTGGTAACTGGTTGAAATGTCAGGGATAATGACTTCCAGGTTGCCGGTGTGACAACTGGGTTGACAGTGATTCCATTCACCCTGCTATGAGATTGGGAACTGAAGAGCAATGAATCTTTCTGAGGGGATGGCTAGAATTTAAAAGTATATCATTATTTTAGTGCTCAAAAATCTGTTAGTTTACTTGTGCCACTTAATATATTTTGCGTATTATCTTTTATTATAAACATTTTTAAATTTACTTTTAAGATATCTTTATTTCTTACAAATGGACATACATGATGTTCAACTGAAAGATTTTGGCATGTCTTAGTTTTGCCAGTTTGTAAGTAGACCAGTGAGAATAAGAATGCTCTTGATAGAATAACAACACAAAGGAAGCTTTATTATTATGTAAAGAAATAATTCTAAATCTAGGGCCCTCGACAGTTTTAAACATATATGGAAAAAATGCACCGAAATTTGAGTTGAGGATAACTTTTACCATATAGTTAATGTTGTTTAATCAGTCTTATTTTCTGATTTGTGAAATATAAGTAGACTTTACTTCTTTTGATGCTTTATTTTTTTGATCATTGTGAACTTACAGAACGTTAAAGTATTTCATGTGTGCAGAGATAATAAGCTTATCTACACATCTATGTTTTAGCTGATTTCTTGGTTTGGTGTATTACTTTGTTGTAAGTGGAAAATTCTGAAACAGGTAAGACACAAGAGGAAAAAGAGACTGTTATTGTGGTCTTAAGGTTATGGCAAGATTTTAGACCAGTGCTGTTGCATTAAATATATAGCACAGCCCACAAATATAAGCCTCATCTGTAATTGTAAATTCTGTAGTAGTCACATTTAAAAATACAAAAATAAACAGATGAAGTTAATGTGTTTTATTTAACTCATTATATTCAAAACAGTATCACTTCAACGTATATAAATTTAAAAATATTAGTGAGATATTTTCTTTAGATTTTTGGGGGGGTACCAGGCCTTTGAAATCCAAGGGGTATTTTACATTCATAGCACATCTCAATTTAGATTGGCCACTTTTCAAATGCTCAATATCTACATGTGGCTAGTGGTTATGTATTGGACAATGTTGTTCTAGATCATTCTTAGACCAAAGAGTAGAAGTTGGCTCAGCATTCTGCAACATTTGAGGGTATCTTTCAACATCAAGTAATTTATATGCCACTTGTTTTATTATACTGTCAAGTATATTAAAGAAGTCGCTCTTTTCTCCATTCATCATTTTCCTACTTGGAGTACTTTTGTCCAATAAAGATCTGTTTATCAATTTTCATTATCTTTGCTTTCTCCTACAGCAATTCATGGTAATGTCCTCTTACACAAAAACAACAGCATATCTTTAAATTTTAGGGATTTTGTTTTTAATTACAAAAAAATGTAATTACTGTAACAAATTCAAACACTATTAAGGTATGTGTATGAAAAGATAATTAATCCTTAGTTCTTTTTCATCTGTCGTTTTCTGCTTTCCAAGGGGTAACCACTGTTAACAGTTTAGATGATAGTCTTTCTCCCCTTAGAAATATACATTTATGACGGGCACCTGGGTGGCTCAGTGGGTTAAGCCTCTGCCTTCGGCCCAGGTTGTAATTTCAGGGTCCTGGGATGGAGTCCTGCATTGGGCTCTCTGCTCAGCAGGGAGCCTGCTTCCCCCTCTCTCTGCCTGCCTCTCTGACTACTTGTGCTCTCTCTCTTTCTGTCAAATAAATAAATAAAATCTTAAAAAAAAAAAAGAAATACACATTTATGAGAAGTTCTAGGTGAGAAAATTGCTACTTTGAAAATACCTCTTAAAGTAATGAAAAAAAGATTTGGTAGTGACAGTTTTCTAAAATAAAAACATTTATTTTACCACATATTTAATAAAATTTAGGTTTTCATTATGGCTGTCCTTTAACAAAGAATGATATATTTTGGTATAATTTTTCCACTAAAATTGTGTGATAGTCTAATAGCATCCTTCGCTTTGGTTGATTTTCTTATTATCATTACAGAGTAGACCTATCACATTGGTTTAGGAAAACCGTTGAGAGCTTTAGCAGTTTCTCAAGGGATTTTTCTTAATCCCTTGACATTTTCTTTCTTGTTTCCTGTTCTGTCATCATCCTTGTTGCATTTTCCCTTCTTCAGTTTTTACTGGTTTGATTTAGCCAGATCTTCATTCCCTGAGGGTTTTGCTGTGAGAAGAACACTTCCTTCAATATTATTTTCATAGACTTCATGAAATCCTCCATTTTTTCAAGATTTCTACTTTCACTTTACAACTGAGTTGGATTGTGTTTACTTTGAATTATGGGATGTTTACAACATGAGACTTTTCGTGAGATAGTGGTAGACAAAACCAGGATATATAGTTGGAGTAGGTGTTAGTGTTAGGTAGAAATGGGTTTTATAGGTGATCAAGGCACATTTTGAATATTGTAATAAGGGGTTTTGATTCTGTCTGCGAACTTGTAACTTAAGGAACTCAACTACCTATTTAAATAATAGCTAACTTTCATCGAGACTTTACCATGAGTGGCAAATTTGTATACGTGGATCATTTTATTTAATCTGTTCTGTGTGCCTATGAAATAAGTCTGTTATTATCCTCTGAGTAAACTAAGGCTTAGAGTGGTAACTTTTGCCCCAATAAAGTTAGTTGTCCAAGGAAAGGGCTAATCAAGTGTGGGGCTGGGATTCTAACCCGGGAAACACAGCCTGTATTGACTGTTCACTATGTATGTGTGCGCACACGTGCACACATACATGCACACACACTTGTGCCAAAAAAAAAGAAAAAATGATTGGATTATAATTTTCTTTTTTAACTTAATATTATGTTTTGGATATAGCTTCATTTATGAATGAACCATACTTTTAAGGAGTTATTCCTGTTTAGATTGTTTACAGTTTTTGTTTATTTTTTATATTGCTGTTGCTGCTGTTCTTGAGAACTAAGAAGCTTAGATTGTAATAGCCATGTGGGAAATAGGAGTGGAGCCACTGGGCTTAGGAGAGATGAGTTAGAAACTGAGTTTACCCCCTAAAGTCTTAATACTCAAAAGGTTGTGCCCCACTCAGAGGATAGACTAGAAAAAAAAATTAGGGTTACAGAAAGAAATTGAGAAGCTTTTCTGTTTTCACCTGGGTTCTGAGTGAAGTGGAAAAGGTCCCTGAGATTTTTTGTAGCTGCTGTGGTTGTTGTTTCATAGTTATACCTACTGAATGGTCCAGAAAACCTCAGTCTTAAAATTGGCATTAATGTAGAACCAGTCCGTAGAGGAACACTTGTAGTCTCACTTATTAAATTCCCGTAGATAAAGCCCCACTGGTGTTGAGCTCACTGACCCAAAGTTAGAGAAGATGACGACGAAAGACCGTTCCTTAAGCACAAGTCAGTGATACAAAACACAGCAGAATTAAATCCTCAAGAATTTTGAAAGTAGAACTGTTAAATAATAAATATTTGGTATTATAAAAATTAATAAAAGAAAAAGCAAATGCCACAATTATAATAAATATAATAAACATTTAAAAATAAAATGGAAATGTTTAAAAATGATTAAAGATAAAAGAAGAAAACAAATATCAGAACAACATCAACACAGCTATTAAAAAGACATAAGATCAGGAGGGGTTAGGGGGGTGATAGGAGGTAAATATAACTTCTGTGACAAAACCTTAGTCATACAAATTTAAGAACTGGATAAGATAAAATACAGAACAGGCAAATTTGGAGAGAAAACTAGTGAGGGGAAGGTGGATCTGAAGGTATTGACTTGAATGAATAGAATTGGTAAAAAGACTCAGAGCTAAAATACTCAAATTCAAGAAGCATAGTCTTGTTCTAGGAGAAAAATAATACTAAACACATACTTAAACACATAGTAGACACTTGAACACCAAATACTTAAGAGACTATTTTAAGAACATCTTGAGAATAAACAGAGATTACCTACAAACCTATAACAGACTGACAACACATTTCTTAACAGTAACAATGGAAGTCAAAATCCATTAAAGGATGGGAGCAGTGTAAAGATATTTTCAAACAAAAACTAAGAGTACATATGGAAGGCATTGTGAAGTAAAAAACATTGTATGGTTGTGTAGGAGACAAATACAAATAATGGTTAACTTTAGATATTTAGATAAGCACTCATGTTAAAACACTAACGGACTAGAAATAAGATTTTAGAGCCTTTTGAGCAGTAGGAAAAAAAAACTTGATCAACCTTAAAGAAAGCAAGAAAATAAGAAAATTATAAAAAGTAGGATAAATGAAAAGGAAGCACAAAATAAAAAGGTAGAAATACTTCCAGATGTATCCATAATTGCAATAAATACAAATGGACTAAATTCTCAATTAAAAGACTGACATTGACAGAGTGGGTAAAGAATGCACTGTTAAGTTGTATTCATTTTGCAAAGGACGAACCTAAAACATGGTGAGACAAGTTGAAAGTAAAAAGGCAAAAAAAGAAAAAAGTAAAAAGGCAAGATACCTCATGATACCAATGAAAGTTACATAGTTATATTCCTTTTATACAAAAGCCACTTTAGTAGGGCTTGCTGCATAATGGTAAAAGTAACCATTTACCAGGAAAGAAGAAGAATTCTAAATATAAGTGATAACATAAAAAATTATATAAAAATATAAAAAAATAACATACAAAAACAGAGAAACCATTAAATCTACAAACAGGTACCTTATATATATATATATCTCAGTGATTAAGCCAGCAGATAATAAGTAAGATATGATTTGAACAATGCTTTAATAAACATGATTTAATAAACACACACACAATACCCATGCTTAATTAAGTGGACAGAAAATAAGTAAGGATACCATTTGAATAATACTTCAGTACATTTGATTAATGATTTCACACATAGCACCCCAAAGTTTAGTAGGGATACATTATTTTTAGGCACAGATGAGACATTTACCAAAATTGACCTTTTACTAAACCATAAAACAAAATCAACACATTTTGAAGAATTGATCTCATTTTGACTACAATGTAATTAAGTTGGAAATCAACTTAAAAATAAAATAGATATATTGGCAGATACTTCTGAATAACTTAGGAGACAGAAAAAGCATAGAAATAGGTATTTTTGTTACCCTTTCTGGGAATCAAAAAGCTTGTGAGATCTAAAAGGGCTTAGACACAATGACCAACCCAGTAGCAATAAACTCATGTTAGTGCCCAGATTGTAGTTTTAAAATACTGTTTTTTATTAAAATGAACTAGGGCTTCTTGAAAAATGTGGTTGATTCCAGCTCTAGGTCGGCCATAGTAGGACATCTTGTCATAAAAAAAGGAAAAGAAGAAACTTCTTTTCACAGTTTGACTAACTCTTCTTGTCAAGAGACAGCTTGAGATTATGTAAAAAGGGCCATTGGCCAAGATAGTTTGAGCTTCAAGAAGAATATTGCAGTGGATTGAAACACATTAAGTTAAAATCAACAAAATGTTGGTCACGTTTGGAAGATGCCATGGAACCAGTTCATTCAAAAGCTGGTAAGGTATTCTGTGTTACCCATATAAACTACCTCAGAGTCACAAAATAGTGGATGAAAGTTTATTATAAAAGAATTTCAGCTAATAAATACAAAAAGAACAATAGCTAGAATGTCATCATTGTGTAAACCCTGATGAAATAGTATATCTTGGCACTATTCATCAGGGGTTGCTAAAACCATTGGGTGACAGTCTGATACAAAGCTTTGTGGTGAATGGTTCAGGCTGACAGTACACAAACCCATTGATCAATGTTAACATTACAAAAAGGAGACAATCAGATATTATAGCTTTCCAATGTGATGTGATAGGAAGTTCATTGCACCATTTAAGACATATTTTTGCTATAAAAAAATTAAACCCAAATCCTGTCAAACCTCTAGATCAACTGCTACTTTATAGGAAATACAGAGACTATATATAAGAATTTATTGAACAATACTGCAAGAATGTAATCAGCAAACTCCAGAATATGGGAAATTCTATAGGACAAATAGCCCAGTTTCTTTAACAAATGAATGGCAAGATAGGAAAACAAAAACAGATTGACAGGCACCTATAAATTAAAAGACAGCATATAGATCTTTTTGGATCCTGATTTTAACAAACCAAGTGTTCAAAAAAGGCACGCTGTTGGCAGAATTTGGGCACTGGAAATGTGATGATATAAGGAAGTATCCCCCCCCCCCATTTTAAGGTGTATATTGGTATTATGATTTTGTTTAAAAAAAAAAAAGTTGAAATCTTTTAAAGATAGATACCGAGATACTTAAGGATGAAATGAGATATTTGGGAACATGTGCACAGATAAAATGAAACACTGGCCATGATTTGAAGCTGAGGGATGGGTATTGGATAGTCATTATAAATGTTTTCTCTTTATATATGTTTGAAAATTTTTGTAATTCATAAGTAATAACAGCAACAACAAAAACTTTAGAATATAGCTAATAAAGTCACTAACTTGGGAAGTTAATCAAAGAAGAACAGAATTGTCCCAAAGAAAATTGAAGGAAGAAAATAATAAAGATGAGAGCTGAGAGCAGAAATTAATGATACGGAAATGATACCGAGAAGATCCTTTTTCTGTTTATTAACATACGTGAATTGATTGTGCCTTGCCTCCTTCCCAAAGGAATGTGAGATGACTTTAAAAAGGGGCAGAGAAATAAATATTACCAGACATCTGGGATGGATTAATCATTGTGTTTGTATACCCGACTTAATTCTGGTATCTTCTGGAAAAGAGCAGAAAGGGACATGTTTGCTGTACCTACTAAAGGGATTATGTTAACTTTATCTGAGTGACATGTCTTTTCCCCTTTTTCATACATGTGAAGTGGGGTAAGATGACAACACCTTTGATCTGCAACATTTCCTCTATCTACCAACTGTGAAAACAGATTTTAACATTGAATTTTAACTTTGGAAATCTTAGCTTTTGTGGTGAGTGAAGATATGTGGTTTACTTCTGCTTTCAGGAAAAAAGCCAAGGATTGACTAGTAAATGTGAAGGGACTTTCAGAGTTTGGAAGATCATTTTGCAACCATCATAATAAAGATTGGATCAGATTAGAATCATTAGTGGATGCTAAATCTAGGGATGCTAAATCCTTTGATGAGGAACAGGATATTCGCGTGCTCTTGGAGGGTTACCCCACGACTGCTTTTAGTTGAAAGGGAGAAAATACACAGTAATTACTCAGTAGAGAAATTGGACAATACCTTGACCACAGGTAATCAAAATAAAGTCCCCAGTGAAGGACAGATGGGAATCATGTGCCTCCAGATGTGATGCCCTGAGAAGGACATTTGACCCTCTGTGTACTATTCTGAGAATATATAACCTAATATGGGTGAAAATGTATAACCTGAATCTAATCATGAGAAATGTCAGACAAACCTTAAATGAGGGATGTTCTATTAAAAAAAGGGTGGGAGGGGGAGTAGTTTTCCAAAATGTCAGTGTCATAAAATACAGTGAAAGGCTTTGGAAACATTCTAGAAGGTAGGAGGCTAAAGAGATGTAAATAAATGCATTACCTGATTCTAAACTGGATCCATTACTGGAGAGGGAAATATGCTCTAAAGGACATTACTGGATCAGCCAACAAAATTGGAATGCCTGTGTTTGATTTGATAGAACTTCCATGTTAAATTTCCCGACATTGTTAACTGTATAATATGCCTGCTTATAAAAAGTATACTCTGAAGTATTTGGAGATAAAGGGCCATGTTGTCTGTACTTTGCCCTCAGAAAGTTCAGAAAAAAATTCATGTGTGTGTGTGTGTGTGTAGAGAGAGTGGGAACATGCATGATTGCAAATGATAAGCAAATGGGGTAAAATTACCAGTAGATAAATACAGGTAAAAGATGTACAGGTGCTCTCTGTATGTAGTATTTTTACTTCTGTAACTTATTTGTGAATATGAAATTATTTCCAAGTAAAAAGGCAAAATATATGCTGTTGTTATGATGCATTTTAATGAGCTAACAAAGTGATAGTGCTTAATTTGTTCTCGAAGAATGAATAGTCTACATGCCCATTAGGCAGTTTCTCTCAAATATTAGATTTCCCAAGTGAGCCATTGGTTAAGTACTGGATCAAATCAGTTCATGGTTGAATTAGCCAATGAATGCCCTAAGTGCCAGTATTCTCTATTGTTGATTGAAGAGGGATCCATGTTTTATATGCCAAACATAGACAAACAGCATTAAAATTCTGTTAAAAAGATGTAAGAGCCTGATTTGTTTTGTGCTAGTTCACTTACTCATGAAGATGGGGTGGAGAGGTACTTTAGGAAATTACTGATTGTTTTTTTTTTCAAGGAATATTTGAAACCATAGAAGTAATTGGACAGGTTCTCGCATATGATCCCAGTGTTCAGAAGTATAGTATAGAAAAAGATGGTTTGACTTAAAATATTTTAAAGGTATATGTTAGCAGTTAGCTGCCCATCATTAACAGATGAATCTTTATCTCTTTTAGATAATATAATTTTAAACAGAATTGCATGCTGATGGCCATTCCAGGATAAGTTGACTGCAAAATACACCCCAAATAACTGATTCTCCACTTCAGTTAAGAAGGAAACTGGACCAATAAAAGCATGTGGAATATTGTAAAAAAGTTAAAACCATGTTAAAGAGAGAAATGAAACATCAAGTGCTATTAGTAAATACTGAGTGGGAAATTTTTAATCTAAGTTATTTTTTTAAAATTGTTTATGACAGGCACCTCTTCTCTCCTTGTTCAAGGCCTTTCGTGCCTATAGTTGCAAAAGTTCACAAAAACACACCAAGGCTTTAAACTGAATTGGCATTATCTTGAAAGTCCACAAGATGGGGATGCTCCTCTTTTTTTGTAGGTCTGTGTTTTTATGAAAGAATTGTTTTAGCCAGTGGTATATTGGAGAATCTCTTACTGGCCTGAGAGCTGACTATTAAAATTTTAGGAATTAGGCAAACTGATGGTTAAACATCAGCCATCATTAAAAATTAAATTATATAGCTTGTTAAATAAATGGCATGTATAAAAAGGTAGTAGATACTTAAAATTCATCACTTCTAATTATTTCACTATATTTTACTATGATTTATGTTCTTGAAGCTATTTTATTAATATTGTATCTTTCGGTTGAAGTACTGTATTATGGTGTGCTACTGTGTGTCTTTTCCCAGCTCTGTTTTCAGTGATGTTACAGTGATAGCTTGAAATTAGCTATGGTGGGAATATTTACATCATAGAGTTAGGCAAATGCCATAAATCCGGGCTTGATTTATTGTTTATTGCTTGTCTAGATGTAAGGTGATGGAGAAAATGCTAATAATGTAAACTTAAAGGTGTCATGTCTTTAGCTATTACATTGTACATAGCTCAAAAATTTGAAAATATATTTTGCAGTTCAAAAATGATTATCCACTTCAGCAACGATGTTACATTGTTGACATCATTGATGTAAGTGAAAGTATCAACCAGTACTTGGAATTCCATGTGGATATGTATTTAGCTGGTTGCTAAACATGTTTAAGCACATTGCTGGTCATGGCATAATTGAGTTCAGTGTGTTGGTAAGAAGTGGATGGTATAAATTTTTTATGCTTTTTTTCAGCTTTAGGAAATCATATCATGACATGTGGGCATTAACTAAGAAAAAAGAAAGGTTGAGTTTTAAAAGTCATTAGCTATAGCACAAATAATTTTAAATTTGAAGCCTTTGATTATATGTCTACTGTAGAACAGAAATAGAATCATAGAATTTCAAGTTCAAAGAATGCTTAAAATAAATCCAGACCCATTTACAGATAGAAATTCTTTTCTCTAGTGTATCAGTCAGTCATCCAGACTATAGAGATGGAGCTCATTACCTGATAATAGTGTTGGAGAGCTCTTAAAGTTCTGTATATTGAGCTAACCTATGTTTTCCTTTAATTTCTACCAGTTGGTTCTGGTACTGACTTCTGAGAAACACAGAAGAGAACATTTATCTCCTCTGTAGAACAACCAGCCCTTCAGGTATAAAGGTAGTTTGGATGTTTCCATTTAGACCTCTTTGGACAAGAAGTATATCTTTATTTAGTTCCCTTTTTTTTTTTTTTTTTAAGATTTTATTTATTTATTTGACAGACAGAGATCACAAGTAGGCAGAGAGGTAGGCAGAGAGAGAGAGAGAGAGAGGAAGGGAAGCAGGCTCCCTGCTGAGCACAGAGCCCGATGCAGGGCTGGATCCTAGAATCCTGGAATCATGACCTGAGCTGAAGGCAGAGGCTTTAACCCACTGAGCCACCCAGGAGCCCCTATTTAGTTCCATTAACTGTATTTTGTGTGGTATTTTTTCTGAGCTCTGTAATCTAAGATTGTGAAGCCTTTAAATCTTTTTCTGTGCAAATTATACCCAAGTCAAGTGTTGGATTGTTTACTTTCTTTTTAAATCAAAGTAGATCTTTGTACTTATTCCTGTTGCTTTCAGCACAGCATTCCAGATTGTAGAAATGATATTAAATTGTAATTTTACCATTTTTGGTATTTATTAATCATATTGACTTTATGTCAGTTGCAGGTTTGATAAGCAGTGTTTATTGTTTATATTCAAATTATTATTTAAAATGTTGAATTTCAAAGGACTGTGGGGACACAGATCACCTTCAAATAATCCTAAGTTCTCTTTTACCTATTATTTTTTGCTGTGGGTGCTACTAGTTCTATTAAGTAGCCTACATTTTCCGTCTTATATGCAGAAGTTCATCATGATGTATATTGTCAGATGCTTTGCTGAGATCAAGACACATGATGTCTGTGGGATCTCCGCCAATGAAATACACTTCAGTACTTCTGGTTTTGAAAAGTAGGCATTTTCCAAAATCCTGGCATGTCTAAATGTTAAAGTTCTGTTCAGCCACAATCGGAAAGATAGAAAATCCATCATGAATTGTGGGTTAGATAATAATGAAGATACCAGAAGAGAAAAGGGATAGGAGAATTTCTGGGAACACTTGATGGTCAGGGTCATGGTATATACCTGGGCTGAAAAGAAAAAAGCCTGTGCTTTGAGAGCCCAGCATTTTCACTGAGCAAGTATTCTGGATCAGGTGAGAGTTTAGGGATATGGAAATAGTTTCTCTCTTGTTATCTATTTGCTTTGACGTGTATGGCGAACTCTTAACAATAAGTACTTCTGAGTGTATAAGGATATTTCTTTGCTGTGGAGTGCACCTCCTTATTCTCTTCGTTGTGGATACACTAATACTTCATAGTTTTATTTTGAAGATTAAAAGAACTCAATATGAAGTTGACTGGCACATTCTCTTGTATTTTTCTTATAGTAGATTTAGGTTTATTTAACCATTTGTTAAAATTTTTTCCCTTTGTTAATTTCCATTGACCAGCCATGGTGGAGGTTGTCAAGCAGTTACTAATGTGAGTTGTCTTATTCCATTTCTTTCTTTTTTTTTTTTTAAGATTTTATTTATTTATTTGAGAGAGAGAGAGAGCACGAGAAGGGGGAGGGTCAGAGGGAGAAGGAGACTCTCTGCCGAGCAGGTAGTCTGATGTGGGACTCGATCCCTGGACTCCAGGATCATGCCCTGAGTCCAAGGCAGTCGCTTAACCAACTGAGACACCCAGGTGCCCCTCTCATCCCAGTGCTTGGTCTCCACTCTCCTTCTTCCTGCTGATGCTGTTTTTTATTGCTACTAGAAGAAAAATTTATAGTAGGTCATTTGATTAAATAGTAAACATCTTCTAGAAGGCAGTCCTGGATTAGTTGTCTCATTTTCTCACCTACATTTGAGTTATTTTTAAAATTCTTACTTATATGTATACATTTATGTTGAACTAATGTGTTTTTAGGGCTCCTCCTTGCATATACTTTTCAGTGTAAGTTCTGGTCGCTAGCAATAGGGAGGTAATAGTGTTTTATGAGTACTTAATAGCTGGCAGTCACTTTTTGAATAATCGTTTTATTTAATAAGATAAAGCTACTTGTTAAAAAGGTAGAAAGGACTTGGGACGTAGAGATAAAGGGTTTTGGGATATGAAGAAGGAGGATATATGGATAATAAAATTCATGGGCTCATGAGTTATTTTGGAATTTACTTTCCTTAGTTGCATTAATTACTTTATGGCAGGTTTTGCTTTCTTTTAACTTGAGGGTTTCTGTTTCTCTAGGATGGATTAGTAGGCCCTCTACCCAGCCTTTAAAAATCTTTTGGTTCGGTACATTGTAATTCGTTTTTGGTAATTGAATTCTTCTCTTCTTGCAGATTGAGGTGGTACCATGCAGCAAGCAGCGGAGAGATGCAGAGTTCGAGTCAGAAGGCCTGACATGGCACTTTATGTACCTAAAGCTCGAAGAAGTGTAGTGCTGCTCAAGGCAGGTGATGAGGAAAAAGGCTGTGGTCCATTTAGCTCCGTGGTGAAAGAAGAACAAACAGAGGATCGTTTCTTCCAAAAGGAGATCTTCAGAGACAAATCTGAGACTCCGAGATTAAGCATTAATCCTGATAAAAAGGAGCACAACCGTAGAGAAGGAAAGAAATTTTCAACAAAATTAAGAAAAGACATGTGCCTTCAAGAAAGAAAGAAAGATAGGATTTGTGTTAAGAGGCAAACTACAGGATCCAAAGAAACATTATGCCAAGGACGTCAAGAGGGTGTCTCAAATCCTGGGATACCTAGTGTACCTTTACAAAAACATTTTAAACCAAAGGAGGTGGAATGTTTGGAGGTTGAAGCCACAGATGTGACGGGACCTGGGAAGTTGCTTCTCTCTCGGTCTTGTTCAGAAATGAATGAGGCCCAGGTTCTAAACAAACCATTCCGAAATGTGGAATTCTGTGATGTCAGTAGGCATGAATTAAGTGGCAAAACATTTGAAAGCAGGGGTTTAGAAAGCAGAATTGAAACTGATGCCAAAGTTGTGAAGATACTATCCCAGTTTCCTAGAGTTTTTAATTGTGTGTTGAAACCTGAGAGTATGATAGTACCTGTAAAACTGAATTCTGATTCTGCAATTGTACAACAAAGCATGCAAACATCGTGTGGAATGTTGACTCCCAGTAGTGGAGGCATCACTGCTATTTCTGTTCCTGGAAGTCCAGATGGTGTCACTGACCAAACTTGTATAGACTTTGAAGCTGAGAATGTTAGTGAGGTAGCCAACAATACAGATTTCATTTTGGGTCAGAGTGGTATAGATTCCATTCCTGAGACTCTAGATAACATCTCTCATAAAATGACTATAGTCAGCAAATTAGAGAGCGTAAATGGCATTTTTGATCCTGCAGTGTTTAGAGAATGTGAGGAGAATGACAGCACTGCTGATGACTTATGTATAAAGTATGAACCTTCTGATACAGCTCTCCTTGCTCATGAAACAGATACAGATGAGTCGAAGAGTGTAGGTGACATTACTAACAAAGCATGTAAGATGGACATTACAGATGTCCCATCTGATCAAATAACTATGGACAGCCCTTGTGTAGTTGCAGTTAGAACAGCTGATGAGGTCTGCAGTAACACAGGTAGTTTCTCAAAATACTTAGAAATGAGTGCAGATACAGCCCCTCTTCATGTAGCTAGATGTGGGAATGACGTGGAAAATTCCAGCAGCCTAACTGCTTGCTCAGATACTTACCCTGAGAGTATTTCCTCTGGTTTCACAGAGTCAACAGGAAAGTTGATAGAGAGCTTGTCAGATTGTGCTTCCTCCTTACCTATAAAGAAGATTGCTGGTAGTAATTGTAACACTTTTTTGGACTCTGAACTCAGTACGTTAAATGGGACAAAAGTACTTTCAGACAGTGCCTCGGGCAATGATCTGGATTGTACTGGTGATACAACAGAGGCATTGCACGAACTAAAAACTGAAGAGTTCAAAACAAAAGAGGAAGACGACTCAGAGAATATGGAATTTGGTGTATCCTTTCCTGATATAGAAACTGTATCTATGGAAACATCCATGGAACCGAAAGCAACGGAAATGGCTCGTGTGGAGGGAAGTGCTGCTATTGAGGAGAGCTGGGAGTCTTTGTTTAATGATGATGGTGACTGCCTGGATCCACGTCTTCTACAAGAGGTCTGTTCAGTAGAAGCTGCTCAGTGTTTACATGATTTATAGATTCGTAGAGCCTGATATTTTTGGGGTAATTTTGATAGACATTTGTGCACACTCATATATTCACTCATTACATCCAGTGAGGCTTCCTGCGGTAAACAAATGGGATTGTAGATTGAGAAGAGAATGCCTGGTAGATCTTACCAAGTAAAACATACCGAATTGAGCTGTGTTTATAATAGCCACGTCCTGAGAGATCTTAGTGAGTAGATTAGGGATGCAGTTAATGGGTTCTGGCTATCTGTTGCGGGAACACAGAGGGAAGCTTCTTCAAAAGGGCTTTTCTACATTGACAAGATGTATTTTACACAGGCCTATTTGAGGGAGAAGAATAACTTATTATTATTTATTTTTATTGCGTTTTTCCGGGAAATGTTGCAGTGTTGTTAGACACTGTGGAGGGAAGGAAGTAGAGAAGGGAAGGGTAAAATAAGGGAAGGTGTGATTGTTTTTATGTAGTTTATGCTTAGTTAAATTAATGTGTAAATGATTGTTGAGTACATACAGAAAATATAAGTGAATAATGCCATGCTGGTTAGAGTTCATAAATACAAAATGTTGGGTTTGAAGACATTTTAGAAATTATTTAATTCTTTTCATTTTCTTAATTTAGACATTCACTCTATATCCAATTTTTAAATTCCTTACCACAAATAACAATCATTGGTTTTAAATAGTAGAACCACTTCCCCCTTCATTCCTTATAGTGGGTTCGCATAACCTTTGTCTGGAAGGAGAAAAAATAATTTCCCTGTGAAGTCCCCAATTTTATAAATGAGGAAATTGAAGCTTAGTGGTCATACTTTTAGGAAAGGCATAATCAAAATTTCAATTTAGTGTTTATGTTCTTTCTACCAAACCACGTCTTTACCTATAAAATACTTTTGAGTGATTCCAAAGAGCCTTTTAAATATGAAGTGAGTAGTGCTTTTGTTTCTGAGAATTAAACCAGAAGTACCAAAAAACAATCACACGGATGTGAAGAAACACGTGAGACTACAGAGGGGACAGGCCATTGGACAGAACTGACTTTCCAATACCAAGCAGCTCCTCGACGTTTTTAGGTGTCTGCATGCGCATGTGTACCACGGTTAGCACTCCTTATGGGCAAGTCATTGTCCTTAACATCCTTTGAAAGAAATACAGAGCAGAAGGTATTTGTGAGTGGGCACCCACAAACCCCTTGAAATTGCATGCAAAATGTTACGTGTATGTGGAGTTTTTCATAGCTTTCATCAGATTCTCAAAGGCAGTGCTTCTCTAAGTGTGGTCCCTGGGCAAGCAGCATTAGTGTCACCTGAGAACTTGTTAGAAATGCAAACTCTTTAGCCCAGTGGTCTATATATTTATGTGTTTTCCAGGTGACTCTGATGCACATAAGGTGAGAACCGTTGCTCAAAAGGTAATAGACCAACGTAAATAGGTATCAGAATGTGAGTGTGGTAACTAGAGATGGCTGTCCAACCGTAACTAGAAAGAAGAACACTGTTCAGCAGAGGTTTTAGACCCAAATTAGGTTAAGAAATACTACTAATGTGGGAAGGTAGGTGAATATAGAGAAGTTATTAAGGATCCCGTCATTGGAAGAAGGTCTCAGGGATGGCAAAGGGATTACCTGAGGGGTAGAGAGCACAGTTATGCATTGGAGAGAAGGAATAGCTTCCTATGAAAGAAGGGCATGGCACACAGAGCCTTTTACATATGATGGGACTCAGTAAGTATTTATTGAATGGATGTAGGTGATAGGGTAGAGTTGGAGCTCTGTGATTTTTTAGGGTGGACTCCAGGGGCTGTCAAAACTTCACTGCTGCTGGAATTTGGATTCTCTATGGTGGTAGCTTAGGGATATGGCTTCTCTAACAGGGGAGGAGGGTTCACGTGTGCAACTGTTTTTCAGGTCTTAATGCTTTTTAGAACAGGTGCAAAAGAATGTAGGCAATCACTCAGTGTTCCGAGGCGCATAGTAATATAGCCAAAGAGGACACTTGCATGACCTAAAGCTGGGAATGGCTAGAAGATGGAGTAATGTTTTAAGCTAAAGACAGCTAGTTCTTGGGGGTTGTGTTTGGATATCACATACTGGGTTGGTGCTTGCCGGGGGTGGGGTTTGTGTTGAGGTATAAGTAGTGATGAGAGCACAAGGGAAGGAAATGGATTGAGAAAGCAAGTAGCGGCTGCAACTCCACAAACTATGGTCTCCTGTGCTTTGAGTTTCAGGAGATGTAATAATAATGTTATTAAAAGATGCCACAGATCCAGTAACATTAATAGCCCTCTAGTGACTATTACTCTTAATTTATTATTTATATTGCTCCAAACATACTTTATTAAAGGCTAAACCAGAATGTCTGCCGGTCTTGAAAATTTTCCAGCCAATGATTTTTTTGGCTCTTTTCCCAGCGGGCCTGTTTCTTAGTTGACAATGGCTACACATGGAGGTATGTCTAATTCTTCTAATGGGTAGGGAGGTATGCTGTGGAGCAGGGTGTGGCAGCCATTGGCATGTGAAGCAGTTTCCTGCAACGTCTGAACTTCTAAAACTGCGTGAGTGGGTAGAGAGCATAGATAGGTCATTCCTGAATTCCTGGAACTGCCATTCTTGATGAGCCTCTAAAGATCACACTTACTCTCCTTAAGCCGTGGTTTGGGATGCCCAGAAGTTTTAAGTTGGTAATTGATAAAGAGAAAGATGTTGGCCTGACTTCTCCTTCTAACCCTCTGAGATCTGGTATGAGAACGCAAGAATTACTGTTGTCTAGATAAAACGTCCATAGCTGGGGGCCTGGGTGGTTCAGTGGGTTAAACCTCTGTCTTTGGCTTGGGTCGTGGTCTCGGCGTCCTGGGATCAAGCCCCGCATTGGGCTCTCTGCTCAGTGGGGAACCTGCTTCCCCCTCTCCCTCTGCCTGCCTCAGCCTCCTCATGATCTCTCTGTGTCAAATAAAGACATAAAATCTTTAAAAACAAAAACAAAAACAAAAAAATGTCCATAGCTCCTTCTGCCTCCTATAGTGATCTGCAAATCTATTGATTGGTAGGAGGGTTAGTACGATACCAGCAACGTAACATTGATGTTGATAGACTGTGGCATCTGGTCCCTTCACTGGTCATTTGAAACCGGTCATTTCTGGTCTTGATTTAGGTAGGAGTCTCCTTTTGCTACAGAAGGCTACTAACAATGTTATAATCATGGAAAAGAGAAGAGTAAAGGAACACCAGCCGTCCCAAACTATCTTCCTTTGTGTATACTGACTCAACATTTATGTGCTCTTCCTACACAGACTTTGGGAAAAATGCTCTCTGAATTTAAGTAGGAAGCCCAAAAGCAAAAGGAAAACCTCAAAATTCCATCGCTAAAAGCAAATTATATGAAGAATGAAGGGAGGAAAGTCCTTCATCTCCCATCCCCTAGGGACTTCGTTAATAGTTCGTACTTCATCACTTTGCAGTTAAATGGAAAGATCGAGTACTTAGAGTTTGAGAAACTGTAAATTGTAAATAGCTAGGTATATATGGTTATCACTTCTGTTTTATTTTATTTATTTTTTTAAAAATCTTACTTATTTATTTGTCAGAGAGCAAAAGCAGAGGGAGTGGGAGAGGGAAAAGCAGGCTTCCTGCTGAGCAGGGAGCCCGATGTGGGGCTTGATCCCACGACTCTGGGATCATGACCTGAGCCAAAGGCAGATGCTTAATGGCTGAGCCACCCAGGCGCCCTGTCACTTCCATTTTAAAGGCACTGTGTTACATGCCAGCTTTTTTCTCAGCTTTATCTAAGGTGTTGTTGTTTTTTTTTTTTTTTAATTTGGAGAAACAGGATATAACCATGTGATTAGATAGTCATATAACAATCTGAAGGTTAATTAATATAAAACCACTTCATGAGAGATGTCCTAAGTTTGACTGTCTGATGGGTGATCTAGAGAGTGGCGTCAACAGAGGATGAGATCCCTGAGGGCTAGACTGGTTGATACTGTTGCATGTTATTGAGGCCGTAGAATTAAACAAGATTTGAAGCCCCACTTAGATTGTTGTTATGTTCCCAATTTCTATTTTCTTTTTCTGTTTCTTAAAATTGATAGATTTTCCTTTTTTTTGAGTGGTTTTAGGTTTACAGAAAAAAATTGAGTGAAAAGTTCAGGGTTCCCATATGACTCCTTCACTGTTTTATTACTATTTTAATTTTTATTTTCACAGTACCTTTTATTATTAGTTGCAACTCATTTTAGCAGACTTATATTTAATATTTTTATTAAAATGTCTGAATTAATAGGTCATTGGCTGCCTAAATGAGGATTCCAGATGCCGTATATTCGAATGCAGTCACTTGGGACATCCAGTGAAGAATCTGGTTGAATTAAGTACTCTATTTGTTGTTCAGTCCACTAGTGGATGATGACTGGATCTCTGGTTCATATAGAAAGAGAGGGAATATTAAGGGGATGCCATTGCTCATAGTTTATTTCTAAACCAAACATCTCCTAAAATGAAAAAAATCTCCCATCTGAGCTCCATTAGGAGCTCCATTGTTACATAAATTTTTTTCCTCTTAATCTGCGTTCACACCAACAGTGTTTAATTTCTGATGCTTTTTCAGAACTGAAGAGAGGTAAACTGTTCTAGGCTTCTATTGTCGGTACAAGGAGGCATTCTTGTCTGCAGCTTGGGAGGTTCCTGGTGTGCTGTACTCTGTCCCTGGCAGTGCTTTTGCCTTAGTGAGCTCCATGACATGTATATGTGGAATATAGTTGGGGCAGCTGGGGTAGGAGTAGCGATATCACTTGTAATGTTTATTCCATTTAATTCATTCCCTGTTCAGTGACAGTAGCAGGGAGGGGAAATGGTAGGGTTGGCAAAGAGAACCAGCATGTGCACTCTACCCCAGTCAGGAGAAAAACATACTAACAGCTTTATCACAAAGATTTTAACAATTTTAAAAATGTTTAAATTTTTTCATGATTTTTTTAGTTCATTTCTGTTAAAGAGTTTGGTTAACAAGAATTAAACTCATCTACACTTTGATTTGAATTAATGTAGTCATTTGTATCAGAAATTTCTTGTATGGCACGTTGAATACTCTGTTGCTGGGCTTTGGGAGGGAGTGCTAGAAAGGAAGAGAGGGTCCCAGCTATAGGCCTGACTCCTGAAGTGGGTAGCCAGCAGTCAAAATATATTTAAATTCAGACTATTTCGTGTTATGAATCTGGGGATGGGGTGTGAGGAGGTATAAATTAGCAGTAATGCCTGCGGGACAGAGGGAAATTAAGTGCTAGTCAGCAGCCGTGTACAGATCATTTGTGTGAATTGACCCAAAACTGAGACTATTGAGGAAAAGCCGAGAGGATGCCCAGGCGTGCTGGATCCTAGGCTTGATGCACGAAGTCTGTGTTTCTGATCCTTCAGATGATGGGTCATGCTCTTATATTGCCTGCCCACGACAAGACTGACTCATTTCTTAAAGCAGTGGGTCTGAGTCTGCAGTTTGAAGGTCAGAAGCACATATGTATTGCCTGATGGGGACAAATAGGCAAGGGCTAATACTCTCTAAAGTAATAAACAAGGAAGAAATTTTTATTTGGGAGAACTGGCATAGATACGATGTAGGATCTTAGGTAGTTGAAGGGAGCATAATCAGGAACTAGAGAAACCAAGAAGTGGAATGGCAGTGAACGCTACATTTATCTGTTTTGCAGTGTTTCTTAGGACTTGTGAGCAGCCATTGTCAGTGATTATCATAACAGTACCTGAGTCAAGCTGTTGGGGACAGTTTGGGAAGATTCAGACCTCTAGCAGTCTCCTGTTCTTGGGTAGTCTGGTCTTTGAGCTTTCTGCATCATCAATGGCATCTCTCCATCTAATCTTTCCAGTCATGCTGGGAAGAGGAGGAAGTAGAGATGTCTCCCTGCCTTCTCAGCACTTCTCTTGGCTATTAATTAAATCTGTTTGGTGGATCGGTTTAGCATCTTGTCAAGGACGCCAGTGCCAGTCTGCCATGTTAACTTATGTACGATCTGAACAGGAACCAGGTCCATGTCGGTTCAGGATGTTCACTTGATCTTTGCCCATATATTCATGTGTCATACATTACCATCCATGGGAGAGAATTAGGGCTCTTCAAATTTAACCTCTGACACTGGGGTCAGTAAATGATCATCTGAACCAATGGCTGGGCTGTCATTCATGTCTCACTGTTGTAGCTTTTCTGTTATATCCTATAGCCCTTTTCCTTTTCTGCTTCCTTGTTCATCCCCACCCCCCTTCTTCTCTTTAATTATGCCTTAATCCAAAGCTGTGGCCATGGCTTTCTCCCACTGAGGATAACCAGAGGTATTGAGATATTGCTTATACCTATTCTAGAGAAATCTGTAGATGACACCTTACAGGGGATTCTACCCATTCTTGTTACAAATTTTATGAAGCCAAAGTTTGCCTTTCCAGCTGTGGTTTCCTGGTAAGGTCAGTGGGGGCATAGCCTAGATAGAGTAGATAATTTTTATTTGTGGGTAGAGAATTCCACTGGGAATCAATTTTCTCCTCTTACACTTACTATATAAAATGTTAGAGTTTAAAAGTCTAAATTTATCCTTCTGTTGTAAAGGATGTAAGTCCAGAATAGTACAGAAGAGGCCTAGAAGCTATCACTTATGCTGCATAGCATATAAATATTTATGCTGTAATACTTTAATGGCATTACCTTTTTAGGGAACTCCTTTTGGATGTTTTTGAATTTGGGTTATGAGAAATTTGAAAAAACTTGAAATACTTTTTTTTTTTTTTTTTTTATAAATAGTGTTATTTCCCTGTCTGCCAAAGAGGAGAAGTTAAATGGGTAAAACATTTTAATTCTAGCTTTTGGTCTATTCACAATACTGTAGACCAACATGAAAAATTCTTGGCTGTTACTCTCAACTTTCTGTGATACTGGCATACCTTAGATAGAATTAAATCCAGATAGTTCAAAAAGCTTTTTTTATGTTTTTGTTTATAGCTTTAACCTGTTCTCCAATGAAATCTTTCCATTTATCAAGGTTTATAGTAAATAATGACATTTTAAATTGATTTTCTTCAACAAAAAGTGAGTTAATAAGCAGTTATGTAGCCATAAGATATAAGCGGAAGAGAAAAATAGAAAGAAACAAATAACTTGGATACCCTAGCCTATATATTGAGAATTGACTGTATGGGTTGATTCTGTAAATCATGTTATCATGTTATACCACCAACTTGTGGTCAAGTCTTTGTTGTCCTTTTCCTTGTAACTTATGCCCCCATGTGTAAATTTGTTACAGACATACCTATAGTATAAAGTGGTTTATTGTATTTCATACAACTTTATTACATATTGAAATTCAAGTTCTTTTTGTAATGTATGCTGAACATACATTAAATGTGTGTTGGGTGAGTGGTTAGGTGATCAGGATGAGGTGGAAGGAAGAGCCAGGTCCGGCTCTAATATAAGGTCTTGTGTAATGAGTATTTCAAAAGTAGTACAGTTGAAGTAAATGTAGATGAAGTAAAACTGTAAAAGGGTAGAGGACAAGTTAGATTATCCATGCTTTGGGGTGTTTAGGGGAGGAATCACAGAAGAGGTGGTATTTGAGTATGTCCTTGGAGAATGGTGTGATATTTTGAGATGTGCAAACTGACAGACATTAGCACTTGTGAAGTAGTAAGACCAAAGCAATAGGGAGGAGGAAGTAAGATGTGTTGAGGCATAGTGAATATTAATCTTTGGTTGGAATTTAGCATATTTTAAGGGATGACATGAGATAAAGGTAGAAAGGTATATTAGTATAAAATTGCTGCTGTAATAAATTACCACAAAATAGTGTCTTAAAACAACACAAATTTATTGACTTACAGTTCTGGAGGTCGGAAGTCTAAAATGGGTGTCACTGGGATAATTAATTAAGGTGTTGGCAAGGCTGTATTCCTTTCCAGAGGCTCTTGGGGAGAACTTACTGTCTTGTTTTTTCAAATTCTTGGAGGCTGCCCACATTCTTTGGCTCGGAGCCCCTGAGTCTTGCTAATATCATCACTCTGACTCTGAGTTTTCCTCTGAGTTCTTCTGCTTTCAAGGACCCTTGTGGTTATAACTGGGTCCACTCTGATAATGCAGGATAATCTCCCCGATTTAAAGTCAGCTGATTAGCAACCTTAATTCCATCTGCTACCTCCGTTCTCCTTTGCCGTATGTACCATAACCACAGGTTAAGGGAAGTTAGGACATGGATGTCTTTGAGAGGCTGTTATTCTGGTTGGGGCCAAATTATGAGAGCTTTAAGTACAGCCACTGAAAATTTTTGATCAAAGGAATGACATGGTCACGGCAGTATTTTGGATAGTTTAATTTATGCTCCTTATGCTATCTAGAATATACAACTAGAAAGAAATCAGCAACCTTGTACTATCTTTTTAGTTTTGCCATTGATCTTCCCTTTCTCCCTCCTTCCTTTTCTCCTTTTGCCCTTCCCTTCCTTCTTTCTAGAATAGTTTATATCCATAAATCCCTAATCAGAGAGAATTAGTTGTCCTGAACATTAATATAGCACTGTTTCTGATTGTGTTCACTGAAAGACCTTTTCATCATGTTATGGAAGGAATACTAGACTAGCAGTCAGGAGACCTGAGTTATGATTCAAACTCTGTCAGTAATTTGATTTGTAATCTTAAGGATACCCTTTAGTCTCTCGGTGATGCAATCCTCCATCTTTGTAATCAGGATAATAATAGCAGCCATCTGACATGCTCATCTGACAGAGATATAAACATGACTTTATTCCAGAGTAATGTAGCATATTTTTGTTTTTTGTCTGTAGAGAGTAACTGGCTTCGTAACTTCGTAACTTTTTTTCTTTTTGAAGAAAAGATCTTTTTGATCCTTGAAGAACCAAGGATCAAACAAAAAACAACAAAAAATAAAAAGCTCAAGGATCCATGCCTGATTGACCTACTCTTCTCACCCTTTTTTTCCCTCTATAAAAAGGGATCAAGGCAATTAAGTCATAGCAAGTCAAGTACTATTTTACAGACTTGTTTTTAAGACCAGACTATTAGGCTTTAAGAGTCTTAAAACCCTCACTTTGGGAAAGATGATTTTAATTTAGCTGAATATGGAAGCTGGTTATGCCTATGAAGGAATACTCACATTTCACTTACACTTTATAAATAAACAAGACAGACCACTGGCAAAAAAAAAAAAAAATTTTTTTTCCTAAAATGTTTGTGATTCATAACTCAAAATTATTTGGTCTGAGTTATTTTATTCCCTTGGTCTAATAGAGAGATTAGAATGAATCAAATTCAAAACCTCTATTGCTCTATCAAACATTTCTTAGTCATCAGAAAGAAAAATACATATGTAGGTCTTAAAATATGAAGGTTTCACATTGACAGTATAGCAGATACTTGCTCTACTGTATGTGACTATTAGAGTAAATGTTTCATTTGTCTAATAGAAATATGATGCAGGCTACAAATAGGAACCATGTATATGATTAAAAATTTTCTAGTGGGCACATTAAGAGAAGTGTCGTCTAATAATATATCCAGAATATCATTTCAACATGTAATCAATATAAGAAATTATTAATGAGATATTTTATTTTTTGTATTGTCTTTGGAACCTGATGTGTATTTTATGTATAAAATACATCTCAATTTAGATTAGCCACAGTTTTCAAGTTCTCAGTGGCCACATGTGGCTGGCAGCTACCGTGCTGGGCTGTTAAGGTCTGCTGCAGGTGTATGTACGTAATTGGTGTGTGAAATCTTAGAGCCTCTCCTTAAAGCTGTCTGTATTGCCCTGTCTAATCCCGCTGTCACAGCGGCCCCGCCCCCTCGCTTCCCTTCACAGTCTTGCTCTGATCCTCACTTCATTCCGTATTGTTCTCTTAGACATTTCCCTCTTCAGTGTCACAAACTCCTCTCTCCTTTACTCTGTTAAGGCTCCCTGTCATGTTTGGCTGGGGTTCTCAGGAGAGAAAGTGGCATTAACAGTATGGCCTCCTACCTACCACCATACCGTCACCAAAAAAAATGTGTTACTAGTAGAAACGTAAACTGATCTCACCAATATCAGTGCCATGGGGAAATGAAATGAAGTTCTTCCTCCTCCTTGGAAAAGTTAGGAATCCCTGATAATAGTGGTGTCTGATAGGAAAAACTAGTCAGGAGTATCTAATTTGCAGGCTTTATATCTATTGTTATGAAATGTAGAATAAGAATTGTGTTTTGTTATTATTAACACTTTGCGTTTAACCAGTCCCAGAAGCCAAAACACTCAGTAGTTTCCTTAGAAATGGAATGTAAGTATGTCAAGTTGAGTTTTGCTGAGTAGGTTAGAAAAGGACCATAAACAGATGTTCTTGGCAGACCATTTTTTATTTTATTTATTTTATTTTATTTTATTTTTTAAAAGATTTTATTTATTTATTTGACAGATGGAGAGAGCACAATCAGGGGGAGCTACAGGCAGAGGGACAGGAGTAGGGAGAAGCAGGCTTCCCACTGAGCAAGGAGCCTGATACTGGGCTTGGAGCCTGATCCCATCCTGAGATCATGACCTGAGCCGAAGGCAGACACTTAACTGACTGAGCCACCCAGGTGCCCCTTTTCTTCATCTTTATAATCAGTTCTTAGGGTTTATAATTCCAAGGCATTTTGTAGTCATGCATTGTTTATGTCTCACAATGCATTATTTAGGCCCAGTTTATAAATGCACAGACATGCAGTGACTTATTTTGTTTTTTACAAAGTACCTCAAAAAGTTAATGCCAGAAATCCAAAAATGAAATTAGGAAAACAGTTCCATTTACAATTGCGTTTAAAAACTATTTAGGAATAAATTTAACAAAAGGAATATGAAACTTGTGCTCCAGAAACTACAAAACATTGTTGGAAGAAATTAAAGAAGACCTAAGTAAACGGAAAGCTACCCATGTTCATCTTTTCTTTTTACTGTTGAGATACTTCTCAAATTGATGTACATATTCAGCAAATCCCAGCTACCCCCCCCCCCCATTTGGGGCAGAAACTGGCAAACTGATCCTCAGATTTATATGGAAATCCAAGAGACTAGAATAGCCAAAATGATTTTTGAAAAAGCAGGACAAAATAGGAAGATAAAACTTTCTGATTTCAAAACCTATTAAAAAACTACAGTAATCAAGACAGTGTGACACTGACATAAGGATGGAGTTGGAAATGACTACTGACCTTCCTTGTCTCTGGGACAGTTATCTTAAACTGATAGACCAGCCCACTTTAGGCTTTTAAGGATTTGTTAAGTTTAGCTGATTTCTTCTTGCCCGCTTTTATAGTGCCCACTTCTTTGACCATGATCTGTCAGTGGCAAAACAGTTTCTGTGTTCTGTTTCTGTTTGGAGGGATTTTGCCACTCTTGGGATTTCAGTTTTTTTGATCATCTCGCATGCTCAGTGGTCTGGTGAGTTCAAGAAAAGCTACTATTTTATGGATCACCTAATCTTCTCATTGTTATGGTGGAAGGAATAATTCTCTTCCAGCTTTCTACATCCTAAGCAGAGTGGAAATAATATGGCACTTGGCCTGTAATACATTCAGCACTCAGTTAAAATTTAATTAAGTGGGTTGAATTCATTGAATACTTAGGTATTATATAAGTATTATACTGAGTGTGCTAAGCACTTACATATCATTTAATCTACACACCTATCTGTGAGGTATAGGTGCTATTATTATTCCTATTTTTTTAAATGTAAACTAAAGCTTAATGGAGAAAAGGAATTAGAGGTACAGCAATAAATAAACATTTTTGTTGATTCTACCTATATCACTTTTTCCTCTCCTCTTCCTCCCAAATAAATTCTTGAATCCATTTTTTACTTCTGCAAGGAAAGGAGATGTATCCTTGGCATTGCAAATTCTCATTTCCTCATTTGATGGGCAGTAAGGCATAGTATAAACGAGGGAAAAGCTGGAAGAGACCTAGTTGAACTCTCCCCCTCCGCCCACCACTGCTAGTTGGACTTCTGATTAACAGGGAGAAGATACTCTCAGGTCTGAAGGCTTTGGGTGATCAGTACTAGCCCCTAGGTTTTATAACAGGTGAATGACAAAGGACTGTCTTGGCTTTGATGCCATATTCCATTTTCCCCCTTCCCTTCTGCTTCCAGAAGCGTGAAATAGTGAATAGCCTTCAGTTTTCTTTAGAATAGTAGAATTTTGAGTATTTTTCATTACTGTTAATTTTTTTTAACTAATCTGCGATGTGGGAATTCCTGTAGGTAGCTGTCATGTTAGAGACCTTAAATACAATTACTTGGACCACTCACATTTGTCTTAACAAATTCCTTTGTAAGCTACATGTAAGAAAAGGTAGGCTAACAAAGTGTTTTCATTTTAAAAATTTCTTGTTTGTTTTTGTTTACTCCCAGAAAAGAAACTATGAGATGAGCCTGATCAATAAGGCCAAATAAAACAAATGTTATTAATTCATCTCTTCAGCTATTTTCTGAAATTCATTTTCCAAGATGTACCATTTGTAACTCACCTCATTAATCAGTCTACATTTTCTCACACTCTGGTTGATAGATGCAAGTTAAGTTTCATGCATTGCCTATCTTTGTTGGAATTTCAACACCTTTTTAAAGTATTCTTCATGTTAATATAAACTGGATGATAGACTCCTGGTCATTATTGTATTTGTGTATTTGTATTTGTATTTGTGAGTAGCATTAATACAGAGACACTGTTAAAGATTAAGGAATTGGAATATGGAGACAAGGAAGGATCATTTATATATGGTAGCATATTTTATAGTGCTTTGGCTTGATTTAACAGTCAATTATATGCTTCTTCTCTAGTTATCAGGGAATATGAAGAATAGAAAAAGCATCCAGGAACCTAGATTTGATTATTACAACCATGAAGTTTCTGATATTGACCTCAGTGACTGTGAATTTCCACATGTCATTGAAATTTATGACTTCCCCCAAGAATTTCGTACTGAAGACCTCCTGCGGGTTTTCTGCAGTTATCAGTAAGTATTTGCAAATAGTTGGGCATGTTTGGGAAGGTGAGATGAAGTTTTCTTAAGATGTCTCCTGAAAAATCATCTCTTGTTTACATATTCCCTATTGTTTATTTTAGCATCAGTTTTGTTTATTGTTTTTTCCAAGTCTATTAGAAATCTTCTGTATCAAGTCTGTCTTCTAAGTTCTTTAAAAATACCAAATAGTCTTTCTAGACCCCATTTTGGGCATTTAAGAAGAGTGTCTTCGATTATGACTTCTGGATGTCTTCATGGTGTGTTTAATCCATTTATAATTATAATTATTATAATTATTGATGTATTTGGATGTATGCCTGCCATCTTTTTTTGTGTTTGTTTCATCTATTTCTCTTCTTTCTTGCCTTCTTTTGGATTGATGAGGTATTTTTTTCTCATTCTATTTTGTTTGGAAATGATACTCTGTTTCTATTCTTTGGTGGTTACTTTAGAAATTACAAAATGCATGCTTAACTTACCAATGGCTAAAGTTAATGTTTTTACAGTCTTCCAAACACTATAAGGGCTTTTTAACTCCATTTCCCAATTCCATTCCCTCCCTTTCCACCACTCCCAACTATATGCTATGGAGACTATTTTTTAAAAAAATTTTTTCTTTTTAAACTCCATTATTTGCTATTACTCCTTTATAGAGTCAGCATTCAGATTTATCTGGTTTCTGTGTTCTTCATTTATACCTCTTGCAGCTCATATCTTCCATCTGAAATCATTTCCTTTTTGCATGGAACATACTCTTACCATTTAATTTAGTAACAGTCAGCCGTCAACAAACTCAGTTGGGTTTTGTTTTTTTAATGGCATTATTTCAACTTTGTTTTTGAAAGACATGTTTGCTAGGTATAGAATTCTAGGTTGGCAGTCATTTTTCTCTCAGAAATGTACAGATTTATTCTACCATCTCCTGGCTTTCTCTGTGGGAAATAAGAAGCAAGCTGAAAGTTCACAACCGTTGCTTCTGAATGTAATCTCTCTTTTCTCTTTGGATGCTCTTAGGGGTTTCTCTTTGTCTTGTATTGTGCATTTTAGTGTGATGTGGCTTTGTGTTTTTAAAAATTTATTCTTCTTGAGAGTATTTGAGCTTCTTAAATCACTAAGTATTTTTCATTGGTTTTGGAGAACACATAGTTATCTCTTCAGGTAGTTCCTTTGTGTCAGTCTTTCTCTTTTATGTTCTCTAAGATGTCCAGAAAATATATATTAGACCTTCTCACTTAATCCTAATGTTACCTCTCTTTTATATTTTTTGTGTTTGTCTCTGTTACATTCTGAATCGTTTCCTTAGCTCTGATTTCCAGTTCACTGATTTCTTTCTTCAGCTGTGTTTTATTTGCTGTTAAATCTGTCCATTGAATATTTAAATTTCATTTTTTGTTTTTCATTTTTCTAAGTTCTCTATTTCTCTTTAAAATCTGCGTGGTCATTTTTTAGTTTCTTGGTTTTTTCTAAAATATTTTCAAGATTTAAAAAATTTCTTAAATGTGTTAAACATAGACCTTCTATGGTCTGTGTCTGGTAATTCCTTTACCTGAAGTCTTTTTAGTTCTGCTTCTGCAAATTCTCAGGTTTAGTAATATTTTTTATTGTGAGCCAACTGTTTTCCTTGGAATTTTATTTGTGGGAATTGAAGTCTACAGTAGAAGAAGAGGATTTCTCCTGAGAGGATACGTGTTTTCTTCTGCCAGGCACCAAGGGCCCGAAGAGTTCAGCAGCACTGTAAATTAAATTACTGATTTGAGGTTATTTTGACCACTGAGATAGAAATAGTAAAGTGGAGAATGATAAAAAATGATTGTTCTGTGTCTCAACTAGTTTATTTTAACAACACATATAAATGTCTAGTTACTTGCCAGTCTTTGATGTGGTGCCAAGGCCTTTTTTTTTTCTTTCAAGTTACTGGTCTATTGATAGAAGAGTTCTTGTATGTTTTCCTCATAATATATCAACTAAAGTGGAATGAGAACTTTAAAGTACCTTTTTAGAGGCATCTGAGTGCTTACTCTTTGTAGATTAAAATGTTTCCTGTCCTTTATAGCTGTTTTGCCCAAACATAATTGATAGTCATTTTTGGATTTTTTAGTGACTTCACCATTCTCTGCTGTTCCACAGCATTCAGTTAAGTTTTTTTAGACACAACATCTTTTCTTTTTCACACTCATTTTTCATTGTTTTAATTTTAGTAAATTATGTAATGAAAATACAAATTAAAACTGATATAAAGGGTTTGAAAACAATTCCATTAACTCTTGTTATGTATATAATTCTTACACATATAGGACAAGATAAAGAATCAAGTATACCTTTGTATCTTTAGCTTAGAAGAAGAAAACAAGCTTCAGGAATAAAGAAACAATAAAAAATAAGCTTCAGAAGAAGAAAAGATCTTCAGGATCTGGGAAAAGTCAATACGAAGAAGGATTATACTTTAACATTCTCATCCTGATACTAAAAATGAACCAGGTCTTTTGTCTCATACTACAAATGTACATTTAAAATTCAGTTCATGTAGATCTTGAATTTGTTAGATTCTGCATCAGGGTTTAACCTCCCACTTTTTCTTAAAGAGCCAGATAGGAAATATTTTAGGCAACTCTGCCATCATTGCATAAAAAGCAGCCACAGAGAGTATGTAAACAAATGAGCATGATTGTATTCAGTGAAATTTTATGTACGAAAACATGGGGCACCTGAGTGAATCAGTCGGTTAAGTGACTGCCTTCAGTTCAGGTCATGATTTCTGGGTCCCGGGAGAGAGCCCTGCATCGGGGTCCCTGCTCAGTAGGGATTCTGCTTCTCTATTCCTCTGCATCCCCCCAACTGCTCATTTTCTCTCTTTCTTGCAAATAAATACAAACTTTTAAAAAAGCACCCTGTTTTTCTATGAAGTTCTTAGAATAGGCAAAATTAGCTAGCAGCCAAGTACCTCACTTAAATTTGGATGGAGGAGGATATCAGTTCTATAGCTAAAAGAAATAAGGGGGTAACTGGATCCCAGAGAATAGTTAATCTTTCTGTAGACTTCTGCTAAATGTATAGGTTTGGTTAGTCAGTCAAATTCATTAACATATTAAGACCCTATATCAGGGCCTGTTCCATATAAAGTGCCTAATGGATTTTAAAAACCAGTCAATGAGCTTAAATCTCAAATTAGTACTACCTTAGATTGTTATTAGTAATGATGATTTATAAAATCAAGGATTCGTTTTATTGATATCTAGAATTTCCTACTAAAGGCTAGTTAATTCTTATGAATTATTAATTAACTTTTGCTTTATTCCTAATCTTACCTGCAAGACCATTTTTCTATCAAACCCAAAAACATTCCCAAAAGAAGAGCAACATTTTAAAGGATTATGAAATTCCAAAGTCTAAAAGACTCTCCACATCGCATCTAAGGTCTTTTTCTAAGCTTTTTGTAAACTCTTATCAGACAGGCTCTTCTGCTATTGAACTTTTTCGGTCTCCAACCCCTGTGGTCATTTTAAGCCATGGTCAAACTTACCCTCACATTCAGGAAATTCTCTAACCTTCAAAGCCTCCTTCATTCCTTTTTTCCTCAAAGGAATTTTTTTCTTGACTGAAGGAAGATATTTTAGCTGTTGTCTCTTTTTCTTTCTTTATAGTGCTTTATAAAAATAAAGTCAAGGTCATGGTGCAGAAGCCTATAATAATGTCTGAGAGTCAAATACCCGAGTCAACTTTATATTTTAGTCACCATCTTTTATCAATATTAATAATCTTCCAAATGAATATTGTTATTAGTCATAAAAAGTAATGAGCACCATTCATTTATTAAAGGCCTGTAAGTCCTCAGCACTCTGCTCTTTGCCTTGTCATAGATGATCTCATTTCCATTTTCAATAACTCTGTTTGGAAGGTGCTATGCCCATTTCTACGGATAAGCAGACCTAGCTTCAAGAGAAGTTAAATCTGCCCAAGAACTCAAGGTGGCAGAGCCCTGAGTCCTTTTGTATCCGACCCTCAACCTCATGTCCTTTCTACAGAACTATGTTGAATGTATGAGCAGTTTTTAAGTTCCCTGCTGAAAAACTAATGCCATCATTTTGATAGTCCTTCTGTTCACTATGTAATAGCTCTGCTCCAAAATAAATGTGTTTTTAATGGTCATTGTTTTGATTCTAATCCCATCTAATGTTTCTCTGATCTTGATATCTTAATTATCCTGAATTTTTCTGAGTTTGCCACAGTTCTTTCCTGTTCTCCCTTTACTTCCTTTCTACAACTCGAAATAATAGGTCAGCCTCTCTGATTATAGTTGTCTTTTTTCTCAATTTCTTGGATTTTTTTGTTTGTTTGTTTTGTTTTTGGGGGGTTTCTTTCTTGTTTCTTGCTTTGAATGACCTGTCTCCCTCTCTGTCTCTGTCCGTGAGGCTACGTTTGTTTGCCTTAAATCCAGGTGACCTTCCCTGTCTACCTCCTCTTCCAATATTCTTCTGCCCCTTCTCTGCTTCCTCCTTTCACCTCTTCTTGTTCTGTGCCCATAAGAGCATCTCTTGTGAATAGTGTGATAAATACTTTACCTCCCCAAGGGACATGTGGAGATTAATTAGTTGATGTCTATAAATGGCTGGGAATGTAAAATACTGCCAGGTAGTTCTTTAGGATGGTATTATTGCTTTTAAAATTCAGTGGCTTCTTCTGTCCTCCAAGCTGTTTTTTGTGTCATTATCCCCATTCCACCTGTGCGCTCGTTGAGTGTTTATCTCATCATGAAATGCTTTATGAGACTCTATTTGAAAGATGTTTCATAAAAGTAAATTTTATTTTAAGAAATAAAATTGTGTTGTTTTGTTGCAGAAAGAAAGGTTTTGATATTAAATGGGTGGATGACACACATGCCCTAGGAGTATTCTCCAGTCCGATTACAGGTATTCACCTAGTGGATTTCTGTGGTCTTTCCTTATTGTCTGTTTTCTCTTGCTACTTGTTCTTATTTCCCTTTTATTCTAGCCAACTGGCATGTTATCCAGCCAGTGTAGGTAAATGGCAGATACAGGTTTTTGAGGCATAGTACTTTGTACCAATGTGCTTTTTCTCTCCCTTTTCACCTTAATCCAATAGCAATTTGGAGAGAGAGCCAACTCCTTCCAGGGTTACGTGCTGTGTAACTGTCAGTTACGATCATACATAAACAGATTATAGGTAGAAATTTAAGAAGCCAGTGTGACTGAATCTTAAAAATGTTGTGATTTTTTTTTTCCACCCAGACAAATGAATTTGAAGTGGGCCTTGATCCTGAGAGATTATAATACCTGGTTCCTTTTCACTTACATCATTAGCCTCATGAAAGATGTGATGCAGAGGCATTCAAAGATGTTAGAGATGTTGGTTCCTGTCTGAACCACCTAGAATAGGGGTCTGCAAACTGTAAAGGGCCAGGTAGTAAATATTTTAGGGTGGAAAGTCACTACTTAATTCTGCTGTTGTAACAAGAAAGCATCCCTGAACAGTATTCAAATGAATAGAAGTGGCTCTGTTTCAGTAAAATGTTACAAGAAGAGGTGGATGGCTAGATTTGGTCACAGAACCATCGTTTGTTGATCCCTGATCTAAAATAATCACTTGCCAAGCTGTTTATGGATTTTCTGGAGCTGACCATCTCTTTTGTTTGCCATGAGAAAAAAAAAAAAAGGCGGAACATCTAGACATCTAGGAAATACTTTCTGAGAGCTAGCCTTAAATTTTCCTTTTATCACTCTTCCTCATATCTTCTATTTTCTTGTATTTATTCCTCTTTGCAGCTCGTGATGCTCTGGGTAGTAAACATACCATGGTGAAAATCCGGCCCTTGTCACAGGCCACAAGAGCAGCCAAGGCCAAAGCTAGAGCTTATGCTGGTGAGCCTATAATCTCGGGCTTTTTCTTGTTGATAGTTGTGTTATTGTTTTTTCTAGCACTTGTACCTCATCTGGAGTTCTAAAGACATACCACTTTTATTTTCAGTGTTAAAGGAAGTATGTTTTTTTTGTTTTTTTTTTTTTAAAGATTTTATTTATTTATTTGACAGAGAGAAATCACAAGTAGGCAGAGAGGCAGGCAGAGAGAGAGGAGGAAGCAGGCTCCCTGCTGAGCAGAAAGCCCGATGTGGGGCTTGAACCCAGGACCTGGGATCATGACCTGAGCCGAAGGCAGCGGCTTAACCCACTGAGCCACCCAGGCGCCCCAGGAAGTATGTTTTTAAAGAAAAGACAAAGGCTGTGTTGGAAATAAGGCATCTGTGCAGCCACTTAGAGAGAGAGAGAGAGAGAGAGATGGCCAGTCAATGCAGCAACCATTTTCTGATGACATCCTTATCTGGTTTACCTCAGTGTTGACCTGTTTCCAAGGGTCACTGTAGAAATTGTGTTAATATAGATAATGAAGCCAGGGTTATTTGTGTTTTGCCGTGCTAGTTTCCTCTGATCATCATCTATTGGCCTATATTAATTACTGCTAAGGCAGCCCTTGTTAGTCTGTTTTATATGTTAATTACAGAGTTAAATCATTTGGCGCTAGAGTGCTTTCTCTTCTTACTCCCTCCTACTCCCCCCCTTTCCCGTTCAGAGTTCCTGCAGCCAGCAAAGGAGCGTCCTGAAACTTCAGCAGCCCTAGCCAGAAGGTTAGTCATCAGTGCCCTTGGGGTTCGAAGTAAGCAGAGCAAAACGGCAAGGGAAGCAGAGCTCAAGAAACTGCAGGAAGCCCGAGGTGAGTTGAAGTGATGGCGTTCCTCTCTAGCTCTCTAGACCTCTCTAGTTCTATAGAGCTCACTATAAGGCATGCGTTTAAAAAAAATGAATGAAGCCCATTCCATTTTGTCATTTCCATTTCCTAGAAGCCTCCCAAGTTTATTGAAATTGTTTTCATGCCTTATATTTAGGGGGAAGACATTTCAGGATTTGTCTTCCTGTTCCACACACAAGGCATCCTAATCCATGCTCTTAACTGTTGTTTTCCAAGAGATAGGTTCGGCTTTTTCAACTCGTCATCCATGGCTTTTTCTGTAGTTCTTGCTCCAAAGTCTGAGCAGAATTTTCCTATGAAGACATAGGAGTCTCCCAGGCATTAAACATTTGCTCTGGTTTTACAGGGCCATGATTGCCATATTATCTGATGATTTAGATTGCAGGTAGAAGACAGATTAAGGAAAAGCCAGCGACTGACATGGTTGATAGTAACTATAGGAGGTATTTTTTTCTCTAAAGACAGTCTTGAGTGGCTCCATTAGAGTACATCTAGATAAATCTATCTTCTGATTATTTTGCAGTACCTATGAGTTCTTAGAAATTATTTCCATTGATGCACAGCAGGGTTTTTCTTTCCCTATAGTTTGGAATTGAGGTTAAAATCTCTCTCTTCCCTCTTTCTAGGCTGTTGACTTATATGTAAGGGCCTGGGATTCTGGCTTTACACTTAAGTACTTTTTATCAACCTTGCAGGCTTTAGACAGTCTCATTGCCTTAGCTCACGATCTGTGGAATCTGTAAAGGCAATTTATTCTGAAAATTCCACTTACCAAAAAGTAACTTCATTTTTCCATTAAACGAATTGAAGTTTCAAACTCTTTGTTTATTGCCGGTCTAACAAGGCCATTAATACTTCCTGTCCACTCTGCTGTGGTGATAGCAGGCGGCTTGGGGACTCTCAGCTGCACTGGCCAGATAACCAGTGACAGAGTGTGTCATGGCAGGTGCTAGAGTTTCAGTGTGGAACCCAACTAATTTTTGAAGCCTTAATGATTAGAATGAGGCAGTTTTGATTTTTCCAATACATGTTCACTCAGAGGCCCTTTCAGAAACTTTTTTTATAGATGGCAGTAATAGAACTAGAGTAAAGGTGAATGTGTCATAAGACCCTTTAGTAGTTGGTTATCTCTGAGGAAAGTGCTTTCTCTGTGATAACCACAATGATCTCAGAAGCTCAGTGAGAGAGAAGATTTGACTGTGCAGTGTCTCATGCTTCCCTACCCTGTGTGTCACCTTAACCGGAATGCTCCGTGTACTGCAGCAGGAATGCTGCACAGGGACCGTCTGGAGGACTGCTCTCTGTTTTTCTGTAAACACAGTGGCATGCAGCTTCATTTGAAGTATTTGTTTTAAATACTCACTTAACCAATGGGCAGTTGAGTGATGCAAGTAAAAATCGCTCAGTGAGTATCCTGTTAATTACTTTTTTAAAGAAGGCCTTTAGTTGTGAATGGAGACTCCCTGTGATAAGTTCTTCTTATCCATTGGTGCTGAGGCTGTACAGATTATAGAATATTCTTTATTATGCTTCAGAGCTCTCCCATTCTTCATATCTGAGAAAACGCATATGAAAAATTCCTGATATATCTCTTTCTGACTTCTTTATGCATTAGGCAGATATTCTTGTACCTGCCTGCATGGAGCCCAAGACTGCTCACTTAAAGAGTTTTTTCTTTAAAAAAAAAAAAAAAGGGAAAAAAGTATCTTTTCCTGTGGAAATTAAAAGTACCATTTAGGTATTAAACAGAACAGTTCTTTTTGTCCAGATCTTCTTCTACTGGAGGGGGAGGGGTCCATACAGCATAGTGGGTAACATTAGATTCTGTAATCAGACTGTCTACGTCTACTCTTGAGTTCTACCGTTTACTGGCTGTGTGACCTTGGGCAGAGTACTTACTCTCTGGAGGCCTCTGTTTCCTCATCCATAAAATGGAAATGAAATGGGATAATTCACAAGGAATGCTTAGTCATTTTCAGAACCCATCAGAATGCGTGCTCTCCTGTTTCTCTCGGCCTGTAATAAGTGTATGATGAATGTTAGCTGCTGCTGTTTTTAGTGATAGTGGAAATATTATTTGTATGGTGAGCCTAACACAGATTCCAGTGAGTATTTTTTATCAGTACTTTTTTTATTTTAAATTTCCTGTAATACTCTATTTGGCATTTCACTAGGCACCTGTCCTCTAGCATTGTGCTCTTATTCGGGAGAATTAGACAGATGGAAAAATTTTGTTCTTTACTTAAGACTTAAAATCAGGTGAGGATATCTGCCTTGAGTAAGAAAGAAAATATGATTTTAAGCAGTTGTTTCTCTTCTCACTTCAGTTCTGAAGAATTTTTTTAAATTCCAATATAATGTGAAGTGTTAAATTTGTTTCAGGTGTAGGATACAGTGATTCAGTAGTTCTATACATTACTCAGTCCTCATCAAGATAAATGTACTCTTAATCTCCACCACCTATTTCACCTATCTCTCCCCCCCCACCCCCCCACACCCCCTGCCATGCCACGCCCCTCTGGTAACCATCAGTTTGTTCTCTATAGTTAAGAATCTGTTTTTTGGCAAACTGAGGGTTAATGGGGGGAGGGGGGGTTGGGGGGGTGGGATTATGGACATTGGGGAGGGTATGTGCTATGGTGAGTGCTGTGAAGTGTGTAAACCTGGCGATTCACAGACCTGTACCCCTGGGGATAAAAATATATGTTTATAAAAAATAAAATTAAAAAAAAAAAAAAGAATCTGTTTTTTGGGTTTGTCTCAAAAGAGACAAGTGTTTGTCTCCCTTTGTTCCTTTGGTTTGTTTCTTAAATTCCACATATGAGTGAAAAATCATATGCTATTCTTTTGCTTTTAGCATTACAGTCTCTAGCTCCGTCCATGTTGTTGCAAATGGCAAGATTTCATCCTTTTTTATGGCTCAATAATCTCCATTGTATATATATATACCACCTCTTCTTTATCCATTGATGGATGGATAAATACTGATGGATGCTTAGGCTACTTCTTAGTTTGGCTAATGTAAATAATGCTACAATAAACATAGGGGTGCATGTATCCTGTCAAATTAGTGTTTTTTAAAAATCTTTGGGTAAGTACCCAGTTGTGTGATTACTGGGTCATATGGTAGTTCTATTTTTAACGTTTCAAGGAATCTCCACACTGTCTTCCACAGTGGCTGCCCCAGTTTGCATTCCCACCAACAGTGCACATGGGTTCCTATTTCTCCACATCCTTACCAACATGTGTAGTTTTTTTTTATTTTAAAATTTTTAAATAAACATATAATATATTTTTATCCCCAGGGGTACAGGTCTGTGAATCACTAAGTTTACACATTTCACAGCACTCATCATAGCACATACCCTCCCCAATGTCCATATCCCCACCACCCTCGTCTGTCCCCCCTACCCCCAGCAACTCTCAGGCTGTTTTTTGAGATTGAGTCTTTCATGGTTTGTCTCCCTCCCAATCCCATCTTCTTTCATTTTTTCTTTTCCCACCCCGCAAACCCCCCACATTGCATCTCCACTTCCTCATATCAGGGAGATCATATGATAGTTGTCTTTCTCCGATTGACTTATTTCGCTAAGCATAATACCCTCTAGTTCCATCCACGTCGTTGCAAATGGCAAGATTTCATTTCTTTTGATGGCTACATAGTATTCCATTGTATATATATACCACATCTTCTTTATCCATTCATCTTTTGATGGACACCTAGGTTCTTTCCATAGTTTGGCTATTGTGGACATTGCTGCTATAAACATTCGGGTGCATGTGCCCCTTTGGAGCACCACGTTTGTATCTTTAGGATATACACCCAGTAGTGCAATCGCTGGGTCATAGGGTAGCTCTATTTTCAGTTTTTTGAGGAACCTCCACACTGTTTTCCAGAGTGGTTGCACCAGCTTGCATTTCCACGAACAGTGTCGGAGGGTTCCCCTCTCTCTGCATCCTCGCCAGCATCTGTCATTTCTTGACTTGTTAATTTTAGCCATTCTGACTGGTGTGAGGTGGTATCTCATTGTGGTTTTGATTTGTATTTCCCTGATGCAGAGTGATGTGGAGCATTTTTTCATGTGTCTGTTGGCCATCTGGATGTCTTCCTTGCAGAAATGTCTATTCATGTCCTCTGCCCATTTCTTGATTGGATTATTTGTTCTTTGGATGTTGAGTTTGATAAGCTCTTTATAGATTTTGGATACCCAAAATCCCTTTATCTGATATGTCGTTTGCAAATATCTTCTCCCATTCTGTCAGTTGTCGTTTGGTTTTGTTAACTGTTTCCTTTGCTGTGCAAAAGCTTTTGATCTTGATAAAATCCCAATAGTTCATTTTTGCCCTTGCTTCCCTTGCCTTTGGCGATGTTCCTAGGAAGATGTTACTGCAGCTCAGGTCGAAGAGGTTGCTGCCTGTGTTCTCCTCAAGGATTTTGATGGATTCCTTTCTCACGTTGAGATCCTTCATCCATTTTGAGTCTATTTTTGTGTGTGGTGTAAGGAAATAGTCCAATTTCATTTTTCTGCATGTGGCTGTCCAGTTTTCCCAGCACCATTTGTTGAAGAGGCTGTCTTTTTTCCATTGGACATTCCTTCCTGCTTTGTTGAAGATTAGTTGACCGTAGAGTTGAGGGTCTATTTCTGGGCTCTCTATTCTGTTCCATTGATCTATGTGTCTGTTTTTGTGCTGGTACCATACTGTCTTGATGATGACAGCTTTGTAATAGAGCTTGAAGTCTGGGATTGTGATGCCACCAACTTCGGCTTTCTTTTTCAATATTCCTTTGGCTATTCGAGGTCTTTTCTGGTTCCATATAAATTTTAGGATTATTTGTTCCATTTCTTTGAAAAAAATGGATGGTACTTTGATAGGAATTGCATTAAATGTGTAGATTGCTTTAGGTAGCATAGACATTTTCACAATATTTATTCTTCCAATCCAGGAGCATGGAACATTTTTCCATTTCTTTGTGTCTTCCTCAATTTCTTTCATGAGTACTTTATAGTTTTCTGAGTATAGATTCTTTGCCTCTTTGGTTAGGTTTATTCCTAGGTATCTTACGGTTTTGGGTGCAATTGTAAATGGGATTGACTCCTTAATTTTTCTTTCTTCTGTCTTGTTGTTGGTGTAGAGAAATGCAACTGATTTCTGTGCATTGACTTTATATCCTGACACTTTACTGAATTCCTGTACAAGTTCTGGCAGTTTTGGAGTGGAGCCTTTTGGGTTTTCCACATACAGTATCATATCATCTGCAAAGAGTGATAGTTTGACTTCTTCTTTGCCGATTTGTATGCCTTTTATTTCTTCTGTTGTCTGATTGCTGAGGCAAGGACTTCTAGTACTATGTTGAATAGCAGTGGTGATAACGGCATCCCTTCTGTGTTCCTGACCTTAGCGGAAAAGCTTTCAGTTTTTCTCCATTGAGAATGATATTTGCAGTGGGTTTTTCATAGATGGCTTTGATAATATTGAGGTATGTGCCCTCTATCCCTACACTTTGAAGAGTTTTAATCAGGAAGGGATGCTGTACTTTGTCAAATGCTTTTTCAGCATCTATTGAGAGTATCATATAGTTCTTGTTCTTTCTTTTATTAATGTGTTGTATCACATTGATTGATTTGCGGATGTTGAACCAACCTTGCAGCCCTGGAATAAATCCCACTTGGTCGTAGTGAACAATCCTTTTAATGTGCTGTTGGATCCTATTGCCCAGTATTTTGGTGAGAATTTTCGCATCTGTGTTCATCAAGGATATTGGTCTGTAATTCTCTTTTTTGATGGGATCCTTGTCTGGTTTTGGGATCAAGGTGATGCTGAAATGAGTTTGGAAGTTTTCCTTCCATTTCTATTTTTTGGAACAGTTTCAGGAGAATAGGAATTAATTCTTCTTTAAATGTTTTATAGAATTCCCCTGGGAAGCCATCTGGCCCTGGACTTTTGTTTGTTTGGAGATTTTAGATGACTGTTTCAATCTCCTAACTGGTTATGGGTCCGTTCAGGTTTTCTATTTCTTCTCGGTTCAGTTGTGGTAGTTTATATGTCTCTAGAAATGTATCCATTTCTTCCAGATTGTCGAATTTGTTGGCGTAGAGTTGCTCATAGTATGTTCTTATAATTGTTTGTATTTCTTTGGTGTTGGTTGTGATCTCTCCTCTTTCATTCATGATTTTATTTATTTGGGTCCTTTCTCTTTTCTTTTTGGTAAGTCTGGCCAGGGGTTTGTCAATCTTGTTAATTCTTTGAAAGAACCAGCTCCTAGTTTCGTTGATTTGTTCTATTGTTTTTTTGGTTTCTATTTCATTGATTTCTGCTCTGATCTTTATGATTTCTCTTCTCCTGCTGGGTTTAGGCTTTCTTTGTTGTTCTTTCTCCAGCTCATTTAGGTGTAGGGTTAGGTTGTGTATTTGAGACCTTTCTTGTTTCTTGAGAAAGGCTTGTACTGCTATATATTTTCCTCTCAGGACTGCCTTTGTCCGTTGTGTTTTCATTGTCACTTGTTTCCATGAATTTTTTCAGTTCTTCTTTAATTTCCTGGTTGACCCATTCATTCTTTAGTAGGATGCTGTTTAGTCTCCATGTATTTGGGTTCTTTCCAAATTTCCTCTTGTGATTGAGTTCTAGCTTCAGAGCATTGTGGTCTGAAAATATGCAGGGAATGATCCCAATTTTTTGATACCGGTTGAGACCTGATTTATGACCCAGGATGTGGTCTATTCTGGAGAATGTTCCATGTGCACTAGAGAAGAATGTGTATTCTGTTATTTTGGGATGGAATGTCCTGAATATATCTGTGATGTCCATCTGGCCCAGTGTGTCATTTAAGGCCTTTATTTCCTTGTTGACCTTTTGCTTAGATGATCTGTCCATTTCAGTGAGGGGAGTGTTAAAGTCCCCTACTATTATTGTATTATTCTTGATGTATTTCTTTGATTTTGTTATTAATTGGTTTATATAGTTGGCTCCACCCATGTTAGGGGCATAGATATTTAAAATTGTTAGGTCTTCTTGTTGGACAGACCCTTTGAGTATGATACAACACGTGTAGTTTTTTATCCTTTTTGATTTTAGCTATTCTGGCAGGTGTGAGATGGTCTTATTGTGGTTTTGATTTGTATTTCCCCGAGGTTGAGTGATGTTGAGCGTCTTTTCATGTCTTTCCCCATCTATATTTTGTCTTTGGAGAAATATCTGTTCAAGGCTTTTGCCCATTTTTAATTGGATTATTTGTTTTTAGTTCTGAAGGTTTTAGGATTAAAAACATGATGGGGTTTTTGTGATTAAAAGGATGGGAAGACAACTCCAGGCAATGTTGTAAGTTATGATAATCCCATGATGGAAAATAGTATCTCCAGTTTAGAGCTGGCCCAGGGAAGTTAACTATGGGGCCCAAAGTTATCTAGTTGGTAAATTGATAGGCATTTAAACCAAGGCCTCTCTAATTAAAACCCATGCTCTCTCTATAATGCTATAATCCCTCTTGAAGGACTTCGGAGTAATTAACATTTTTTCCCAGGGGAAAACAAAATAAAAGAATTTTTAAGGTCTTTAGAAAGTTAAATATGGCAGGCTTTTTTTTTTTTTTTTTTAAGCAGCTTTCACTGTCAAAAAATTCTTCCCTGGGTCTTACTTAAATCTGTATAATAGTTTAAGCCAGTTTCCTTTTCTTTTTTTCCTTTGTGGAAATAGGGATCATGTGGACACCATCCTGTTCTAATCTTTAGACGCCAAGAGCAGGTTATTGAGGAATAAGGGAACCTGGGCTGTAAGAGAGTTTTGCCATTAACTTCAGCTGTGTTGCCATGGGCTTGTTTCTTATACTCTCTGTGCTCTAGTTTCCAACAAAGCAAAATGAATGCCTGACTTACCCTGGAGAAGTTTTTGAGCACAATCTAAGTTAATACGTAAAAACATTTATTTAGAAAGGTGCTTTACAAATTCAGGATACTTCTGTTTATGTGACTCTTAGAAAATTAGTATTCATTTGTAATAATGAGAGTGAAGACAAGTATGTACTGCAGCTTCCCCATTTGGGACAAATAGTGCTAATCAGTCATGACAGTGTTTTGTGAGTTTTGACTTGACCACTGCCATTTGATCAGAATTAGCATGGAAATTGAAATCTATGTGCCATCCTGATATAGGTACTCTTATAAATAGTATTATAGAATAGCTAGGCTTTGTCTCCACCCCCACTTGAGGAGTTCTGCTGTCTGGCATAGTGTCTGGTTCATTAAAAGATACTCAGTGTGTATGTTCATTGACGGAAGAATGCATGACGGACATTGGTCACTTTTTCTTCATAAATCTTATTTCATTCGTGATTCTACTCTGAACTCTTTCAAGTCCTCTATATTTTTCTTTATAAAACCCAGAGTCGAACACTTTGTGTGAAAACCTTCTAATTAATGAATTTGGAATTTGTGATTTTGAGGTTTAAATACTTCCTGGTAAGTTCCCTCACCCTGCTTTGGTCCTCTTACTCTTTTGATGAGAAGTCTGTGTTTTAGCCCTTAATTAAAAAGGGGATTCAGGGGTGCCTGGGTGGCTTAGTCAGTTAAGTGTCTGACTCTTGATCTCAGCACAGGTCTTGATCTCAGGTTTGTGAGTTCAGGTCCTGTGTTGGGCTCCACAATGGGCATGGGATCTGCTTATAAAGAGGTGGGTAGGTAAATAGATAAATAGAGAAAGTAGGTAAGAAAGTTTTTTTTTGTTTTGTTTTGTTTTTTCCTTTTCTTTAAAGGAGATTGAGAAAGTAACATTACCCTGGGACAAGTTGAGAAAAAAGAAGTACCCAAATCATTTTAAGCAAATCATAGTGTATATATTTGGAGGATAAAAACTTTAGTGTGTGAGTCTTAGAACATGGGAGAAGTGATTTTTAGTCTAGCAGAGTGCATAATCAGAGCACGTGCATAATCACTGCACGGAGAGCGGGAAATCAAAGCATAGTTCATCCTTGATCCTTTGTACTTGACTTAATCATGTTTTAAACCAGTGATTCACACAAAACAATAAAACTGAATTTTAAAGACCAGATGCAGGAGTATGTGTAAAATTTCCCCATGTTTCATTTATTAAAACACTTGATTCCCGCCTAAAATTGGAGATAAAAGATATCATTGCTTCTCAGAATAAGGTACTTTCTGATTTTCAGAGCCTGCCAAAATTTTATTTCATAACTTATTTCCATTTTACTCTTGGGGCTAAATGGTTAATTGGCTGGTTCTAAAAGGCATGTTTTGGGTCACAGGCCTAAAAGGCAGAGTAAGTAAACAATGATTTGATCCCCTAGTATGCTTAATTAAATCACTAAGAATATAAAAGTAAAACCATCCCTATAGAATACTTAGTCAACTGTAATAAAAAAAATTTAATCACAACTGCTACCTTTTGAAATCCTGGTTAGGCATTCTATTATCTGCCTTCAAGGGCTCTGCTGCATTGCTGACTCATAATCTGGGTCGTGTGGCATTTTCTTTGTGTCTTTTCTTCCCTAACGTGAAATTCCCTTCATTTCTAACCACGTTTCTCTTTTCATCTTTATGTGATCATCTACTCTGAGATGCAGCATTTACTCATATTTTTGCCTTTGCCTTCTATTTAGTAAACATATATCCCTGACCTAATCAGAGATGAAAATGTTAACCCTAGGATTAACTGACCAGTTTACCAACTATTGCTAAATAAGTAGCACCTAGTTCTTTGTGTTGACACTTAATAATACATTGGTGAACATTCCGCTCTCCACTGTTAAATGCCCCCTTAACACTTCTGTGATCCAGACTATTTATTTCCCAGGATATTAGTGATTATATAAATACTTGGTAAGCCTAAAATCTAAAACCTTGCTAAAATTAAGAGGTTACTTAAATTACTTCTCCTTAATCTATCAGCTCTGTCAATCCATAAAAGAAGGCAATTAGATGAGTTTGACCAGACTTGTACTTCCAGCCTTCATGTTGATTATTACTCTGTAGGCAGCTGCCTGGGAATTTTGTGATTTTTTTCTCCATTATTTTCTTAGGTGTAGAAGTAGATTTTGGAAGTGTTAATTTACATCCCTTTTCTTTATTTTCTTTTGAAATGACACCAAATTGGCCCTTTTTTTCCATCTTCAGGCCCTTTTCTTCCCTCAGTGATAGGTGGTGATTCAGTCACCTCATTTAATAGAATCATTGCCGCCAGCTGGTTTCTCATACTGGGCAATGACAGTCTGCAGGGCCCGCTCCCCGTGCGCTGTAGGTTAATCATTTCATACAGATTCTTTTCTTCTTCCATTAGCTCCTTGTCCTTATGGCTGCGCTTGCGCTTTCTCTTTACTTAGTTTACCTTTTTTAATTGTTGGAGGTAAAGTTAACAGGAGCTTTTTTCATGCAGTCTGTCAGCTATTATCTGCTTTCCTTTCTCTTTTTAATAAAGGGATGACATGCTTCCTTATCTTTCTGACTACATTTTTTTTTTTCATTTTTCCCTTTTTTACATATTTTCAGATGTCAGGAACTGGAAAGTATGCTGGTTGAAGAATTAAGGACCCATGTTCCAGCTTTAATTTTTCACTGGTTATGTAACCTTAGGCAAGTCACTTAGCCTCTCTAAACCTACATTTCTTCTTTAAAAATCCCTCGTCCACTCGTGTTCTGAATTTCGGCATGTGTGCCTCACATTGCTACCGTTTCCTTGTGCTTCTCAGTTCGTGCCCCAGCCTTCAATGGTTTCTGGTATGGCTGACCACCGGAGTTGTCCCTTATATTTACATGTATTTGGCAGTAGAGATCTATAATCTTTTATTAGAAAGCATTAGGGTAGAAAATGTTTCAGTATTCTAAACTTTTCTAATTTTAGAAAGATAATATGGTTATCCAACATAACCTAACACCAAAGTCAAATACACTAACATTAATATTTCTGCCACAAAGTGTATGACTGTTCCATAAAATGACATGTGTAAGACTATAAGCAGCCTCTTATTTTTCCAGTGTATTTTATCACCAAGTGAGCTTTGGCCCTAAACTTTAAAAATTTTTTTTTTGTTTTCAGAACTGCTTTGATTTTGGACTTGTGGTTTATGGGCAGTTATATTCTTCTACTCTCTTTTCTTAGAACTTCCCAGATAGCCTTTCTGATTTAAATTTATAAGCTTATTATTTAAAAATTTGAGTTCTAGTATTTCACTTTCCTGGTTTCTTCACTTTTTCTAGGAATCCAGGACCAGTTTTTGATGGCTTTCATCTGACATTGCTGCTGCTTTTTTTTTTTTTTTTTTTTAAGATTTTATTTATTAGAGAGAGAAAGCTAGAGACAGAGCGCAAGCTGAGGTGGTGGGGCAGAAAAAGAGGGAGTAGCAGACTCCCCTCTGAGCAGGGATCCTGATTGTGATTAGGGGCTACATTCCAGGACCCCGGGGTCATGACCTGAACTGAAGTCAGACACTTAACCGACTGAGCCACCCAGGCGCCCTTCATCCAACATTGCTTTTACCTTTAGACAAGCCAGTTTTCCTTACTGCTGTCTCCCTGGAGAATCCCAATCCCAGTTCAAGCCTGTCTTAAAGCCAAGTCACAAGGCATTGAATTAATTAGCCTTCAGTTTTGAATTGCCGACCACCCCCCACCGTACCTTCCCCCGGGTTTTTTTGTCTCTTAAGTTAGAACTTTGCTGCTATATTCAGATAATGCCACAAGGTGGTGCCCAAATAGCAGTGAATTTCTCTTTCTCACATTTCCAAGTGCCAGTCAACTTCCTGACCAAGTTCTTTGCCCTTAAAGTACAGTCAGATATTTAGTAAAGGACTTTTGTAAGGGATTATCCTGATTTGGAAAGGTATGTCAACATAGCAGGTGTTAACTCTAAACTCACCTTGATTTCTCTAATAATTCTCCTGGGTCATGACTTTCAAAATCTTTTACAGGCACTATCTGAAATAATAGTCCTTGAGAGGAAGCACTTAGGCTTATCATGTACATTTCATCGTAAAGGTGATGAATGACTAGCCATGAAATTAGAGCTCGTATGGTGGTACTTCACATAGTGCTTGCGTCACCAGATCATGTATAGTCTTTATTGTCTCAGGTTTTGGTAAAAGTATTATATGGAAACTAAGCTTCTCTGTTACAAATTGAAGATGGATTGCCTAGATTTGTGTTTTTGTTTTGGTTTTAGAAATATTTCTTTGTTTCTCTTGATTATATGTGGTCATTTTTCCAGGTGGGAATTGTGCATTCCAGAAGATTTTTTTTTTTAAAGATTTTTGTTTATTTATTTGACAGAGATCACAAGCAGGCAGAGAGAGAAGGAGGAGAAACAGGCTCCCTGCTGAGCAGAGAGCCCGATGCGGGCTCAATCCCAGGACCCTGGGATCATGACCTGAGCCGAAGGCAGAGGCTTCAACCCACTGAGTCAACCAGGCACCCCACCAGAAGATTTTTGACTCCTGAAAGTGCTCTGAAAATACTGAAATTTGATTTGCCTCTGAAATATTTTTTCTCTGAGACTGTAATAGGGAGATATAACTAAAGCCAAGTGGCTACCATTTCCATTTGAGCAAGAAGGCAGAAGATTATTGAAACATATTCTCTATCCCTATTGAATATTTTTAAAGATCAGTGAAGTGGGAATAACAGGCAATTATGTGTAACCACTAACACAGTTGAGAAGTAGAATTAAAATAAATACATTATCAGCAAAACTGGATTGTGGAACCCAGTAAGTGGGTTCAACTCACAACCCTGAGATCAAGACCTGGGCTGAGATTAGGAGTTGAACACAGCCTGCTGAACCACCCAGGCGCCCCACTCCACAGACTTTTTTATTTCTATTCGCTCCAGATCTTTCTCTTCATTCTTAGTACTAGTCACATTATTTCCACTTATAAAACACTTGGAAAGTTAAAAATAATAACTCTTGGAATCAGGTACAAGGAGACCAGGAAATCCTTTTCTCATGATTAAAGTTTGCTTATAATTTGGATTAAAGGGAAGTACCTGGTGGTATGAAGGGTACTCCTACTTCTAACACTGTCCTTACTTCCAGAGAGAAAACGACTGGAAGCCAAGCAACGGGAAGATATCTGGGAAGGCAGAGACCAGTCTGCGGTTTGAACATCACTCAACAAAGGGGATAGTTCTGTGAATTCAGAAAATATTTCCATAGTCTTCGGATAGGAGGATCCTTCTAGAGTTGTGTGTACATGCAGAAGTGCTTGTTAATGGAAGAAAGAGAGAAAGCCATCAAGACAAGCACTGACTGGATACAGAAAGCAGGTGAGCTCCTGTCCGTCTTCACTTCTAACTGCAGTTCTGTGGAACTACCCTCCTGTGTTGGGCATAGAAGGGAGCCAATGGGCAGGAAGCTCACTTGTGCGGGCTTGGATAGGACTTCCAAGAATGCTCTGGGTGGGGCAGGTCCCATTGTTAGCCTGGCTCACGCATCTAAGATGTCTGAAGAAGTTACAAAACAGAGGATTCAAACCTGCGATGATGAGAGATTTTGGCCTTGCAAAGGCGGCGTGCTCCCTCGGACCTCACAGAGCTGAGGGCTGGTGGAGGGAGCAGTTAGTACCGAGGTGGAACAGTGTCTGAAGTACTTGGTTCTCACAGAATCGACACTGTCACTTCCAGAACTCCAGAGCGGGTGAGCTGCGGCAGATGTGGGTGTTTGGACCGAGCTGAGGCCTGGGGCTGCTCCAGCAGCCAGGGGCCTGCCAGCCTCCGTCCTCACAGGAAGTCAGCTGTGGAAGCCTTGTGCTAGTTTCAGTTGAAACAATACTATCATGCTGTGAGAGGGAGACATTAAAGCTCATTTGATGACACACATCACTCTCTTTGTCAATGTTGTCATTCCCACAAAAAACTTGGAGAACAGCTCTCCTCGCATCCATCCCTGTGGTGCTGTGCACGGGTTCAGTGGGTCCGCTGGCTGTATTGAGCCGCACCGAGTAGTCCGCTGCTCCTCTCTCCGCCCCAGAGTATACTGCAAACATGCGTCTCTTGGGATTGGTATGCAGTAGCCCCCCTCCCCTTCTTGCCTTCCCTTTACACCCCCACCCTGGTCTCTGGCTTCCTCCTGTTTCTGTCATGCCTGACATTCTGCAGAAGGCATCTGGCACTCGGCAAGTTCTTGGTATCGTCTTCCCAGCCTGTGCCAGAGGCGCTTGGCAAGCGACCCCAAACCATCCGTTACAATGAAGAGTTGCCAGAATAAAACAAACACCTCTGGGCAGTGAGAAATTTCCTAAAGGACACTGACGAGTCTGAGCCACCAATTTCGGCTTTATTCATATTCTACCTGCATTCTCATGGCTTTTGGAAAGAAGTTCTATGCTGAAGAAATGGCAGCGCTAGGGCTTAAGAGGCTGAGGTAGCAAGAAATAATGTCCCATCTGTGCTTTCACTGAGGGTAAGAATCTCGTATGTGTATGATTTCATGCCCATGACAATGGTGGAGTATTAGCATTGCCTAGAACATGGTGGAGTGGGGGCTCTGTTCAAATGTTCCTCAAAGGATGCTGGCCTTGGTTCTTAGCCCTGACCCAGCGATCCCTGCTGCTCTCTGGACTTGGAGCCCTCTTGCAGTTCTTCCTCAGCATTGTTTTCTCATTCTTGGTCAGTTCCGGAAGTGTCCCTTGTTCATACTCAGTGCTTCCTTTTCAAGTTTGGGGCATTGAAAAAAGTCCTTCTCTTGACCCTCGTCCTAGTACTGCCTAGACCAAGGCCCCTCTCTCCGGCAGGCAGCTACAGGACTTGTGTTCTCGGTCTTCACGCAGCAGCCTTCTCTAAGACAGGCAGGTCTGTTTGAATGATATGGCTGCATTGGAAAGGCAGCAAATTCTCCATATTGAATGGTTTATTTCTGAGGTATACCTTTGCTCTGTTTTGATTCTTCAAGGCTAAGAGTGACTTGGGGGAGTAAAAAAGATGATTGTTCCTATCACTTGTCTTTGAGGTGCTCCCCCTTTCTGATAGCATTCTGGCTTTTAAGGGCCTCGTTAATGGTAACATAGAGCCACATGTTCATTACCCAGTTTTCTTGTATTACTCATAACTCCATAAGGTACTGTTCTCATTCGGATTCTGTATACTAGGTGGCTAGTAGAATATGCTTTTTTTTCCAGCTACCTCAAACTTTCAGATTTATCCTTATAATTAGGTCCAGAAAAGGGATTTGTTTTTAGCTAATACTGAAAGCTATGGAGTGTTGGTTCCACCATTAGTAGAAAATGTGCTTTTTAGTTCTATTTTTCCAGTCGTTGGGATTGATGTATAGTGGGTGGACGTAGGAGGAGCTTCCCTGGCCCAGCAAGGACTACACTGAGCTTGTCCAGATGGGAACCAGATCGTTGGTCCCATCTAACCCATGCCTTCACAAGCAGAGCTGACTAGAGAGCACCCTGTAGGTGCCTCTGGCTCCTCTGTTATATGTTCCAGAATACGGTGAATGCATTCTGCAAGGTGTTTTTGTTGCTTCGTGTAAAATGACTAAATCCCAGTGTCACCTGGAATTTGTAATAAAAAGGTATATTCCCCTTGAGTTCTGATATGCTCCCCGTAGAATGAAGGTTTTAGTGGAATAGAAATAAATTGGGCTTCTAATTAGTAAGCTGAGGTTCCCAGCCCTTCAGCCTCTGTGAGACTAAAGAATGCTGAAGTGAAAATCTTACGACATTTTTGGTTCTGTCTGGAATTTGGTGGTTGGTATTCATTCTGTTAACATTCCTCATCTAGTTACAAGTCATGCCAGCCAGCAGTCTTCCTATGTCCTCTAACCCTTTCAACTCGGTGGTATAACAGCACAGCCCTTGTATAGCTTTTTCCAAGAATTGGAACTGGCTGCATCTATCGAACGTGTGATGTGGGCAGCAAGACTGAGACCAGAGCCAGTGGCTGGCTGCCTGGCCTGCTTTTCCTGGCTCTCTTGGAAACTGGATCCAGGAAGAAGCGGTGGGTCACCTCCCTGCCTGAATATAGTCATCAGTCGCCACACACTCCCCCACGGGCTGCACATTCTTTCACACACCATTAGCTGCATGTGCGAGTATAATGTTGTTACTGTTTGGGTGATGTTTGCTGGATCCAACAGGAAATCAGTCCTTCCCTTGTTTACCTAAACTGCCATGCCAAGATATAATGCTCCCTTTGCCTAATGAAGGAGATGAAGGAGTGGAGGAGAGAGAAGGTAGAAGAGAAGAAGGAAGAAAGTACGTCTTTGTATTCATAGAGGATAGCTACAGATCGTGTCCTTTGTTACTCCCTGAGGAGGGGACGGCGCTCATGATGTGGGGAGGAGAGTACTATTGTAAATCTGCCCATCTGCTACCGTTCACTTTGGTTTTGCAGCCTGGGTTATAAAAGTTTACAATCCTTGGACTTTTCCTTCTTGCCTCCTTCCTTTCGTCCCTTGACCTTTCTGACCCATGTTTCAGTGCTGAGCCTGGGGAGAGAATTGGGAAGCAGATGATAGGCTAATATCGGAGAAATGTAGTAGTACTGTTGTGAGTAGTGTGTCCCCCACACATCCTAGTCCCCAGCTCAGCAAGAGTGGAAGAAGTTAGACTTCGTGTGCTGGGAACTGCAAAGAGCCAGTCTTGTCATTGTAGCTGTCCCTAGTGAGCAGCCTTTATTGGGATTAGAGCATCAGACCTGTAAAAATCATCTCTTATGTGTATCTAATTTATTCCATGCGAAGTTCACTCCAGAAGCTTAGTTGAGACCTGAAATTTAGGCCAGTCCTGAGACGTACAGTGATCTTGAGGGAGACTGGATTGCCTGCCAGGGGAATGGCATATATATATTTTTTTCCATGGCAGAGGCCATGGCAGGGGCTGGAGTCCATACCACCGCAGCAATCTTTCTGCTTGGCCTTCTCTTGCTGTTCTGTAGGAAGGCCTCATCTGGCCAGCTCTGCAAATCCTGCCCCTTCTCAAGCACTCAGTAACTGGTGGTATTGGCTCATCAGGAGATAAGGGGATGCCTGAGGCCTATGCTTCCAGAAGCACAGAAACACCCATATGTGTGGTAGGATAAAGGTAAAGGCACTAGAGTGGATACTTAGGAATAACAGGTGAGTTCTAAACGAGCACAGACCAAATGAGGGCCTGGATTCATCAGCATCTCTGCCAGTTGTGACTTTGAGCTTTTAGCAGAGTTAATCCTATCTTCCGTGTATTTTTATCCTTTTGTCCCCTACTCTTCCAAGACATTTGCAAAGCACTATTCAAATGGGGGACTGAGCCATAGTCCATCTCTAATTGCTCCTGAATCAGGAACTCTGGGGCAAGATCCAGTAAGGACTGGGTCTCCTTGTGGAAGACGAGCTCAGCTCAACAAAGCCTGGAGGCCATAGACCATAGACCAAAGGCCCTTAGGGGACAGGCCCAGAGTCCTCCTGAGGGAACAGTACCATTTTGGTTTGGTGACCTTGCCATCAAAAGGCTTCCTGAGCAGTTCTTGGTGCCCCTTGGCACTGACCCCTTTCCCTCTGAGTTAGGGCTCTGCGAAGGGCATGGCTCCAGTAAGCTGAGGTATCTGGTGTGTGGGCAGCAGCCGGAAGTGTGCAGTCATGGCTTCAGATGAAGTTGTTCCTGAGACGCTCCTGCTCCAGGGAGAGCTCTGAATTAGCTCGGTAGGAATCTCCTGTGGACCAAAGGAGAACAGGTAAGAAGCCAACCTTCCCAAGCTCTTATCCCCTTCCTGACAATTTCTCTCCTCTCTCTCTCTCTCTCTCTCTCTCTCTCTCTCTCTCTCTCACACACACACACACACACACACACACACAGAGTTACATTCTGCCCCACTCACCCTTTACATCAGGTCAGTCATAGGCATAAACATTTTGTAGAAACAGACCCTGCTGTGTAGTTTCAAGCACATCAGGAAGAACAGGCTATTGAGTAGAAAGGGTTATGCTGATACTCTGCCTACCCACCATCCCCAGATTCATTCTCTACCCTTATTTGTTTTCTCTGTGCTCTAGATAGCTTCCCTCTGGCTTCCTCAGCCTCTGTTTCTGGTTGATTTAGGTCAATGAGAAGCAACAGCAGAAGATTAGTGGATAGAAGGAGGGAGACATTGGTGTATTTCTTCCCTGTTCCTGTGGTGGTGGCCTCCCTTGCCTCCTGCTCCGGTCAGGTTCTCCCTCCAAGCTTGAACTTTAACCTGCCTCTAGGACACCCTGTGCCCCTTCAAGCTGAAAGGCATTAACAATTTCCCACTCTGGCTTATCCTCAGATGCCTCCACAACCCTCATTTCCTTAGTCCTATTCACACCTCTTCACACCAGTCCTTTCATTAAATAACTGTATTATCACCTGGTATGTCCTCTGTTTTGTGCAAGGACCCCGACGGTGCTCAAAAGTGCACTGTTTTTCTTTCCTCCCTCGCCGCCCTGGATCCCTTGCAGCCCACCACTAGCATTCGAGAGGCTCTCTCCAGTGTGCAGCCTTAGTTCCAGTCCCTGGTAACTCTGATGTTCCTGTCTCAGTTTGTGGCAGCAAAACCTACTCAGTTACACAATTTTGAATCTTTGGACTATTTCCTCTTTCTCCTCTTACGGTCTTGCATCCATTGCTAGAGTGACCTTTCTGAAAACATAAATCTGATCTTTTTGCACCCCCCTTGACTAAAATTGTTCAGTGGTTCCCGAACCCACAGGAGAGTCATTCTCTTAGCAAGACCTATCATAACCCCCCTTGCAAAGCACTTCAGTGGGTTTGAAGTACATGGTTCCCCCATTTTAAAAAAGAAAACTTCTTTGAGGTTGAGATGTTCCTCAATTTACAACTAGAAGGTGGTGGACTTGGATTTGGAACCCAATGAAGCCTTCGGGGGCCAAATCCTGTGCCTCTCTAGTCTTCCCTTCTTCCCGGACTTGGGTCTCTCCTTTGAAACCCGGTTCAAGCATCATTTCCTCCGGGAGACCTTGCTAGCCCCCAAGTTGTTGCTTTCTCTCTGGGCCTGCTCAGCATTAGTTCTTACGGGTTTGGAATAATCAGGAGTATTGGGGTTATCCTTTGGCATGCCTGCCTACCCTGTTTGACACTGAGCTCCACATTTTACTCCTATTTATTTTCCTAGTGCCTGGCACAGTATTCAACACAAAAGTAGGTCTTCAGTGTTTGTTGATTGAATAAACCAGTCCCGTCCCGCCCTATGTGCTAAGCATGGGTGTGAACGCACACTCCCCATAGCAAGTTCAGGCATTTCGTAACTTGAGCTAGAGGAGGGACTGCTACCTTCCTAGACAAGTAGGGCAACCATTTCCGTACTCTGTCCCCTACTGAATCTGCTTCTTCCATTGTCCAATACGACCAATCCTCTAAGTGTCCTGAGCCCTGTTCTCTGCGGCCACCTTCTTGTGCTCCGTGATCCCAGCTGGAGACAGCAACACAGAGCTGGCGGACCTCCCCTTCTGCCTGTGAGGCAGTCAACTTAGGACGGGCACGACTAAGAAAGACCATACGAAAGGGAGGGCGAACAATAACGGGACTGGGAAAGAGAAATCCAGACTTGGCTTGAAGTAACAGAAAAGACTCCAGGACAGATGGGAGACTGAGTTTATAATCCAAACAGCCTTAAGGACAAAGAGGGATATAGAAGTCAGTTGTGACTGGGTGAGGCTGCTGGTGTCACCAGTTGGGTCTAGAAACGGACCTATGAAGATGTCAAGGGATGTTCATCTCTGTTCTACCCCTAGCCTTCCACATCCACCTTCCAGCCCCATGGAGGGTGCGGGCAGGGGCTCCCAGCTTCCCGAGCCCATAGGCGGTTGGCCCCACGAGGGCTCGTGGTTACCTGTGTGGCAGTTGTGCAGCCACACCCGGTGCCCATCATACTTGCAGTGGCACCGCATCATGTTGTTCGAGAAATCAGACTCCGCCACCTCGAACTGGGGGTTCACAACCACCTGTAGAGAGACAAGGGTACAAGAGAAGGCCGGTGACGATAGTGGCTGTGATCGTTTACATTGCACGCAGTCTTGGAAAGGGTGTTTACGCCCTTCACTTCACTAGTCCTTCCAGGCACCCAGAGGGCAGGCGTCAACGTTCCTATGCTACGTTGTCCACTGACTCAAGACTCAAACCCAGGTCCTCGGGATCCTTCTTCGGTGTTCAAGTGTAAGACCTGTTGGAGACCCTATTTGTGAAACTCTTCCCTCATGGGACTGCAGGGAGACTTGGAATATCTGCAGGAAATGGAGTTCCTATGGGGGATCCCCAAGCCCCCTTACCTGGAAGATGTAATTCCCAGGGCCCACATCTGTGATATCCACCCACTGGCAATCGATGTCATGCCGGTAGGTGTCCCAGCAGCCGACAGTCACTCCCTGCTCCCCAAAGTTGGCACACGCATAGCGCTTCTGCAGTCCTGTGTGGAAGGGCGCCAATGGTTACTGAGGCAGGGGAGAGGGGCTTGGGACCCTGCAAGGCAGGCCCTACACACGGAATCCTCACACCGGTCATCTCCCTCAGTGGAATCAGACAAGGGACCTGCGGTTCTGTTAGATAACCTGCCTGGGAATCAGAGCCTGAATTCCTACTAACCATGAATGCAGCACAGTAGCAAACCCCATGTGTGATAGGATTTCTCTGGATGCTCTAGTGGGAACTCCTGTTGGCCTAGGAATTATGGGTGGAAGGTTCCAGCCCTACATCCTTCTGACCGTCTGAAGAGCGAGCGTTTGCCATGCCATTCTGAAAGGCTAGGAACTGTGGGACTGCAAACAGGAATTAGACAACCCGTGTCCTCAGAGAACTTAGTCAAAGTGAAACAAGCCTGCATCTCATACCGAGAGTATGAAGCCTTTACAGGTGGTATGAAGCGTGCTGGCAATGCAGCAGCAGCAGGGACCATCTACCTAAGATGTCAGGAGATAAGACACCGATCTTTCTGGAATGCCTTGAGTGCTGACTGTTGCCAGACCAGAGTCTCCAGGTGCCTGAGGGGGTCTTGGCTGAGGGCGGAAAGGAGCCTCACCGGGGCGGGGCTGAGGAAGAGAACACCAGGAGGCTGCGAGGCCGGGGATCCGCCTACCTGGGGGGCAGTGTGTGTCCTCCAGGCAGAAGCTGGCCTTGTGCCCCTCAGCCACCTTGGAGCCGTTGAGAGTGAGGAGGTCATAGTGGGTGAAGACCTCGATGCTGTGGTAGTGCCTGCGGGAGGGGAAGCGCTGTCAGCCTGGAGCAGTCGGCAGGCCAGACCAAGGCGCTGGGCCCCATCACTATCCAGAGAGGAACGGTATCGTCAGGGCAGCGCCCTTCTCCCTCACCAAGCCAGGATCCGTGGGACCATGGTCTACCTTCTGGCACCCCCTGCCCGGCAGCCAGGCACAGCTGCCCTCACCCGGTGTGGACCCAGGGGAGGAGGGGAGAGCACAGCCCTGCGAGCCTCCAGGAGGCCCAATCGGAAGCAGGAGGGAGGGGCACCTCCAGGAATGAGCCTCTGGCCCATCTGCCAAGGAGGGGTGCTTACTCTGCTCCCTGGGAGCCTGCGACCAAATTGCTACCATTGTTTCCAATCCAGGCCTGATGACAGCTCTGTTCCTGCTACAGGGGAAGGTGCTCATTATCTCAGCAAGGCCAAGTCCCAACACTGCTGCCCGCTCCACTCCGCTTCCCCCCCCCATGCTGCGTCCTGAAGGCAGAAACTACCACTTTCCCATTCTGCCTTTGTCACAGGCCTTGTCTTTCCTGTCTGGGCTGGAGACTCCTGATAGGAAAGAGAGCCCATTGTCTCCTTTCAGTCCCTGCGTTCCCACTTGTCTCTGGGCGGCCTTGCTCTGCTGCTGCAGAAGCCAGCAAGCTTTTTCTGCAGAGCCAGCATCCCGGGTTGTCTCTCTTGGGTTTCCAGGTTTCTAGGAGTTTTCACTTTATGTGGCTTTTAAAGACAAGGCCTAAGGTCCACCACAGAGAAATTAATTGTCCACATCATTCTAACAAAGACCAGCTCTGCTGGCAAGGAGTGCTCCACCTGCCGTTGCTGGGGGGGTGCACCCCATGAGCACCGTTCAGGGCTGTTCATCCGGGGCAGGGCCAGTCAGTGCCCCTGCAGTTCCCTACCGGCTCCTAGAGGCAAAGCCAGTGAGGCGTTGAGGAAGGAAGGCTCTCAGAGTGCGCGCCCCTCCCAGGAGAGCGCCCGGGGTCAGGGGAAGACCACACTGGTTTGATTCTTGGACTTGGCTGTTTGTCCCTCGAGAGCCATGGCGTGAGTGAGCACTGACCTGTGGCACTGGTGCCAAATCCAGCTGTGGCGTCCTGTCTTGGGACGGAAGTCGGCCCGGCCTAGGTTGTAGATCTGGGAGGAGAAGCGCAGGAGGCGCCGGTAGCCATAGGGCCAGTCCATGTGGTCGGCAGACCGGGAGAGGCAGTTCTCTTCGTGCGCGCAGTACAGCTGGCTGAGCGGCCGGTCCTCTAGGTAGGCGGTCTCCTGCACGAGCTGGGCGTTCATCACCAGGTCTGGAGCGCCTGCGGCCACAGGGCAAAGGAAGGGAGGCAGCCGTGTTGCTCTCGGGCAGAGGGGCTCTCTGGGGGAGCTACCAGCAGGGCAGGGCTCTCCCCAGGACAGGAGTCAGGAAAGGTGGGTTCAAGTGCTCCCGTGCCCTGGTTAGGCATGACAGCTTTGGAGTCGGCTGCCGGCGTTCAAGTCTTGCTTTGTTTCTGGCCACACCTCTCACTAGCTCTGTGACTTGCTTAAGCTTCTGGCTCTCACTTTCCCCATCCCTAAGGTGGGGATCGTAATAATGCCAGTAGCGCCAGTACCCGTAACGTGCTCAGGTCACTGTCGGGTAAGCATACCCTCGATGTAAGCTGGTATTTCCTTTGTAAAATGCTTCTCAGCCTTCCAAGTGCCTCTTTGTGGTCTAGCTCACACAGCCCCTCCTGAGCCCTGCTGCCCAGCTTGGCTTCCCCAGCTCAGTCACTCTCTTTGGGTCTCAGTTCCTTCAAGGGAGGGGCGCGGAGGGGAGAGGGCTGGCAGGAAGAGTCGGAAGAGATCATCTGTGAGCCTGCTCCTGGGCTCTGCCATTCGGTCCACCCTGCTGCAGTTTCAGGCCCGTGTCTCCCGCAGGGTCCCTGTTCTAACCTGACTGCTCTCCTGAGTACTCACACCAGCCTGTCTTGTGCATTCTTCCCTGATGACATTCCCAGTGCTTCTCTGTGCATAAGCGTCCATCGTGCCAGAAATGCCTGTTCCCTTCCTGCCACTGGGGCTCTCACCCACCTTGGAGCCCCATGTGTCCTTGCCCCCATGCCAGTGGAGCTCTGCTGCTGTTACCATGTCGCATTAGGGGAGAAAAGTTGCCTGTTCTCAGGACTTTGCCTTGCAAGAGCAGGGTGACAGTTCAGATCTGGGGAGAGGCATCAGCCGGGTGAGAGTCTATGTGCTGAGGACAGTGAGATGGGACTGCTGGTTAGTTTCGGCAGGCGGGCACTGTGGGTGGTAGCGGGTGCTGGGCTGGGCGGCCAGAGGGGGCTTGGACCATCACCAAATGTTCCCGAAGGTCCTGTGCTTATTCCCAGGCTATGCTCACGGCAAACCCTTGAGTTCCTGAGGGAAAGAAGGAGAGCTTCCAGAGAGACGGAGAAGGAGAGAGGGCAAAGAAGAAAAGGAATGAGAAAGATCACAGAGGAGATATAGGGATGGTCACACAGTGGGCAGGTTGCCTGTCCGTGCTCGCCCATGGCAAAATGTCAGAAGCCTTCAGGCTGAGAGCTGCTGCTCTGAGGGAAGGGTACAGGGGTCCCAGGCCGGGGAGCAGACCCCCAGTGTGCTGGGAAGGCACAGGCTGGTGCCACACAGCTCCCTGCTGGTGAGGGTGTGTCGTGAGGACCCGGTATTTTCTAAGGTGCGTGGGACGGAGAAGAGCGCTCAGGCTCGCTGACAAAGATCAAGGACGTCTTGGCGTGCAAGCCTGGCTGGGGAGAAGGTCAAGTGGCCACTTGGTGCAGTGCCAGCTGCAGCCTCGGGACCAGATACAGTATATCGGCATCGACCTGGTCGGCAGGTGTCAGACCGATGCGGCCGCCCCGAGCATCCGGATGCATGGGGTGGACCCCTGCCTCGGAACTGTCCTGTCCTGTAGCCTGCCGGGGAATCCACAGCTCAGGATGAGGACACGCGGTTGTAGCCTAGTGCGTGTGTATAGGGTTCCCAGCAGAAAAGGCTGCCCTTACTAAGTCTAACACATTCTCTTGTTTTCTCACCTGTTTGTTTTTTTTCTTTCAACTTTCGGTCACGACACAGAAAGTGAAAAACATGACTGTGCGTCCTTGTGTGTTCACCTATCCTCTGCTTTAATCCTCACCATAACCCTGTGAGCAAGGCGGGCAGGACTGGGTCCCCAGGGGATGGGTGACTTGGGCACCCACAGCTGGTAAAGGGCAGGGCCGCTGCTCCAAGTCCAGCCCTCCTTCCACCCCCCACCCTTCCAGGCCCTCCCCGAGAAGGGGCGGTGTGGGCTGGCCAGGCTGGGGCGGCGGGGAGCAGTGGCGCCGGGGAGCAGTGGCGCCGTGGGTGCTACTCACTGTCTGTGCAGGAGACCCCGGCCGAGGAGCGCCCTGAGCCGTGGGAGCAGAGCACCGGCCCATGTCTCTGACACTGCTGCAGGGCCAGCTCTGTGCCCGAGCAGCGCACGCCGCTCATCACCACGTTGGTGGCCCCTGGCGTCCCCTGCCAGTACCAGGTGTCCTGAGAAAAGAGCCGGCAGCGCCCGGTCAGGGGGGATGCTTTGGAGTCATCCCCTCCGACACCCGTCTGATGCTGGAACCCCGTTGGACCGCCACCACCTGGTTGTGCCCGGCCCCAGCTTGAAAGTCTCCAGTGTGGCGACAGTTCCTGCTGCTTTGCACCCCTCCGGCAGCAGAAGTTTCTCCCCTGGACCTAGGCAGGGAGATTCCTCGCCACTGGCCTTGCCCCACCCTCACCCACAGGGCAGCCCTCAGCTGTTGAAGAGGACGGTCCCGTTCCCTTGCTGTCCACTCAGCTTTGCTTCCCATAGCTGGGTGGTGGGGGGTGGCGGTGCTCATGAACAGGTCCCATTTCCTAGGGGCAGGGTGCCCGGCATTCCCCCAACGGCCAGTGTGGGCCCAGTAGAGGACGTTGTGCCAACCCAGCCACTCCATGGCCTTGTGGTTTTCTTTCCCGGATCCCTCTCGAATCTACCCGCAACTCCCCCAGGACTGCCACTAGTCTGGGCCGCACCAGCATCGTCTCTCAGCGGGCCTGCTGCAGTGAGTGTCAGCGTTCTCGCTGCCCCAGCAGTGTGCTGAACAGCACAGAAGAAATGTTTGAGACATGTGCATTGCAGACTTTGAACGTTTGCCAGCCTCTTCCTCCCTCCCTCACACATCACACCCTTGACAGCCCCACTCCGGCCCCAGTCCCCGATCTTCCCAGTGGGGTCAAGCTTCCCCCATGTGGGCTATTTATCCCCTCCCCACCTGGTCTGCTGAGCCTCAACTCCTCTTCCCTAGAGACGGAAGTATGGGCCTGTTGCGTGAATGTTTTGTTAATGACCGCCTTACCCACTTCGCTGACTGTTCCTGAGACAGGAACTGTGTCTTGTTCACCACACTGTCCCCAGCCCCCAGCATGGCATCGGCCCCCGGTTTCACTCAGTAACTAATCAATGAATGCATGAATGAGTTGTTAGTACTTTTAACAGAGGAAGTTTGGAAGCAAGACAGAGACCTACCTTGATTGCGTGGTTGGCAAAACCCAGGCCGAGCTGTCGGCAGGCCACCATGGCTTCGGTGAGCCCCCAGTGGTCACTGCACACGGCCCCCCAGCGCCGGACTCCGTTCACCTCTACCTGCACTTCCACCACACCCTCCTGGGGGTTGCGCCCGCCGGCCAGGCGCACCTGCAGTGGTCAGAGGGGTGTGAGGAGCACGGCGGCCTCCGGGCGGAGGGCTCAGGACTACAAGCCTGGAGCCGGGTCCGGCTGGCTCTCCCCTTCTCTGGCTTTATCTCTCTCTCTGTCACTTGAGATACTTAGATAGAGAGTCCCTGCGTCCCTGCCCTCTAGAGCAGTCGGACTCAAGGTGCCTGCCCCTATCATTAGCGAAGACTTGCCAGGAGCAAAAGGATTTCGTATCTCTTATTGCATTCACAATAACCCCAGGAGACAATTAACCCCAACTGACAGAAGACAGAGCCACGCTCAGAGACAGGAGTGACTTGTCCACTGTCCGCATGACACATGACACCTGAACTCTGGCCATTCCATGCAGCCTCGCAGTGACACTCCCCAGCACCGACAGCACTGGGGTCCTCTGCCCTAGACCCCTTCCTCACAGGGCACCTATTGTGGGAACACGCATCCGCGTGAAGGGCCCCCATTGCCATGGGACATCTCTGAAGGCCAGACCCTGGCCTTGAGGACACATGGGCCAGGCGGGGGAGGCTTAGAGGAGAGGCTTTCCAGGCTAGCTCTGAGAACCCCCCTCTCCACGGGCTCCATGTGGTGTCCTGGGGTGCTCTCCGTGCTTTCCAACCCCCCCGATGGAGGCTACGCCAGAAGCTGAGCTCACCTGATTCTTGAAGCCCATGTCAGGGATGTTGCACCTGACGGCAGCGTCATTCTCATGTTTACAGCCATTCTGGGACCCCTCCAGTGAGGGGCAGTCACTGAGGGTCCGCTCAGAACCCCTGCAGCGCACCTCGCTCAGGTGGATGGGTCCCAAGCCTAGTGAGGAGAGGGGGAGGTGCCATGTAAAGCTCCGCCTCTAGAACCCTACTCCCGTGGCTTACCCCCCATAGTCGGAGAGAACTTTCTGTCCTGGGCCTCACCACCAGGGCCACCAAGGGACGGAACAGTGGCCCATCCACGGCCTCCTACCCCCCACCCCAGGCCTCCTTGCTTACCCTGCCCCAGCTGGGCCCCAAAAAGGGCCTCCCGAGCCGAGCCAAAGCCAAGCTGACGGCACACGATGCTGGCAGAGATGAGGTTCCATCCGTGGTCGCAGACCGTCCCCCACTGGTGGTTCATGAGCACCTCAACACGGCCCTCTCCCACCTGGGCCCCCGAGCGGAGGCGCACCTTCAGCTCCTGCTGGGAGAAAACCGGCTTCAGGGCAGGCAGAGGAGGCAGCAGCGGGCATGGCGGAGCTGCTGTGGGGAGCCTGGGCCAGGCCCCTTCCCGTAGGCGAGCTGATGACCAGGGTTCCAGTCCCACCTCTGGTGGTTCAGAGCTACTGCCTCGAACCCACCAGTAAGCCGTTCTTCATAAGCGCCCTTCCCTCATGACAAAGAACCACCGCAGGGGCCACAGTGGTAAAAAGGGGGCCTTAGGAGCTAGGGTTCTTGGACTTCACAACCCTCTACCTGCACTCATCGGGCGGTGGGGGGGGTCCCTTCCTGTCGTCCAGCCCTGGCTCCTTCCTTATCCTTGGGGTTAAACTAGATCAGTGTTCCCAACGGGATCCGTGAGATGATTTCAAGCTGCGCAGGGACGTGGTATGAATGAAGCTGACTCACACGGTGGGGCAGTGACTTCCGTGTTAACCCTTCTCCAGTCCTTCCTGTTTCACGGCGGACGCTATCCCACTGCCAGGAGGCCACGTCCGCGACACCTCACCAGCACTTGCTTGTTGCTTTTTCTAACAGAGGGCCAGGCTCAGGTTCACTAGCTTTGGCCTCAACCCTGTTAGCTACGATGTAATTAGTGTCTTTATGGTTACCTGCTATTCCTGGCCCGTGATGTCAGCTTTCCATTTATGGGCGGGTTATAAACGGTTCCTTTTAAATAAATCCCACATTTCTACCATGCTAGGCTTCGCTCTCCTCCTCCCAGTCTGCACCAAGTTCTCCTTGATGGGGGCGATTGGTCCTTCCGCTCCTGCCTGTCCCGGAGTGTCCCTCCCTGCCTGTCCCTCTCACCCACTCCTGCTGCCACGCGGTGGGACCCACCTCTGCCCGGGACTCCTTGTGCCCCGCCACACAGCTGACCACAGCGTGCATGCCGCCCGGGCAGGCCGGCTGCAGCTTGCCCTGAGCTGGGGCCACCTGCACCTGGCAGTTGGCCAGGTGGGGCTCTGTCCCCAGGCAGTTGACCCGGTGGATCCAGAAGGAATTCTTCTGTGTCAGGCTCTTCAACCTGGAAGACAAGGGAGCCTGAAGGTGGGGAGGGGTTGAGGGAGCTCGGGGGTCAGGGAGGCTGAGGCACTGGGGAGGAAAGGGACGTGCCCTGCCCCTTTGTGCCATACCCCTCGGCACCCTCCCCTCGGGACGTGGCTCCTCACCTAGATTTGGGGTCCTTCATCTTCAAATTCCAGACTCTCCTAGGTGGGAGAAGACAAGTCGGGGGGATGGAGGGAGTGCTGAATACCCAGTGTGCCCCGGCTTCTCATGACTGTCCTTGAGTTTGCACGGGGATTCCGTCCGGAAATTCGCCCGCATTATTTTAGCGCCAAGCCGCACAGCAGCCCTGTTAGCGTGGTCCCATCACAGATGCCGGTGATCTCCATGTCACAGGGAGAACAGCGGGGCCCAGCAAGGTACCTCCTCAACTAGTCCCAAACTGGGGTCTCTTCAGCACTTGACTGCTCCTGAGTGGGCAGCCCCCAGCTCGCCCTCTCCTCATGCAGATGGACGGGAGCCTACAGGGAGTGTCCTGAGAAATGCGACCCAGCGTAAACGTCCTCTGGGGGCAGGTGCAAGTTGAAGGCTTTCTGGTAGGGGCTGCCCACCCAGAGGCTATAATCAGGGCTGCCCTCCTCGGGGGTGGTGGGTGAGCCAGCCGGGCCCAGAGGTGCAATTACCAGACAATGGGGAGTCAGGGGCCCACATCCCAGTCGTCGCCAGGGACGGAGCCACGTGGCTGGTCCCAGGGAGCAGACCCATCTAAGAGCCGCTCAACTGACTTGGGGTAGGCAAGGGGAGGCCACACAGACGGAGTGTGGTGGGTGTCTCCCTTGATGAGAAACACACAGAGTTTTCACTGGCACAGAGCTGGTGTCATTTAGAGGCTGATGCAATCTTGCGACAGTTCGGTCACGTTTTGGACAAAGTGTTTTTATGTCTCGTCTCCCAAGTGCTGCCCCGCCCCCCGCCTTGCTCACTTGCGCAGCAGTCAAAGCCTGGCTCAGATCAGAGCAGAGGAAATTCCCTGCCGACTGGCTGATCGAGGCCTGGAGGCCCTGCCGATGGCCATGGCGTGTTACTGGCAGAGCTGAGACCAGGGCTCAGGTGGTCTGTCCTGGCAGGTCCTGCCAGAAGCATCTTCAGTCAAGTCCACTTCTTTAACCAGGCACACGGGTTTGCATTCAGTGGTTTTCAGCTTTCCATATGACTAGCAAGGGCTGTTTTTCTTTTCTGACCATTTCTAGGTACTTCCCAGGGTCTCCAAGTTCATCCTCAGTCCTCATTATTCTGAGAGCCCTGCAGCTCGGGAAATCCGTGGGGCCTGTTTTCCCTCCCCGTCACACACCCAGGGAGTGTCCTCCTGCAGACACCACCCTGCCCATCTCCCTGGACTCTGTAAGGCCCTTGCCTTACAAAGGCACATACACACACATGCACATGCACACACACAGGAACACATGTGTATAGCTCGCACAGGCATGCACACACTCGGCCAGCTCCCCACAATCCCACGCCCCCCACGCCCCTCTACCCACCGGTTCTCCTTACCTGTAGTAGAGGCTTTTGACAGGTGCCTCGCTGGGGAAGCCCAGCATGCCACACACCACCTTGCTGTTGTTCCTGGTCCAGTCCTGGTCACACACCTGCCGCCAGTGGCCCTCGTACTTCACCTCCACCGCCCCCTCGGTCACCAGGCTGTGCCGCTTGGCACTGGCAAGGATGGGTTTGAGCCGCACCTCCTCCAGCTGCCGGCCCTGCAGGGCGCATAAGGTTACCAAGGGCCCCAGGCTTCCTGCCCCTGCTGAGCCCGCTGCAGACCTTCATATGGGCAAGCAAGGGCTCAGAACACTTAAAGATCACCCCCCAACCCTGGCCCTCCCTGGACAGGTCAGAAAACAGAGGCCCAGATAAGAGTGTATTTGCCAAGGCCACACAGTGAGCACGAGGCAGAACCTTGGTCTGTCTGCGCTCCTCCCCTCAACTCAAGAGAGGACCAGGCAGATCTGTGCCCTCCTTGGGATCAGGCTCGGGGCCTTTGGAGTTTGGGAGACTTCCGCGGGATGCAGAGGGACCTTCTTTGTACCACCTGGGGAGAGCGGAAGATGGACACAGACCCGCTGCTTGAGACTACCAGCAGGATCATTGGCCCAGAGGACCCCAGGTCCGGGGTGACTTAGACCATGAGGGCCACCGACCGCACCCTGGTCTGCTGCATCCATGGGCCAGGTTCCGCTGTCCGCAGGCTAGGGCTTCCCAGCAGTGGAGGGTAAGGGCCAGCACCTGCCCCGCCTGCTTCTATTGTTTGCTTGGGCCGTTTGTAGCTCGAGGTTGTTTGTGCTGGGAAGAGGCAGCAACTGTGGCCGGCCTTGGGGGTAAGACAGCCCCGCACCCCCTCCTGCCTCCCCTATGGGGAGCAGCTTCAGCAATCCCCAGTAACACCAGCCTGGACCCCCCCCGGGTCCCCACCTGGCCTGCTACAGGCGGGGCCTCTGTCCATGCACCTGCTCCGGGCCACCAACAGGAGGTGGGGTCCCAGGGGACGTCTCTCAGCCCAGTCTGCTGCTCCCTTTCTCTTCCTTCTTCCTCCAGGTTCATCACCCAGGAGGCTCTATGTCCCATGACTCAACCCTTAGCTCAGGCCAAGGCCTGAACAGCCTCCTTACCTGGGGCCCAAGGGCATTGGAGACTCTCTCAGAAAGATAGCCGCGGTGGCGCTGGGGGTGGCACACCACCCCGATGTCCTCTGAGTGGCTGCAGTCACTGACACCCCAGCCATTGGACCTGCACTGGTCCAGGGAGCTCTCTGTGCCCATACAGCGCACATTGTCCAGCCAGATGGGTCCTGAGGGCAGGGGAAGGGGGATGCTTAGGGACAGAGAGGCACTTGTGGACTGTGCCTCCTTCCTAGGACCCCACAGGTATCAACTGTCTTCTTCCAGAGCCTGTGTAGAAAGTAGGGGTGGGGGAGAGCAGTCGGTTCTCCTGGGATCTTGGTATCTATAACCCTACCTACTGCCAAGAGGAGGTAGAATCTGTTTTTGGAAAATGCCAGGTAGGTCTAGCAATCAGATCTACCTGTCCACCTATCCCTCCGTCCATTCATCCACTCAGCGACATTTGCTGAGCACCTGCCGTGTGCCAGGCACCCTGTAAGAGTGGACTAGGGTGGCGGCGGGGAGGGTGGCGGCCTCACTACAGGCGAGAATGGGAGGGTCAGAGCAGGGGCACTGGCAGCTGGGGTGCTCAGGGAATGCCTCACAGGGCAGGCCACCGGAGCTGGGTATTAAAGTGTGGGCAGGAGTCTGCAGAAGCCTCAGTGAGCCCAGCCTCGGAGGGCAACCGACCATCATCTCCTCGTCATCCTGCTGGGTAGCACCGGGCACTCACCCTCCCCTTGACCATACTTGGCACTGTGGGCCCAGGTCAGGGCTGTTTCAAAGCCCAGCTGGCGGCAGGCCACGGTGGCCTCCTGGAGAGCGAAGTCATCATCACACACGGTACCCCACTGGCCCTGGTGGAGCACCTCCAGGCGGCCCTCCTCTGGCCTGCTCCCTGGACCCACCAGCCGCAGCTTCGCGGGGCTCGGCGACTGCAGTCTGCAAGGGGGGGCCTGCAGCAGCAGCAGCAGCAGGAGCAGGGAGAGGGCGGCCGGTAGGGACCACATCCTGATGACTTCGAGGGCAGCCGGGGCCAAGGCACCTGGGGAAGGAGCAAACGTGACGATGATCACCGCCTCCACCCCTGAGCTCGGCTTCTTCTGCAGGCAGGGACAAAAGATGGCAGGACCCCTCCAAGGGTGTGTGTGCCATGGGCACGTGTCTACGGTGGTATCGATGGAGTCTGAGTTCGGAGGCTGGTGAACTGGGTTGAAACCCACTATTCATTGTTCACGTGACCTTGAGGAAGTTTAAGTTGGCCTTACTGAGTCTCGATTTCCTCGTCTATAAAGTGGGAATAATAATCCTTGTTTCAGTGTTGTTAGTGTTAAATAAAACACTGTATTTAAAGTGCTTAGTACAAGCCTACCACATAGCTCTCAATAAATAGCTAGCCTTGACATAGTCCTGTATGTAGGTGGGGGGGGGTGAAGGTGGAGGCATGGGCTGGGGCCAGACAACTGGGGGTCTTGTGCACCTGCAGACAGTCTGCTCTTCATCCTATAGGAGGCGAGGGGCCGTGGAAAAATTGTAGGCAGTGAGCACATGCCAGAGAGAAGGCTCCTGTTTCCAGAAGCCTATAATCAGCTGCTCTCTGGGTCCTTAGGGGGGTGAGGTTCAGGGCGGGTCTTCTCCCCCTCACACATGAGCAGCCTTGGTCTTGGGCATGGGGGCACAGGGAGGAGCATGGGGGAGAGGTCATGGCTGATGAGGGCTGCCAGAGGGTCTGCAGTCACCAATGCTCGAGGTCCTCCCCTGCCAGGCTCTGCAGCCGGTGAGGAGTTGATGCCAGCCCAGGACATGATGGAGGACATTGTGTCCTTGACTCCCTGTTCTGCACTGGAGTCAGAAGAGAGCTCGTTCTGGGGAGACCTGCTCTTGCATGGCCACTGCTGTCCCGGGGGTCCTATGTAGCTGGTCAGTCTCGGTAGCGGGGGCCTCCCAGGGCTCCCTGCTGCTCCCCTTCCCACAGACTGCTATGTTGGCTGGGCCTCAGTCCTATTCCTTCCTGCACACAGCCCCCAACCCCTCCGGCCACCAATCCTCTGGCTTTGGTGAGCCCAGAGCTGGCCGGAGGGAGCTCCTAGAAGGACACTAGATGGGCTCAGGACTTATGCTCCACAGGGACAGCGACTCTGTGTCATGCCCCCAGTGCTCAGAAGAGTGCCAGGCCGGTACGTAGGTGGCCCCAGTAAATATCCGCGGTTGCATGGCTGCGAGGTAGCACTGCATCGTGCTTAAGGGGAGAGACTGGGAGTCAGGCTGCCTGGGTTCTCATTCCACTTCTGGGCAGTCTTGGGCAGGTGATTTCATAGCACAATGCCCCAGTTTTCCCTCCGTGAAACAGGGATACCAAATAGCAAGGACCTCATAGGATTCTCGTGAAGCTTAGATGAACGGATGCGCTCTGGACGCTGACAAGAGCAGCTTTCCCGGACAGGTAACTGTCACACAGCAGCAGGAACGGCCCGGGGGGAGCCCTGGGTTGGGGTGGTCCCAGCCCGTCTCAGATAAAGAAGGAACAGAGGCCATATAGCAGCAAGTCCCCAGGACGTTTCTTTGCGACATCCTCCAGATTTGCCTCTTTTTCCTCTGAGCCCAGGTTCTCCGGGTTCCCCTCCCTGGGGCCGGGTGCTGTGGTTAAGTCTCTTCCCACCATGATCCCTCCTGCACTTCCTTTCCAGACTTAAACACTGTTTTCTTTATGTGACTCTCTGCTCTGGAGCAGGCGGGGGCTCCTGACGGGCTGTCAACCATGAGCAGCTTATGCTTGGCTGCTTGGGACGTGCCCCACTAAGGACGAGGTGGACAGCTAGGGACTGAGCCAAAATGAAGTCGCTCTGGGTAAGGACCTTCCCCAGATGACAAGAGAAAAAGGACTGGGTTCAGAGCCCTCCAGCTGCTAGGACCCAGTGGTCGCCTTGAGTCTGACCTGAATGATGACCCCCACCCCCCACCCTTGCCCCATCCCCCAGGAGTCAGGATGCTCCTTGCTCTGGCACCAAGTCCTTATGTGACTTGAGTCAGGGGCTTTCCTCTCTCTGAGACTCAGGTGCAACACCTATAAAATGATGGGGTGGCACTAGGGCTCCTGCTCCCCATGACATGCTATGATGGGCCACAGAGTGGGCTGATGTCCCCCAGCACCCTGGAGCTCTCATTAGAGGAGCATAGTCCCAGGCCTGCCTGGAGCTGGGGTGGCCTTCTGCTGCAGGACCCTGGGATCTGGGTGAGGACAGTTCCCTTCCATGAGAGTGGCCCAGGGAGGGGGAACGGGTGGCAGCAGGAACCGAGGGTCAGATGTGGGGAGGACCCCTCTTCCCAGCCTGCCTGCCGCTGCAGGACCTTCTGTAGCTTCTGGTCACCCCAAACTTGCCTTCTCACCATTCCCCAAACATAGCCGTCCATCCTCTGCTTCCACATCCCGGCCTCTGCTCTCACTGCTCCTTCTACTTGGAGGACCCTAGCCCTCTGTGTCAGATCGGTAAATCCCTACAGGTGTTCCAGCACTCAGCTTAGATGCTGCCTCCTCCATTAAGCCCTCCCAGCTACCTCCCACCACCCCAGCACTCAGTGTTTGCTCGCTGTCTCCATACCCAGCCTCCACCGCATCTCCCCAAAACTGTTCCTCCAGTGCCCAGCACGGGGAAGACCACCAGCTGAGAAGTCTCCCTTCGAGAAGGAAACAGCCTCAGAAGTGGCCGTTCTCTTCACAAGTAGAGAAGGGGATAGTGTAGGGGAAGGAAGGTTGGAGGGTAGTTAGTAATTAATTATTGTAATACATTTGAAACTATTTACGGAGTACTTATCTCTACTTTATAGGTGAGAAGCTGAGGTCCAGAGAAGCTAAGTAACTTGCCCAGCTGGGACAAAGGCAGCCCGGCTTCAGAAGCCAGGCTCTCAGCCATGGGAGACCTGGACGCTGGATCCAGGAGGAGGGGAAGGAGGAAAGGAGGCAGGGGGATGAATGAAATTCCACCCTGCTGCAGGCTGATTGATGACCCAGCCTCGGTGTAAGGGCACTGGGGTTGGTGCCAACAGAGTGCAACTGAGTGACATCCAGGATCCTGCCAGCTTGACGCAGGCAGGCACCTGCTCAGGTGTTCCCAGCGGACGCTGGCACCTGGCCTGACCTGGGCCCCCTGGAAAGGGCTGGAAATGCCCAAGGATATTCAGGAGAGAACATGGTTGGGGGAGGGGGGCTGCCCTCCTGTGCACCAGCCTTGGGATCACTGGAAGCCCCTTCTCTCTAGCTCTTTGGGGGATGGGGTCCCTCCCTGGGACCACGAATTATGGTGACCTGAAGTAGTGCCAGCAAATGACTCTGAGCTTTACCTGGCCAGGCATGGGACATACTGCGGTTGAAGCCCTCTGCCCACCTCCATTCGCTGTCTCCCTACCCCTCAGCATAATCATCTCTGGTTTATGTACCCTGCCTTTGTCCCCCAAGTCACAAGTTTGACATCTGAACCCACCTTGCCCCTTTCCTTGCTTCTTCCTCGATGAGGGCAGAGAAATGGTTACACACAGCATGTTCACAAACAAGACACGCAGGCACCCCGGACGGGCTGGGGCCAGCCACCCTGGGCGGGCCTTGGGCCAAGCTCCCTAATTTGGTCACTTCCCTTGGAAGCAGGTTGGTGAGCGACTAGGAGGCTAGGCCATCTGCCCATGGGACCCCCACCTCTCCCAGCCCCCAGCCTTCAGGAACCTTCAGAGGCTGGCAGCCTCACAGAGAGACAGAAGTGGGACAGACAGGACAACGCGAGACAGACCCGGGGCCAGGGGCCAAGCGGGGGCTCACCAGCCGCAGCACAGAGGACGGTCGGGCAGGGCCGGACGCCGGGATGAGAGCGCTGACGGGCCTCCCCGGGCGCCCTGGGGCCCTTTTATCCCGCTGCGGCCCGCGGGCGCCCCCCCACCCCGCAGCCGCCGCCTGCGGAGGAGGCCCCGCAGGCCCCGCCCCCGGGCGGACCCGGTCAAGGCGGGCGCTCAGCCCGGCCCGCGGCTCGGCGCCTCTGCCCTGAGCCGCGGGCCGGGAGCGGGCGTCCACGGGGCTCGGCCGGGAAGTCCTGGGGTGGCCACGTGCAGGGGGTGGCGGGGGGGTCGGGAGGGGCTGTTTCCCGCGGAGGAAACGGGCGCGCTGCAGCAGGAGGGACTGTGGCAGGATCAGAGTCCCCGCGAGAGGCCGGCGGCGGGGCGCCAGCGGGCTGCGTTTGCTTGGGGTGCCCGTGGCCTCAGTAGTCCCTGTCCCCCGCGCAGTGTCCTTCTCTGCGAAACCGGGTGACCTGCCCCCCCCACCCCGAATCCCCAGATCCAGTGAGGACAGGGAGGCGTCTGTGCCCAGAGCACAGTTTTCCTTCACAAGGAAGCGCCTCGCTGTCATAAGACACCAGAGCCTCTTGCGGGCTGGAGCGGGGGAGTGGGGGGCTCAGTTCAAATGAGGTTGGGATGGCGTGGTGCAGGTGTGCTCTCTTTGGAGTAACAAGCGGCCCTCGCCATTGCCCTGGTGCCTCCAGATGTATTGAGTACTCCGGGAGCGCGTGGTCTCTGGTCTGCCCATTGTACAGCTGGGAACACTGAGCCTCCAGAGACACGACTGACCTGCTTCCCCCAGTAATAAACAGTAAATGGCAGAACGTAAGTCCTTCTCTACAACTCCTTACACAGTTGAATGAGGCCGTGCTGGCCCTTGACAGGCCCATGGGAGGGTATGTGTAGAGGGTGGGTTGGGGTTAGGGGTTACTGTGAAATAAAATGAAAGTAGAAAAGGCTGAAAGAGGGGAGGACCAATCAGCTTAGCTGAACTCCCAGGCATGGGAATCCCAGCCCCTTTCCAAATTCTTTCCCATGGTCCTCTTCCCTCCTGGTGCCTCAGTGTCCCTGTCTATAAAATGGTCAGAGAGTTCCATCCTCCCAGTTTCCTCCCTAGGTCCAGATAAGTACAGCCTGGTTCCCCTTCTTTCCCCAACCTCGCCTGAGTGTCCTTCCAAAGGCTCATTCATTCAGCAAATCTTTATTGATTTTCTCCTCCTTGCTAGACGGGGTGCTGGAGTGCTAGACACTGTGGGGGTAGGAGGGGGGCTTCCCAGTCGGGTGGCGGAGACAGATGTGTAAGCAAACACCACCACAAGGCATGAGGCTGAATGTGATAAGGGCTAGGATGGCAAGGTAGACCTTTCTGACCCCTGGGGGACAACCAGGTCACACTGACCCAGCTGCTGGAGGACTACTGTCGACCCCTGGCCGCTCATGTCCCAGATGTCCCTCCAGTGCCCCTGCTCCACCCCAACAGGGCCCAGAGCATTCCCTGCGTGAATCAACAGGAAAGAATGCTCCCAGCCTTGGGTCAGTGGTAGCAGCAGCAGCCCAGCTCCACCCGTAGGGACAATGAGGCAGCTGTGGGCTAGGGTGCCAGGTATGCCTCAACCCCCTCCCCAATCCCAGCCACTTCTCATGCCGAGCCAGGAACAACACGGAGGGCTCCACCTGCTGCCAATCACCCGCCCAGGCCCGACTGCCCAGGACTAAAAATACTCTGGAGGCTGGCCCAGGCTAGAGCCAGGGAATGAATGGATGTGTTGCCCGGAAGTCTGTTGACCTACAAAGCACTGGGCAGAGGCTGAGGCTGAGAAGCAATCTCCTGGGGAAGGGGGGGTGGTCACTGTGAGCCTCTGTTATTGAGAAGTGAGGGGCTTGGGTCCCAGGCTCAGGCCTGTGGCTTACTACTGTGGGGATTTTCTCAGCTGAATGGCCATCTCCTCACCCTTAAATTTGATTGTTATGGGCGTCAGATGGGACAGTTCAGTTCATCTCAATAAGATTGGGCTTGATGGAGACTGCCTGCTTCCTCCTTTGTGCCTGACTCTGCTCACAGCCTCAGCCAGAGCTAAGGACCTCTCAATACGCAGGTCTATGCTTGCCTCGACTCTGGGGGCCCTTGGAACTTCTCATTTATCTCTCAACCCAGAGTCCACCACGGGGCTTGGGGCATCACACATGCTCAGTATTTGCTGGCGATTGGAATAAATGGGCCGGCTTCATACTGATGCTTGAGCTAGAGCTGTGTGGTGTTTGTTGGGAGACACAAACAAGCCAGATGTGATCCCTGTCCTCAAGGACTTTGCAGGGTGGTGGAGGAGACAGACTCATCATCAGCCAAGAGATGAGACACTGTCGTCGTCATCGTCTTAACAGTAAGCAGGTGCGGTGTGGTTGGTCTGTGTATCATCTCATTTAATTCTCTGAAAATCCCCACAGATGACACTTTCATCACCCTTCTTGACAGATGATGACATTGGGCCACAGAGAGGTTAAGTGATTTGGCCAGAATCACACACCCATTATCTGTGGACAGTAGCCAGCAGCGAACTGTAGCAGAAGCGCAGTTAGATCTGGGCTCCAGGAGCTGCGGGGGGTTGGGCGGGGGGAGTCTGAGGATTGAAGGCTTCGTGGAAGAAGAGCCTGGAAGGATGGCTAATGGCTAGACCTGCTCCTGTTATGATAATGCTGATGATGCCTCATCTTTTGGCTGATTGGGGGTCTGTCTTTCCCACCACTCTCACTAAGCAGAGAGACGGGAAAGTGGGGAGGTCATGGAGCCATGGAGCACTGGGCAGGTGTCAGCAGTTATCCCGTCTCCCCTCCCCCAGGCCCCCAGAGCCCAGAGTATAAGCATCACTCTCTGCCTTCCCACCAGGGTGAGGACCTGAGAGGTTGAAAAGTATCTGAGTCTCTTCCCCATGGGGTGTTCCTCAAACCTGCCCAAGTCAGGGCCTATGCTTCCAAATGGGAAGGCCAAGGTATCCTGCAGAAAACTGTGTCCTGGGATGTTGCCAGTACCCCAGGTATTGTACCTGGCTAGAGTACCCAGTGCCTTGGCTGTTGGGCAAGATTTCCTTCTCCATGGCCTTCAAGGCTCAGTCTGGCCCCACCTCCTTGGAGACTCATTATGGAGGAAACTGTACAGTTTAGGAATTGGGGGAATCTGAGTTCTTGCTCTGTCTGAACTGTGTGGCCTCAGGCAAGTCCTTCTGCCCGTCCCAGGGTAGAGCCTCCTGCATCCATGCCCTCTGACGTCCAAGGGCCAAACTCCTCTCCTCTCTTCCACATCTTGGCTGTCCCTGACTTCAGTAAGTCCTAGCTGATTGATTTTGTCATGCCTCAGCTTAAGAATCCTCAGTGGCTCACTCTTGCCCATAGGATATGGAGAATCCACTGCTGTTCCTCCTGTTCCCTGTCCTCCTTTCCTCTTCTGACTTCATTTCTTATATTCTACCTGTCCTTGAGGCCTCAGTCTGATCCCAGCTCCCTATGAATTCACCCATGAAAGCTTGCATGAATGCTCTCAAAGCATCAGGTCCTAGAGGAGTCACGGAGCTGAAGCAGACAGTCTCTGTCCTCAGTTGTGCGCCAACCTGATGGGAGCTGACTCACAGACGTGGCGGCGACGGACAGTAGGCCGGGGTGACAGAGGGCAGGACACAGGGAGGGGAACTGACCATTTCGACATGGAACCCTTTGCCGAGGGCTATTTAACCAGGCACAGGACTTTCGTTCCAAGGGGAGGGGTGGGAGCTGGGGGGATTTTGAGAAGTCTGGCCAGCGGTGAGGGGTGAAGAGGGAGAGGCTGGCCTGGGAGATGGTTCCTGGGGAGAGAGAGAGAGAGAGATGAGCTTACCGCAGGAGGGAGAGCTCATCTGGGGGAAGACAGAGCTGGTTAAAGAGAAATTTCAGAAAGTTTTGCTTTGTGATATGCAATGTCACCTTCCCCTCAGTTTCTCTGAAAACTTTGGAAAAATTGCCATTATTCGATAACGTTTGGGGTTGGACGGGCTCCCTCAACATGGGCGGGGCCTGGGCAGGAGTCAAAGAGGGCCTCATAGCATATGTCTAAGAGTTAAAAATCCAACTAACTCATTGTTAAATAAAGTGTAGTCCATCTTCCTGCCTTGACAAACAACACCTTTGGAAAGACCCAGAAGGTCAGATTTGAATCCAGAACTTTCTACTCCTTAGAGTTCTGTGTGAAACATGGTATTATGGGAAACATCTACCCCTGTCCCTGAGCCCCAGTATGGCACATCTCCTTCCTCTCCACCTTCTGCCCCATCCCATACAGCAAGGGACCTTCTGCTGTGACAGGAACACACACACAGGAGGGTCTGTCCAGACTCTCACAGCAGGGGTCCTTTGGCCACCCTGGGCCTGCGCACACAGCTTGGAGGTGTTCTCTGCACTCAAGAGGAAGACCTGGAAGCAGGCTTGGCTTTGGGGGCAAGAAACTCGCTGAGCTCAGATTTGGAAGTGGGATGGGGGCTCCCATGGGCACATCCACTTGGCCCTGGGAACTCTGTGCCCTGTGGGGAGGGGGCACCTGGACAAGGGCCTCAGGGATGCCCTCCGATGCATGGAGGGCAAGAGCAGGGAGCATTTGCCCAGTTCTGAGGATGGCTATGGGTATGGGTGTGGGGCCAGGAGGTGCCACATGGAGATGGGACTGTGGCTTAGAGGAGGGCTCTGGGGGTACATGGGGTTGCCTAGTCACTTGTGTGGTGCTTACAGAGCTGTGGGCCAGGCAGCCCCACAGCTAGGTGGGGCCTCACCTCACCTTGGCAGGTGGGGGGCACTGAAGCTCTCTCTGAGGAGGGGCAGGGGGTGAGGGCGGGTTTGATTGGAGCCTGACTGTGGGTGTTTTCATCTTTGCTGGTGCTGTCTTGAGCTGGTATTTAAGTCTTCACAGACTCATACCTTTGGTGGGGGGCTGGGGTAGGGGGCTGGGGAGGGGTGTTCTGGTGGGGTGCACAGGGAGGATCTTAATAACCTATAAGCTGCTGGAAGGCAGAGAACCTGACTTAGGCTCCCCTATTTCCACCTCCTCCCCTGGGAGCCCCAGCTCAATGGCCCTGAGTTCCCACAGATGCGTGGGCTATCAATTTGATTTGATACCAATAGCTTAGCACATGCCTCTGTCGCCAGCCTGTTTCGGCCCCCATTCCCCCCAGATACAGGCTCGTACCTCATTACCCTGCTTCTCATATTGAAGTCCTCGCCTGAGGAGGGTCATCAACCAGCATTCTCCCCCTCCTCTCCTCCCTACTCCCTCCAGGTCCTCCCACTCCTGTTCACCCCCTCTCGATCTCTCCCCCCCTCCCGCCCTCAGCTACAAGCCCCAGCCCTTCTTCAGTTCCCTTGAGAATCTCTCTCCTCCCATTCTCTCTCTTCCCCTCTAGTGCCACCTGCAAACCCCCCTTTCCCTGTCCCAGCAGCTAATGCTGGCGGTGCTGGGATGCACGTCTATTTAAGTAAATTAAAGTCATAAGTTCTGGGGGAAATGAGACGGGATGAAGACTCAGTGCACAGCCGGGAAGCCTCTGAGGCCCCTTCAGAAGCTCCCAGAAGTCTGTGCTGACCTTCTCACACGCGTGTAATTGAACCCCTTTGTCCTCAGGCAACACGAGACAAGTTAAATTAAAAAACATTTCTTATTCCAAGCTGCTTTCCTGGATCTTCAAAAGCAGCAAATATAGTAACTTCACTGTTTCTCCCAGTTTCCTGTGGCACTGGAGGGTGCTAGGCTTTAGTGGGCCAGCCCGGGCACATCTCCCCTAGCCCGGGGTCTTGCCTCTTCTTAGCCTTCTGGGGAAGATCGTTGACCAATCTGGGGGGCAGAGCCAGACTGAAGACCTAAGTGTTAGGAGCCACTTCTAGCCCCAGATCAACCATTTGTGAATCATCTCCGGGATTCATTGGGTTAGTGAGTAGGAAATCCAAGTAAAGGAACAGAGTTATTGATTCAAGAGAGATACACGTGCCCTAAACATAGTCTTGTATTCTCTCACATCGGAGTTTGTTGATCTAGAACTTTGCAAATATTTTCACAGTTCTTTTTTTTTTTTTAAAGATTTTATTTATTTATTTGACAGACAGAGATCACAAGTAGGCAGAGAGGCAGGCAGGGAGGGGGGGAAGCAGGCTCCCTGCTGAGCAGAGAGCCCGATGCGGGGCTCGATCCCAGGACCCTGAGATCATGACCTGAGCCGAAGGCAGAGGCTTTAACCCACTGAGCCACCCAGTCGCCCCTATTTTCACAGTTCTTTGTGAGAAATTGGTTCTCTCCATATGGCTAGAATCTAAGATCAGTCTTACAGGCTCCAAAGGGTTAATTTCCCTGTAACCGAGGCTCAACTTCCAGGAACCAGGAGGGGGCAGCAAGGAACTGTCTGGGTGGAGAATTCCCCTGACCTGGCCTGCCAGGGAGGGTGAGGGTGGGAACCGGCCAGGACAGAGGTCAAGCAAAGTCCCTGGATGAAGCAGGAGCTGAGCCAAGACCAGGGCCAGAGTCCTGGAGGTGAGGTGAGGAACCATTGACCTTAAAGGCCACACCAGGAGTGAGGATGGGTGGAAAGTGCAGGGGAGAAAGACAACCCCCACCAGAAGGCAGAGCTGACGGATGGGCCTATTCAGACAACAGCAGACAGAAGAAGAGGCGGGCCTGGCAATGTCACACTTCGGGCCAACAGTTCCTGGGCTGTGGTCCTAGACCAGCAGCATCAGCATCTCCTGGGAACCTGTTAGAAATGCCAGTTAGCAGGCCCTGTGTTTCAACACGTCTTCCAGATCATTCTAATGCCTGCTAACATTTGAGAACCACTACTCTAGACGATACTGTTGGAAAATGTTTGCATTGATAGAATCTAGAGTCCTGTGGATGCCTTTTTCCTTAGAGTCCCAGATATGCCTGGTAGGCTTAGCCCTCTTGGGGTCCTTTTGCTTTATGAGGAGCCTCCTTCACATATGATGGGCCGAGTTTTGGGGGGATCATAGTCTTCTACATCCCAGTTATTCTCAAATGGATTTTCAATCCCTTCATGCCCTATTTTCTGTCCTATGTAGAGTTCTACCAGGACCTCTGTGTGCCTAAGGAGAGCATCACTGGGGTGGTGCTGGAGGGATTCCTCACTCCTCAGGAGACCTACTCATGCTGGGCCGGGGGTAGGAGGTCAGGCCAACGTTGAGATTCCGGGAGGATCTTCCTGCACGACAGGAATTTCACCATCTATTCAATACCACAAAATCTATGCCATTGTGAACATCAGCCTGAAGTCTGAGATCCAGGAGACCAGTTGGCCAACAGGTACCACGGATCCCCACCAGCTCCAGGCAGGCTGAAGGGACCCGGAGCTGATTCTGGAGGCCCTCTCCTTCCTCCTGGAACTGGTCTTGGCTTTCATAATTCACAGTACATCATGAGTTGCAGGGATAATTTTTCATCTTGGACCATTCTGGACACACCAGTGGCTCAAGAAGAGTTAAAAAGCTACAAGATTGTTAATTTGTTCACAAAGGAAACTGCCCAGAAAGGACAAGAAAAGCTTCATTTCCTAGCCATTAACTGAAAACCACTTTTCTTAGGACAGCTTGACCTCTAAAGTATGACTGAACTATCCAGAAAAAAAAAAAAATGTAGATAAACCATGTCTCCTTTTAGCACTGAGTGCTAGTAAACAAAGTGGAAGAGAAGGAATTCCACCAAGATAGCAGCAGAAACTTAACTTCTTAGGGGAAATAACTTCCTCTCCTCATTAGCAATTAATGAGCATAAGCTCCTGCCCACCAGCACTCTGAATTACTGTCGCTGTGGTGAGGTGGTGTGACGGGAACTTGGTGCACTGCCTTGTGCCTTGGGCAGGAATCTGTAAACCAGAGCTAATAGGTGAATGTGTCTCATTCAAGTGGGAATGTTATCTTGTATTTCATATCGGGCAGGGATCTGTCATATCCATATCCTTTGCTATGCTTGGTGGAGATACAGAGAGATAAAGACCCAGTTCCTACCCTCAATGTAAGTCACATGCGTCGTGAATTATATTTACATCATTATATGAATTACATCAATTACGTCAGCCAGTGGAATCTGTTTGTGCAGATAAGATCCTTTATTTACTTGTTCATTCCACAGATGTTTATTGAGCACCTATTATTTAATGTAGCTGCTTTGGGAAATCTAGAAAAGTAAATATAACCCAAGTTTCCCAGGCTTTTCATGCTACTGAGGTCATGCTAATGGAAAATGTTACATTTTCTAGGTTCTTGTCTCTATTATTTAAGGAGCTCTTGCAACACCCCTTAGCCCCACCCCCACCCCCAACCAAATTCTCACCCAATTCACATCTAGGACACGTGCTCATAAACCAGGCTATTAACTAGGGTTAGATTGCAGCGTCTTCCTTAACCTTCTACCCCAGCTTTGCATCCTCCCCTCCCCCACCATTGATGTCCATTATCTGAGAAGCTTCTTGAAAAACAAGTATTCATGGCTAGTGCTCACTGGGGAAAGTGCTGAGATCCAAGCCAGAGGGACTAGCTCTTGATGCTTCTGAAGCTGCCACATCTCAAGGCACAGAATGGTGCCACCTTCCCACAGAAGTGAGGAGAATGCCTCCCTGCCCCTCCTCACCCCCGGTTCCATGTTGTGTCACCTGCACTCTGGTCTGTTTCACTGGCCTACAGCCTACCTTTTCACCAGTAATACCCTGAGTTGATTGCTAATAGCTTTATAATAAGTCTTAGATAGTATGAGTCCTCCAACTTTGTTCTTTTTTCAAAATTGTTTTGGTTTATTCTAGTTCCTTTGTGTTTCCACATACATTTTAGAATCAGCTTATCAATTTCTACCAAAGAACCACCAGAATTTTGATTGGAATTGCACTGAATTTATACAGCAGTTTGAGAAGAATTTTTAAGAAAATTGTGCCTTCTAAAACATGAACACCACGTAGTTTTCCATTTCTTTTTTTTTTTTTTAAGATTTTATTTACTTGTCAGAGAGAGCACAAGCAGGCAGAGGCAGAGAGAGAAGCAGGCTCCCCACTGAGCAGAGAGCCTGATTTGGGGCTCATGACTTGGGCCAAAGGCAGCCGCTTAACCGACTGAGCTACCCAGGCATCCCAGTTCTCCATTTCTCACTGAATTCTTTAATTAATGATTTGTAGTTTTTGGCCTGAAGATCTTAAATATGACATATTGTTGTTGAATTTATGCCTAAGTATTCCACATTTTGCTGATATCATAAATGGCACTTAAACACTTTTAAAAATTTTTTTTAAAAAAGATTTTATTTATTTATTTATTTATCAGGGAGAGAGAGCACAAGCTGTGGGAATGGCAGGTAGAGTGGGTAGCAGACTCCCCAATGAGCAAGGATCCAGATGCAGCACTCGATCCCAGGACCCTGAGATCATGACCTGAGCTGAAGGCACATGCTTACCCAATTGAGCCACCCAGGCCTCCTGACACTATGACATCTTAAATTTTCAATTGATCATTACTAGTAAATAAAAGTACAATCATTTTTTAGCATTGACTTTGTGTCCTCCGAAATTGCTAAACTCACTTCTAGTAGCTTATATAGTCCTTTGGATTTTCTTCATAGAAAGCTATGTTATCTGTGAATAGACACAGTTTTATTTCACTCTTTTAGAGTCTGGATGCCTTTTATTTCTTTTTCTTGTCCTATTGCATTTTGTGGGACCTCCAGTATAAAGATGAAGAGAAGGGATAAGCATGGATATTTTTGTCTTGAATTGTTTCCAATCTTAAGGGAAAAGCATTCAGTTTTTCACCATTAAATATGGCATTACCTGTAGGTCCAATTCACCTGTGTTGTCAGTTATTTGTGTAGAGTTGTTCATACTATTCTTTTATTATCCTTTTGATGTCTGACAGGGGGTATGGTCTACAGGTGTTATAGTCCCTGCTTTATTCCTGATATTGGTAATTTGTGTATTCTCTCTCTTTTTCTTTGTCATTTTCTTGCTAGAAGATTATCAATTTTATTAGTCTTTTGAAAGAACCAACCTTTTGTTTCATTAATTTTCTCTGTTGCTTTTCTGTTTTCAATTTCTGCTCTTATCCATATTATTTCCTTCCTCTGATTTGTGTTTATTTTGTTATTTTTCTAGGTTCTTGAGGTAGGAAATTAGATTACTGATTTGAGACTTTACTCTTTTCTAATGTGAGCATCAGTGCTATAAGTTTTCCTCTTAATACTGCTTTATTTCTGTCTTATAAGTTTTGATGTTATTTATTTATAAATAAATATTATAAATATTTAGTTATATATAAACATATATTTATATATTATAAATATATTATAAATTAAATATAAATATATTTATATATTATTAAATATATATACATTTATGTTATAAATAAATATGTATATGATGTTATATTTTCATTTTCACTTAGGTCAATTTTTTAATTTCGAGACTTCTTCTGTGACCTATGAATTATTTAGAAGTGTATTGTTTAATTTCCAAGTATATGGCAATTTTCCTATGAATTAGTTAGAAGTGTGTCATTTAATTTTCAAGTATTTGGCAATTTTCCAGTTTTCTTTCTTTCTTTCTTTCTTTTTTTTAAGTTTTTATTTATTTATTTGACAGACAGAGATCACAAGTAGACAGAGAGGCAGGCAGAGAGAGAGAGGGGGAAAGCAGGCTCCCCCCTGAGCAGGGAGCCCAATGCAGGGCTCGATCCCAGGACCCTGAGATCATGACCTGAGCTGAAGGCAGAGGCTTTAACCCACTGAGCCACCTAGGCGCCCCTCCAGTTTTATTTCTAGTATTGATTTTGATTCTATTATGGTCAGATAACACATTCTGTATGATTTAAATTTTTAAAAATTTGTTGAGGTCTGTTTCATGGCCAGGGATATGGTCTATCTTGGTGTATGTTCCAGGGATACTTGAAAAGAATGTGGATCCTGTTATTATTGGGCAGGGTGTTCCATAAATGTCAATGAGATTCTGTTGACTGATGGTGGTGTTGAATTCTGTATCCTATTGATTTTCGATCTGGTTGTTCTATCAGTTGTCAAAAGAGGAATGTTGACATCACCAACTATAATTATAGATTATAAAAATAATAGATATTTGATATTTTTTTCTTTCAGTTATTGCTTCACATATCTGCAGCTCTTTTGTTCATACATACATATTTAATAATTGCTCTTTTTGGTGGATTGTCCCTTTTATTATTACATAATGCCTCTCTCTTTCTGGTCGTCATCTTTGCTCTCAACTATACTTTTTCTGAGATTAATATAGCCCCAATTGCCTTCTTTTGATCAATTCTTGAGTGATGTGTTTTTTATTTCCCTATCCTTTCCTTCCAGCTACATATGTCATTATATTTGAAATGAGTTGCTTGTAGACAGAATATAGTTGGGTCATGTTTTTAAGTCCACTCTGTCAACTCTGCCTTTTAACTGGTGTATTTAGACCATTTACATTTAATGCAATTACTGATATATCAGTGCTTACGTCTGTCATTTTAGTTTTTTTTCTTTTCTGTTTTGTCTGGATTTTTTTGTTTGTTTGTTTCTCCCTTTCTTTTCCCTGCCTTCCTGTGGGCTACTTCAACATTTTGATTAATCTATAGTATTTTAAAAAAAGAGATTTTATTTATTCATTTGAGAGAGAGTGAGAGAGCACCATGCGGGGGAGCGGCAGAGGGAGAAGAAACATCCTGCCTGCTGAGCAGGGAGCCAGACACAGGGCTCATAACCTGAGCCAAAGGCAGAGGCTTACCTGACTGAGCCTTCCAGACACCCCTAATCTATAGTGTTTTTGAGAGTGTCTCTTTGTGTAGCATTTTTTTAAATTTTATTTTTTATAAACATATAATATATTTTTATCCCCAGGGGTACAGGTCTGTGAATCGCCAGGTTTACACACTTCACAGCACTCACCATAGCACACACCCTCCCTAATGTCCATAATCCCACCCCCCCAACTCCCCTCCCCCCATTAACCCTCAGTTTGTTTTGTGAGATTAAGAGTCACTTATGGTTTGTCTCCCTCCCAATCCCATCTTGTTTCATTTACTCTTCTCCTACCCCCTTAACCCCCCATGTTGCATCTCCTCTCCCTCATATCAGGGAGATCATATGATAGTTGTCTTTCTCTGATTGACTTATTTCGCTAAGCATGATACCCTCTATTTGTGTAGCATTTTTTAGTGGTCACTTTAGGTAATACATTAAACATATATAATTTTTAAGTCTACTGATATTGCCATTTTCCCAGTTAGAGTGAACCATAGAAACCTTATCTTCCTTTGTCTCTTTATCTTCTTCCATTTATAATATAGTTGTCTTAAATATTTCCTTTACATAATTTATAACCATACCAGACAGTGTTAATAAGTTTTGCTTCAACTGTCAAACATAACTTAGAAAACTCAAGAACAGAAGAAAATAGGTATTTACTCATCTTTTTATTTTTCTGTTTTTCTTTCTTCCCTCCTGATGTTTCAAACTCCTTTCTTTTTACCATTTCCCTCTGTTTAGAGAACTGGTCATTCTTTTAGGATACACCTCCTGACAACAAATTCTTAGTTGTTTTTTTTTTTTTTTTTTCCCATCTGAGAAGGGCTTGATTACCCCTTCATGCATGAAGAATTTTTCTTGTTGGATATAAAATTCTGTCTTGACAGTTCTTTTCTTTCATTTCTTTCCTTTCTTGAAAATGTGCCATTTATTTCTGGTCCTTAGTTCCTGATGATAAATCTACTGTCATTCAAATTGTTTTTCCCCTATAGGTAAGGTCATTTTTCTTTCTCTGCTTTCAAGATTTTTCTGCCTTTGGTTTTCAGAAGTCTGACTATGCTGTGTCTCAGTATGAATTTGTTTGGGTTTATCCTGTTTGGAGTTTGTTCTTCTTCTTGAATTTATAGGTTTATTCATTCTGCTAAATTTGGAACATTTTCAGCCATTACTTCTTCAAGTATTTTTTCAGTCCTGCCCTCATTTTCTGCTGTTTCTGGGACTCCAATGACATGAATGATGAATATTAGATCTTTCGTTATAGTTCTGCAGTTCCCTGAGGCTTCATTCATTCTTCTTTCTTTCTTTAATTCTATTTTCTTTACATTGTTCAGATTAGGTCATTTCTATTTCTCTATCCTTGAATCCACTGATTCTTCCCTCTGTTCTCTCCATTCTGTTCTCAAGTTTACCCACTGAGATTTTAAAATTTGGTTATTGAATTTTTCTGTTCTAAAGTTTTCTTTTGGTTTTTAAAAATATTTTCTTTCTTCTTTTTCTCCGTCCTCTCTTCCTCCTCCTCTTCTTCTTCTTCTCCTTTTCCTTACCCCTCTCCCCTTCTATTTCTTCTTCTTTTTCCTCTTCTTCTTCTTCTTTTTGTTCTCCTCCTCCCCAGCTCCTCCTTCCTTCTTTTTCTTCTTTTTCTCCTTCTCCACCCCCTCCTCCCTCTTCTTCTTTTTTTTTTCCTGAAGATTTCTTAATATGCTTCCACTCAGTAGAGATGCAAGTCTCAGCTCCCTACTCAACCTTCTACTATTATACCACCCTGCTTTGGGGTGGGGATTAGGTGTCTTGTTACAGCCTCGTAATGGTGGAAATCTAGACTCTTTACTTGGCTCTTGGTGTTGTGTATATATGTGTGTGTTCCTTAGGTTGTGGGGGGAATGGTACCACAGTATTGTTGTTGTGTTTGTTTGTTTGTTTGTTTTCCCAATGGTGTTTGCTGAAGTAGAGCAGTCATTGTCTAAAAGTTTTCTGTCTGGATAGACTTCCTGAGCCTTTGGCTGAGAGAGTAGTCTTTGGCTGGGGCTTTTGTGGTCTGTGACTATTGGTGTTGCCAGGTAGCTGGCTTCTTCACTAACAAGTCTGGAATATATGAGGCAAAAAGAAAACTCAGGGAACTCAATGTCATGTCATTCCTTGGTTTCCAAGGTCCCTAGATGGTTTGCCTTCTTCTCTCTACCTTTCAGAGTCTTATTTTTAGGGCATTTATTTACCAACTCTTTCTCCAACTGTGTCCTCTATTGTGAAGTTTACCTTTGAAGCGTGAACCACCCTGCGGGGGTGTGGAATGGTGCATAAGAAGCATCTACTATATTACCATGCAGTGAGTATGGAATCTAGGTGCACTAACAACTAGTCCTATAATCTTTGCCCTACAGCATATTTTGACCTATGGCATACCCCTGACCATTATGCCTCGGTTGCTCCTAACCTGATTCAAACTCTGCTATACTTTTAGTCAATCAAAATTCCTCCAGCAATGACTCCCATGAGATACAAACTGCTTTCTGATGGGGGTTGGGGATAGGAAGGGCTGGATTCCATTATCAGATACCATCTGTGGCAGGTTGAATAGTGGCCCCAAATGCAATATGTCCAAGTCCTAACTCCCGGAATCTAAGAAGGTGGCCTTATTTGGAAGAAAGGTCTTTGCAGATGCAATTAAGGACACAAAAATAAGATCTCTGCCTTTGGTTTTCAGAGTGTCTGAAAGGAGAGGGAGATTTGAGAACACATGAACACAGGAAAGAAGACCACCTAAAAATGAAATTAGAGACTGGAGCTGTACTGCCAGAAGTCAAGAACTTCTGGAACTTCCATGAAGCTGGATGAAGCAAGGAAGGACTCTCCCCTAGAGCCTTCAGAGGGAGCGTGGCCCTACCAACACCTTGATTTCAGACCTCTGGTGACCAGATTTTGAGAGAATAAATTTCTGTTGTTTTAAGCCAGGTAGTTTGTAGTAATTTGTTACAGTAACCATAGGAAACCATAGTTCTAGCACAGATGGACATTTCTGCTGTGAGAGGACCAAGCTCTGCAAAGAAGGAGCAGCTGCTCCATTGCTGTGTCACCTCTGGTTGCTGGAAAGTGGCTATTCCACAGTGTGTTGTCTTCATGGACCTCAACCCTGATATGGCTGAACTTGGCCACACCTGCAGCGTTGGTACCCGCTCAATATGGCCTTGACCTGCACGGTGCCTACACTCAGGCTAGTCCTAGAGCAGCTTGCATGCCCCCACCCTGTCCTGGTAGAAAACACTAGATACAACTTCCTATCTGGCACCCCTTGGATCTTTCCTACGAGGGCCCTTTGGGCTGACATGGATCATTTAGTCAGCCTGTGTTACCTAGAAACAATAGACACCAACTTTAGCTAATTTAAACAAAAAAGGAATTTATTGCAAGGATATAGGAAAAGCTGAATAATCCAGGCTGGTAACAGGCTCCCAGTGCAGAGGGCCTGGTTAGTAGCCAGAACCAAAGGGCAGTTGGTTTACGTGGCTGCCAGTAAAGAGGTCTTAGGTTATATCAGTCAAGTTGAAATTCAACCAGTGAAGCTCCGACTGGGGCAGAGGATGCTTAGGGACAAGGGTGTGGGGGTGTTTGGTAGTGGTACCAAGGCATCATGGAATGGGGTTTGAGTCCCTCAACGGGAGTGTGAAGTGCTGGTGCCACAAAGGGGACAGGATGCTGGACAGATAGAAACCCCAGCTGCCTAGGCAAGGGACAAGAGTGGGCCCACTGTTCCTCTTCTCCCCCTGAGTCCCCACCCTCAAGCTCTACTTCTTCCTGCCTGAGTTCCCCAGAAGGAGTAAGGAGAAACCACAGATGTTTTTTTCTAACTTTAGAGTGTACCTCGAGTCAGCGATGAGCGATCATTAGACTGGGATTGTTTTATTTAAGCGCTCCACTTAATCAATTTACAATCGCCTATGCTGTCTCCAAGTATTGATTGTGGAGTCCCGCGTCTTGGAAGTCTTAAAGTACCTTCCCGGGACATCCTCCAGCCCTGTGATTCTCACAGGCGCGCGAATGCCCTGGGCTGAAGCTGACCTTTCCATGTGGTTGCTTGGGATACTTCTTCATCTTAATTGTTTCTGAAGACAAGACAGAACAGCAGCTCCTTCTATCGCTAATCTGAATCTAAGCAGGAAGGAGCTGCCCGGTTAATGGGGCATACGGCCATTCCCAGGTGGGAAGGATGGGGTTGACTGCTCCAGACACCCTCTCAGAGAAGACACGGTTACAGCCTAGAGATTGACCGTGAACCTTTGTGAAGATGATAATTGAAGTGAGGTGACCCTGGACAGACACCAAGCCATCCCATCCACCCATAATCATCATGGCAAGCAACAGGGGCTCAGGACTGGCCTGGGGCCCCGTCAAGCAGAAGGGCCTTAAGAAGGGTCGAAGCAGTGTGGAAAGGGGAGGAAGGACTGGTCCAAAGGAAGGAGGCAAATTGCAGTGTTTTCAACTTGACCGCACATTAAAAAAGATTCAAGCCTCCTTCCCACCCCAGACAGATTGCGTCAGAGCCTCCGTGGTGGTGGTTATGGGCGTCTCTGGGCATCTGTATTTTTTAAGTGCCCAGGCGACATCTTATTGCACACCGAAGGTTAAGAATCGCCGAGGTAGAGCAGGGTCCTTGATCTGGGTTCTGTGGTGGGCTTTGGGGGCATCTGTGATGTCCTGCCAAATTACATGCTATATATTTTTTTAAGATTTTATTTATTATTTGTCAGAGATAGAGAGCAAATGCAGGCAGAGTGGCAGGCAGAGGCAGAGAGAGAAGCAGGCTCCCCACCAAGCAAGGAGCCCAATTCGGGACTCGATCCCAGGACCCTGAGATCATGACCCAAGCCAAAGGCAGTGGCTTAACCGACTGAGCCACCCAGGCATCCCTGCACGCAATATTAAGAGTAGATATGCTTTTCTAGGGAAAGGAATCCATTGCTTTCGTCAGGTTTGCAAAGTGGTCTCCAAGGGACCACAAAGCGTTGAAATAAAGGGATAGCTGGCCTGAGCCAGGGAAGAGGAAGGGGATTCAAGCAACGGTGATTCTGATGCCAGCGGTGCCTTGAAGCCACCTGGTCACCACACTGCAAAGCTGCCCTCCCCACTTAGCTCACAGCCGGGCGGCCGGCCGGCCACCGCTACCGGCGGCAGAAAGCCAGCAGCAGAAAGAGAACAAGATTTGGCGATGGATGTAAAGTAACCAGGGATTTCCCTCAGGCTCATCTCACCCAAAATTAGGGCAGCGGGAACCAGTTCCAAACCCTGGAAGACAGTGGTTCTCCAAGTGTGTCCCCTAGACCCACAGCTTCGACATCCCCTGGGAGCTTACTAGAAATGCCCATTATCAGGATCCACCCCAGACCTTCTGAATCTGAAACTCTGGTGGGGCCTCCACTGAGTCTGAACTAAAGCCCTCGATGACTCCCGTGCACCCCAAGGTGAGAATGCTGCCATCAGGGAGAGAGGGTGTAGGGGCAGTGATGGATGCGTTCTGGGCTGGCCCAGCGCCCCGGTGAGGCTGGCGCGGCAGCTTGAGAGCCGTCAGAGCCCGCAGCTGAGGGAGGCTCGGCAGAGGCTGGGAGGTGGAGGGTTTCCGGGGCCCGCCGCCAGGCCGGAGGAAGGGCTGGGTCGTCACTTGCTGAATCAGAGAACACAGACGCTGGGACTGGGATGGCTCTTACGGCCTGTTTCCGACATTACGAGGCTCTGTGCGCTGGTGCTAGCAGTCAGCTAAGAGGGTCAATTTGATGTGCGGAGAAGACGCGGCGAGCTTTAAGTCACACAGGGAACACGTGAAGGCAAGAAGGAGGCAACTGCCTGCAAACGTCACGGTCCTCTCTCGCCGGCCGGCCGGGGCAGCCTCGGGGTAGGGCCTCTCCTGCCCTCAGCACGGGGCCTCCGGCTGCTGCCCCCAGCCCGACTTAGAGCGAAGATCCCAACAGGAGGGGACATGTGTCTGGGGAGTCCGAAGGCCGGCGGGAAGGCTTGCGGCGGGAGTGATCTGAGGGGGTCTCGTGGAGGAGTGAGCCCTGTGCGGGGTTTGAGGAGCAGGTGGTTTGTCCAGAGGGACAGCCTGGGTGGGAAGGCCGCCCGCACAGCCTCCCGCATGGCACTCAGTCAGAGAGTGGGCACTCCCGGCGGGTTGGAGCGGGTGGGTCGGTGGCAGGACCCGAAGGGGGACGACCCTGGACAGGCGTGGACTGGATGGGGAAGGAGGCGGGCCCTGCCTGGAGCCGCGGGTGGAGGAGGGGAACGGCCCAATCCCACGGTGGGTTAGGAAGCACCAGGTGGTGGCATCAAAGGGAGACGCAGCTGGGAGGTTATTCCACGTCCCAGGGGTTTAAGGTGTAGGCAGGTGAGTGAGAAAAGTTCATGTTTGAGCTAACGGCCTACTTGTTGTTGGAAGGCTGTCCACCGAAGTGCTGCCTGCCTCGCCAGGAGCCGTCCCCAGAGCTCGCTCTCTCCTTCCTTGCCTAGGCCTAGTGCCCGTAATTAGTAAGAGTGGGAATGAGCCCCAGGCTTGTGCAAAGAAATGTGGCTAGTGACCAGAACAAAGGAGGGGGGCCGTTGACACATTCCTCAGCGGGGGAATGATGAAATAACCCACGGCAGAACCTAGTTATGCAATGCCATGTGAGACAGCGAGAGAATGAGAGAGAGAGAGAGGGAGACGGAGAGAGAAACAATGAGGCAGATCTGCAGGCGCGGACACGGCGGGGTTGCCTGGCATTCTGTAAAGGGAGAGAAGCAAGTTCCCCATCAACTCATGTAGCATGACGCCATCTGTGTACATGAGAGGAACTTCAAATGACATATGGGTCTGCAAATACATTTTTAAAAAGGTCTAAATGAAAAAAAAAATAAGAAGGTCTAGAAAGAGGCACCCGAACGAGTGACAGTGTGGCCCCGCAGGGAGGGAAGGGTCGTTCCGGCGTGGCTCATGGAGGGTCCTTGCATGCGGGTGTGCTGGCACATGGGCGTGACCAGGAGTGGAGTGAGGGGAGAGTCATCCCCGTGCAGCGATTCTCAAGCCCCAGTGTGCACCAGGGTCAGACAGGGGCTGGCTGACATGCAGGTTCCTGGGCCCTGTCCCAGCCACAATGTCGTGGGATGTCAGGGGGAGGCCCAGGCTTCTGCACGTGAAGAGCTGCCCACGACTCTTGACACCCGTGGTCCCTCCTGTGGTGACTCCATCAGCCTGCCTTCCCCACCTTAGCTCCGCAGCCAGGTGCTGGGGCAGCCGAGGGCCTTGCAGGGTGACTGGGCAGGGCGGCTTCTCCTCCAGAGGAGGGAGGGGCCGGGGCGCAGTGGGGGGTAGCCCTTTGGCTCTTCCGTGGGATTCCCACCATTCCTAGCAACCGCCTCTCATTCGCTCACTCACTCGTGAAACCTGATGCCACTGCCTCCTCCAGGACCTTCACATACTGAGGGACAAAGGTAACCATGCAGACGTCCCTGGCCATTTTTAAAAGAGATCAGAGCCCCCCAAATCATCCTTCCAAATTCATTTGGCATTCAAAGCGAGTAGGGAAAATGGGCATTAATTAAATTTTAATTGATGTCCATTAAGGCTGGAATATTGGTTTTAGTTCAGATTTATGACACAGTTGTATTTTTTATAGCTGCACATATATTGCATATAGGCCATTGGTTCCTTTCATGTAGTAAAGTGTTCAGTATATTTATGCCCATTTTATAGGACTTGGAGCAGAGCTGGAATATTGTAAGTGATTATGGAGACATACAGTATTTGCTTTTATGATGTTGTTGGTGATATAAATTTGCTGTTAAGTCACCACTGATCAGACCAGTAACCACCAATTACAACCGTGGGCCTCTGGGACAACATGGGCTGCTTTACAACAATTCATTTTATTATGCAGTTTTCAGGTACCTGTTGAGGCAAAATGGAGTCTGCTTGTACATTTATGAGTTGGGGCGGGTGTTCAATGTCCCCTCACTGTGTGTGGCTGAATCCAGGAAAAAACCTCCATGACTTAAAGCATGCGTTTGGAGAATGACTGTGGGCCGGAGGGGGCGTGAGTGACAGATGGCTGCAGGCCCGACCAGGACCCCAGGCTCCTCTGGCTCCTGGTTCAGCCTCCAGAAGCCCTTGACCTGACTCCTTCCACCAGGGATGAGGAGCTTGAGAATTTCTGGTCTGCAATCAACAACACTGGTGGACATGTCATTTTGGGTCCAGGGGTGAAAACTAGGCCAGAACTGGCTCTTTTCCCAGGGTAGCCCTTGTTTCTAGGAAATCAGTTTTGGATGACTGTAGATTTCCAGAATGATGAAGTAGGACCCACTCTTTTAACCAAGACTAGAGCTGGGAGAGAGTTTCGGAAACTGAGGTCCGGCATCCTTCCTTGAAGTTTAAAAAACGATCACAACAACAGAGCAACAAACAAACTGACCTTTCCGGAAACACGGTGTGCGCTGGGCCCACATGGAGGGCGGTCCAGGCGCTGCTTCATTGGACACTCAGGACAGCCCCATGATGGAGGGGCTGTTGTCACCCCCATCTACCGGTGACGAAAGCGAGGCTGGCAAAGTTGAGGGACTCTTCCACGGTCATCCAGCCAGAAAGTGGCTTGAGCTAGCCCTTGAACTAGGTCTCCCTGGTTCAAAGCCTCGTTTCCTGACCGACCATCTGCTCGGGGAACCTCCCTGCTGTGGAAGCTTAGATTCTCAGGGTCCAAACCCAGGAAGGTGAGGAAGAGCAGAGGCATAGGGGTGGTCCCAAGAGAAAGTTCATATTTACACCCCACTTTTGCCATTTTTGCTCTCTCCCCTGGGTCAGACCTGCTCCCTGGCTCTCGTTCCAGGAACTGTTCTCCCACCACAGACTTCTTAGTAGGGAGTTTGCATGGCTACAAAGTAACTTGTTCTCACTATTTCAAGAGGGGTTCTTTCCTCCAACGCCGCTTCCAGGTAAGCCACACTTGGGGCCTACGACTTTGTGCCGACCTTCTTCGGATACTCACCACCAAGCCTGACCCCCCTCCCAACGGAAACACCCTTCTCAAACCTGCAAGCATCAGTCCCACTAAATGGAGGTTCAGAAAAGCCCAGAAGCCTGCCAATGGGCACACAGCTGAGGCCAGGCTAAGACCCAGCTCTCTGGTGACAAATCCCCATCTCTCCCCACCAATGATCATGTTCCCCTGAGTCCACCTGAAGCCTCGGCTTGAGGGATTCTCAACCTTATGCACGTTACGGTGTTTTGGGGGAAGCCCCGAATGGCTCACCATCCCTGCCGCCCGCCATGTAATTCATTCCTGGACTTTGTTTTTACTTGGTTGGCAGAAGGTCAGCATTGCCAGGGGTTGTGGTGGAAAGAGGGCTGTCTACGAAGCAGCAGCGTGAGTTTTGGGGGTGATGGAACTGTCCTATACCCTGACTGCTGTGGTGGGTATGTGAACCTATACACGTGTTCCTGTACGCCCCAAATAAAATCAAAATGGACAAGTGAAGGATCTCCCTCTGCTGGGCCATGTCTAGCTCTGACGGTCCCAGGAAGACAGACGACACGTGCAGGAGGGCGGTTCTGGGGCCCAACCCGCGGACCCTGCCTTTAGCTCTCCGGACTTCAGTCCCACAGCAGGTCTATCCACTGGGGCCACTTGCCTCAGCTCTTGAAGGAGTGTCCACACTGCCAACCGTCTGCCCCCCTTACCCCATGGTGTTGGGCTGGTGGGGGCAGCAGGCTCCAGGGCTTTCTCTGGAATCTTTTGGGACTGCCTGAGGGACTCCAAAGCCCTTTTCCCTCTGGATGCTGGGGAGCAGCTGTGGGGGCCATGTGAGGTCTGTGTAGTTATTCCTTTGAGTTATGCTCTACTTCCTAGGGTCCCAGAGAAAGAAAGCCCACCCCTCACTCCCATCCTCCAAATCATACACATGCCCAGAGAGGACAACATGCAGTCACTCCACCTGCTCCTGGGGAAAGTCCCCCAGAGAGGAATGAGCTGGAATTGGCCAACCAAGCCAGGGTCCCAGGGCACATGGGCAGGAGTGACCCGAGGACCCAGGGAAGAGACCCGGGGTGGTGACACGGATGTTGGCACTGCCCACCAGCCCCATGTGGCTTCGGCGCCTCAAGGAGCTAGAGTCTGCGGATGGCCTGGGCCCCGCGGGGCCACACCAGGAGGCATGGGGAGGAAAGGCCAGTGTGGTGACTTGACCCAGTTGTGGTTCCACGAGGGAAGTTCTCTGAGTGGCAGCTCATGGCCTGAGCGACAGGCACAGGCCTTGGCACAGAGCCGGGCCATCCCCGGAGGGACTGGGCTGCTAGCCTCGGCTGCCAGTACTTTTCCTCGCTTACTCATCAGACTCAAAAACAACCCCACCCACTTGTGGTGAGCGCTGCCCTGCATTTTTCACCTGTGGGCTATCATTCTCAGGAAGAAATACCAGCCTAGGAGGAAAGTTTTGGCCAAGTTCAAAGGGAAGGGTTTGGGGAATGGAAAGTCCTTTGAAACCTTGCTTGGATGGTGACTGTCTGACCTAGATTTTCCCTTTTCAAAAGTATGCTTGGAGCTCAAAGGGCCGGGTGTCATGTAGATATGGGTGTGACAGAGTTTCGGGGAAAACATACCAACCCAGGCTCAGCTGGGCTCGCTCAGAGAAACCTCAAGCCTGAGTGGGCCAGCCAGACTCCCAAGGGCAGCCTAGCTGCTGGCACTTCCCATGGGGGCCTCCAGGGCTGCCGGCAGTGGTAGAGGCCCATATGTCATCCCTGTCTGGGTCTTCTTGGGGGGCCAGCTTTGGTGTGAACATGAGGCTCCTCTCCTTTTCACCATTTCCTAGGGGTCTTGGACCCCAGATGAGGATGATGAGGCCCAGGAGGGGATCCCAGGCAACACAGCTGTGGGGGTGGGGAAGGGAGGCTCTGAAGACACAGGAGAATCCAATTCTGCTGAAAGTGGTGTAGACAGGCGCCTCAGTGTCAGCGCACCTGGGAGCAAGGGATTGGTGAGGGCTGCCGATTCAATCACTGCTTGTCCTGGGCGGGGGAAGAGGGGGCGCAGGCTGCGGCAGTGGTGGGAGATCCGGCTGCCCCATGACATAGTAAAGGCCGAGGGCCCATAGCACACAGTGTGGCTGCTCCACTGGGTCACGTTTCTGTACAGGTCTACACAGGCAGCTGCTTCCCAGACTTGGCGCTCCAAGGTGAAGGAGCCAGTTCAAAGGGACCAATGCAAAATTTGACACATGGCTCTGGTGCATTGCCAATATCTCTAGCATGAGAATAGGAGCTCTTACCCTTCCTTCTTCCAGTGGTGAGCGGGTTTGACCCAGCAAGGACAGTGGTTGGTGGAGGCGGAAGCAGGGCCCCCCGGGGGTAGGAGGGGGGGTGCTCACTTCTTACCCATACCTGCATGGAGGAAGTATGGGTTTCCCCAGGTCTGTTCCGGCTCCCCCCAGGGGAAGAAGCGTGGACACCCAAAGGGATGAGGCCACAGGCCAGCCATTGTCCACTTTCCCGTCTCTGGAAGGGGCTTGTCCAGCCCTGAGTTACTGAGACACCCACTGCTGCCATCCTGAGCTTGGGTCTCACTCCAAATCCTGCTACTGGACCCTGGGACTTCCCTGGATCCCTAAGCATCACATCAGAGCAAGCTTTAGCTGAGTTTTCACACTGCCGCCCACCCCCGACCTCCTGAATTCTCCCCCACCACCAGGCCCCATGGCTACCAAATACAGTGACTCAGCCAACCCCATTCTCTGCATTCAGCTCTGTGGTGCCCCAGCTGGGCCAGTGGGGAGACCGGAACAGGACAAGAAGGTAAAGAGGAGGAGAGAACTCTTTCTTGCTCTTTCCGGATTTTCTTCTTGTTCCCATCAGCCTCACCCTAACGAAGGTCCTGCGTCTTGGCAGCAGCAGTTCGTTCTGACAGGCTTCTAGAATCAGCTTCCCTGCACCCTGCTCAGATACACCAGCTGGGCAGCAGATGCCCGGCTCTCCGCTCGCTCCTCCCGCCGCAGCCCTGCTTACAAGCAACTTCACTCTGGAGCCCATGGCTGTCCCTCTGCTCCTGCCCTGGGGCCGGCAGCTCCCATCCATGACTTGAACCAATTCTCTAGATTAAATTCTCTCTGCTAAAAGAACTGCTGTGGTTTCTGTTTCCCCCACCAGAGACTGACTGATGCAGACCCCACAGCTACCAGATAGCACGAGGAAGCTGTAATTCAGCATCTGTTTTTCATCCATCAAAGGCGTGGATGGCTGCCCACTTAGCCAGTTACCACACTGCAATGGGGCCATTCCAGCCCGGAGCAAAAAACCTGAGGCCCAGGTCGGCCTGCGTAACTTGATTGTGAGCAGAAATCGGGTTTCCCTTCTGCCACTAGGAGTAGTGAGCCCTCCTTGCAGGGTTCCTTGAGGTCCTTGGGGTGGGTGTTGTAGGGAGAAGCCCACAATGGGAACATGGGTCTGGTATCGGATCTCCTTATGCTGTCGACCTCTCTGCTCCTTAGATGGCTGTGATACCCCACCTCCATGGCCCCCTCCCAGGCTGCCAGGCTCCTCCCTCCTCCTAGTCTGTCATTAGGGGTGGTCCCCTCAGGATGGGGGATCTGAGTGTGAGGTGGTCCCACAGACCCGGCCTGGGGTGAGGGGGAGAGTCCAGCACACAGAGCAGCCCTGGTTGAGTCTCCCCTGCTTGCTGGCCACATCATGCTGTCTTGGAGCTGGAACAGACCCTGGAGAGCCGTGACTCCTGCTCCGCCATTTTACTGATGGAGAAACTGAGACCCAGCGAGGCTTGGCCACTTGTCCAAGGTCGCACAGCTTGTTAGAGGCAAGTTTTTGGCTAAGGCCAAATCCTCTGCTTCTGGAGAGATCTGCAAACTCTTCTCCTGAAATTTTCCCTGAAATTACTCAAGTCTACAAGCCTCTGTAGGCCAGCTGTGGTCAGCTTGTTTCTGCCCAGTATCCTTCTCTGGACTTCCTGAGAAGTTGGTGTTTTCTGTCTAGTTCTTTGCTCCCTCTAACTGATTTCCTCCGAGCTCCCCGGTCCCCTCAAGCTCTTCCATATTCTCTGCTTGTTGTCCAGCTGCCCTGATTCTTTGCTGGTCCTAACTGTCCTCTCCCACCCAGCCCCAGAGCCTTTCTGCCCCTCTTAGCCAGGCTGAGGGCTCTTGTTTTCCATTAGCAGTGACTCTTAGCAATTAGTCCTGGCTGTTGGATTATGTAAACAGTGGCTCAAGGAGGAATATGGCCCTGTAAACACAGGCCAGTCCCTGCCCCACTGTCCCATGGGCATTCACGTAGCTGTCTTTCACTGAAATACTGTTCTTCTCCAATTGCAGGCTTGTAGGTACCATTCTTCTGAGGGCTCTTGGGAAAACGGGACATAACCCTTCATGGTACGGAAGCAATCATTCTGTTAATTACCATGGGGCAATCCCCAAGGCATCGCGCTCTGGCAAGCTTGCCAGTGCAGCAGACAAGAAAGCCATCTCTTCCCTCTGAGGAGTGAAGCAGAAACAGTTTATAGAAATCATATCTAAAGCCTTTACCCCGGGCTTAGCATAATAGAGCCTTAACTTACGTTTGTGCTAAAAGACTGTTTACTCTGGTTCAGGGCTCTCAAGTCTGATGTAAATCCAAATCACCCACGGAAGCTGTTTAAAAATAAGTTCCTCCCCATCCCCCCACCCCACCCCCAGCTTTAAAACAATCCCTGGGAAAGGGGTGGAGGGTGGGGATGCTCTAAGTATCCCCACATTTTAAACACTCTCTATGTGATTCTGATGGTCAGCTAAATTGAGAAGCACTACCTAGGCGGGTAACAGAGGCTGTGGTGTGTCTGTTAGGACACACCGGTAGGAAAAAGGATGCAAAGAAGTGTCCCAAGAGCATGGGGTTATGCAGGTAAGCCCTTTGAGCCTGGACATTTATTCTAGAACAGGTTGTATGGAGACAGTCTAGGCTCGGCTCTATGTATGGCAGTTCTTCTAGGTCAGGAGTATCTTCTTCAGGGTGCCATTGTCTCTGGGACACAGACTGGGAAACCAATGTTGGATGTGTGTTCACTCTGTCTCTCCTGGGATGGACCAGTAGCCTTATTCCGGCTGGGTGACCCGCCCCCACTCTGGCTTGTTTTAACCAGGGGACATTCCCAACAGGTCCAATCTTATTTTCTCTTCCAAAAAACAAGAATCAGAACTGAGAAAATAGAGCCAGTCTAGCCCAGTATCTATTTAGACCTATAAAGTGAATGCTCGTGAACACCAGAGTGCATTTTCTGCCGGTGGGTGGAAGAACAGAGACAATTGCCTACAGATGGAATAAGGAGACATCAGAGAGGAGCAGGGATGGGAGATGGCAAAGTGTGCTGGTGACCTCACCACTCCCAGTTTACCATCCTACTGAAGTGTGGCACACTCAGGCTCTTGGCTTCTGTTAGACATCATCATGTCCTTGTAATGCGACACCCCCCATTTTTTTTTTTTAAGCATAAGCCCATGCCCATTTTCTGTTGCTGGTGACCACTGAGTCCTAACTCAAGAACGGGGAATTAGGGTCACCAGTCCAGGGATTGCCAGGGTGCTAAAGCAGCCCAGGCATGGCACGAAAGCTGACAAACGTCATAATGTCATGCATTTGTTATTGAGACCTGCTTTATGTCAGACACAAACAAGATAAGTATTTAATATTCAACAACATTAAAAAATTTTCCAACCCAAAAAGGCACATGTTGTTATCTAATTTTACAGAAAAGAGAGTTGAAGCTCAAGGAGAAGAGGTAACTTTCTCAACTCACCTAGGGGGTGGAACCCACATCTGACATGAAAATCTAGTTTCTTTCAGCTACCCTGATTTTGCATGTCGTGTGAGTCTGCAGAGGCTACAGACACTGGCAAGCTGTTCATATTAGGTGTAGCCGGCCGGTATCTGGAGGGTAAAAGCCAGGAAGGCAGAGACTACAGCCCAGCTCACGGCCTGCTCATGGCCTGATGGTCCAGTAGGTCAGTTTCATGCAGAGGCTGTCCAGGACCCTGGAGAGCTCCCAAGAAGCAAGGAAGACCAAACCCTCCAGCTTGGCCGCTCTGCCCCTTCCCTGCACCTTTGGAAGCTGAAGGCTGTTCACTGGTATGCAGGGAGGTTTCTTCCCTTGGACCCCAGGGATTATCTTGGGTCATCCTCTGTAGCCTCCTTCCCCACCTTAAGTTTTCATCTGCGTCAGCTTTTGGGAGAAAATGCTGACTTTGGGTGCTCATGCCTCTGTGTCCAAGAAGTTGAAAACAACTTAAAAAAAAATCTCTTTCAGGCTAACCCACCTTTTCATAGATGAAGTGATTGACAAATGTGATCTGTTATTCATCCAAGCTTCCTTTGGCAATGTAAAACCAAACTGGCTGCTTTGCATAATAAAAGGTTAAAATTATGAGCCATACAGAGAACAAATAAAGCTTGATCATTCAGGCTCGAAATCTGTGACTGAACATCCTTGCACTTGCTTTTCACATTTGCTCCATTGTCACATGTCTGCCCTCAACCACGGCTGTTTATTTTTAATCTACGTCTCCCCAAAATAGATATTAATAATTTTCCTGCAGCTTCTCCAGCAGCACCCTCCACATCGACCAGGAGCAACAATATTTCTTCGACCCCAGGCATTGGGGGTTTTCTTTGACACTGTAAATGGATACTTTGCTTGGTATTTAAGTTGGCTCTTTGTGGGAAGCACTGGCCGGTTCAAACTTCCTTAATACGTTCTTCATGACTGCATTTGCGATGACATTAATGAAATCATTCTGAATATCAGTGGGCAGATAATGAGCCCAGAGGCAGTGACAAGGGTGAGGGCCCAGATGGATGGAGGGAGGGTTGGTGGGGTAAGGGAGGAGAAGTGGGAGACTTATTGGTTCCTAAAGGAAGGTGGAAATAGATTTTAAGCCCCCAGGGTCTGACTTCCGTCTTCTTCCCCTATTTGGAGACATTGTGGTAGGGAGGATCTAGGAGTCCGGTTGTTCTGTCCTCAGCCTGTGGGGAATCTTACCTAGCAATCTGTTCTCCACCCTAGAAATTAGGATAATCCTTTCCCTGCTTAGAGAAAAGACCCTGGGAGTAGAGTCTCAATGCTTTCTGGAAGCATTCAGCTCTCTGCCCCATTTATTGCTCTCCTTACATTCCTTCGTGCTGGCTGGTCCTCAATACCCACCACCCCTTCAACACCGTCCATCTACACGGCTAATAGCAGCTCCCTGCTCTCCTGCTCTGCTCTTCCTGTTCCAAGCAGATGGTGGCCTGAGCTACTATCTCTATGCGGAGCCTCTGGCCATTTCCCTGTGCTGGGGAGGGCCGGGGAGGCACTTAAGGCCTCGCCTGGGGCATCCTCGATCTCCTCCCTGAGTTTGTGGGTCACTACCAGCTGTCTATCCCAGGCTGAGCCAGTTGTTCAGGGAATGGAAACGGAGAGTCACAGGCCTGGACAGGGCCACTTTGGAAGGGTCTGAGGTAAGAGGCTGTGCCCTAGGCCACCACAAACCCCTGGGCCGGTGTTGTTGCGTGTAACCGTAGCGGTTCCCTTCACGTCGTGTATGTTGCAGGTTTGTAAACGAAGTACCATAGTTTCCTGGCCATCACATATATTGTGCTAACAAAATCAATACATCACAACAATTTTTCAACAGTTGGAAACAAAATGAGCTGTAGAAGGGGAACTTCTGTCTGTTTTGTACAAAGAGGCTGTATGAGCTGCTGTGACCCTCTATTTGGAAACCCCATACATTTTGAGGTACTTTCTGCATCTCACTTATAGTAAATCTCATTCTGTCCATGGTGTCTGGCCCAGGTACCTGGAACTAAAGTGGTTTCCAAAACTCCAATTCTAGAGGGAAGAGTGGGAGCTAGCGGCTAGGCTGCTTGGTTGACTGCTTCATCCCCAGCGGATCATCTCTGGGCTGTGGTGGCTCCAAAGCCCCTTGGCCTTAACCTCTCGGGGGCCATGGGAAGGGGCGGGCATGGAAATGATGCACACAGGCTTTGAAATCGGGGATGCGGTACCATTTAAGAAATCTGACCTCATAACACACGCAGGGCTAGCACCAGGCCCAGATCACTCCCCATCCCTGCAAACAGCTACTTCATCCTTCTAGACATTCCAGAGTTGCTGGAATAACAGTCCGCTCTTCAGAAGGGCCATTCAATTGCTGTGGCCCTGCCTGGCCCTTCTGGCTCTTCCCGTAAGAAAACAAACAGGAAGGCGATGCTGGCAGTAAACAGAGTGAGACCAGGGGCCAACCAGATGGCTGGAGAGGGACGCTGGTGTAGCCAGATGTGGCCGTTACTCTGGAACAACAGATGACCTGGCTGAGCAGCCCAGCCAGTGAGTCCCCCAGGGAGGTCATGGTGAGGCCAGGAGCTGTGGCTTTGCCTCAGTGAGGGCTCAGAGAGCGCCTTTCTCTCTGGCCTTAGCTCCCTAGCTGTTTGCCAGAGAGGCTGCAGGAGAGGATTTCTGTGGCCTCGCCAGCCCTAATAGGTGTGGTTCTGGGCAGCCCACTTCCTGACATGGCCTGTAGGTGCCAGGTAAGGGGAGGGCTCACATACGGGTTTGTGTCCACCTTGGCCCTGCCTCTAGAGCCTGGAGCTCTCAGGCCACCCCCAGACAGTTGGTCTGGGAGAAAACGCGTTCTTCTCCCATCAGGCGTGGGGGGCGGCGGCATGTATGCCGGAGCCCAGCTCCTCGGCCCAGCATCCCAACAGCTGGTCTCCCAGCTGGAGCTCACAAAGGTGCCAGAGCAGCAGAACCACTCTTGCAATTGATTTTAGAGAGAGGCTTAGAGGTTATGTGTTTTGTTTTTTTTTTTTTTTTTTTTTTCCCTTCCACCGGAGAAGCTGTTCCCTGAAGCCAAATAGCTCAGGGGAGTACAAAGCTGATAAAAATAGATTTTAGCCAGGGCAGCAGAAATGGGAGGAGGGGACAGGGGTTCAAACCCTCTTCATCCTAAACAATCAGCACAGGCCATGTGCTCTATCCTGGGGGAAGGGACGATTTGTTCTTGGAGGGACTCGCTTCCTGCCATTTTCTATCTCCTGAAATACCATAGGACAACACCTGGACCAGTGTCCTCATTCAGGAGGGACAGCAGGGAGAAGAAGCTTATGTCAGGAGGAAGGCTTCTATCATCGCTTAAGAGAACGGGAGCTTGGTTGTCAAGCTCATCACACCTGGCCAGGAATAATAATAGTAATCATGGCAACAGTAATAATAGCAACAGTAACTAACATTTATTGAGTGCTGGCTATGCACTGCCAATGACTAAATGTATTATTTCATTTAATCTTCATAGCAAAAGGATAAGATAGTCACTATTCACTTCATTTCCCAGGCAAGAGACTGAAAAAGAGAGTAACTTGCCTGAGGCCACCCAGCTGGTCCGTAGCAACGCCAGGATTCAGACTCAGGCCATCCAGCCACAAAGCCCACGTGTTTCGCCATGGGGAGGTGCGGGGGTGGTGGGGAAGCAGATCTGCCTGTAGGGCTTGTGGATCCCCAGCTGAAAGGGGGGAGAAGCTGACCAGCCAGAGGCTCTGGGGAGGAGGACCGGGGTGGTGGTGGACAGGTGTGGTGGTTCAAGCTGACGGCCACCACTCAGGAGGATGTCCTGTAAGAAACAGCTGGGGACATGGGCCTGGCAGATGGGCCTCGGCTATTCAGAGTTTGGGAAGTAGGGAGGACCCTGGGCGGGTGGTCTGTGTTGGGTGCCCAGCGGGAAGGCAAAGCAGGACAACCAGCAGCAGGGGGTCAGTCCTGGGGAGGGATGCCAGGAGAAAGAAGCCCCACCTCATACGAGAAGGAAGCCTTCAGAAGCTTCTACAAACTCTTGGGGGTTGGTTTTGTACAAGCTCCTTGGGTAGTTCTGATTCAGATGCTGGTTTGATACTTTGAAACACTCTAGCCCAGGAAGAGTGAGGAGAACAGGGAGGCCCCAATCTCAGAGAAAATGGACTGCAGGGCAAATAATCAAGGCTGGAAATTGAGCACCAGGACAGTGGGGGCCGGCGGCCAGGACAGTGGGGGCCGGTGGCCAGGACAGACTGGGCCGGCGGCCAGGACAGGACACTGGCCCTCAGGGAGGAAGCTAGAGCGAACAGTCAGGTGAGTGAGGTCCTTAGACCCTGCCACATGGACTGGTGGGGCAAAAGTTAGGATTTGGGCTTACAGGGATAGGAGAGATCTTGTCATTCCCCAGCTTGAAACTTTACAGGAATTTTCTAGACCCATAAAATAAACCCCAGTTCCTTCCATGGCTGTCCAGACTGCGTGCTTGAGCCCTTGGCTATCTGTCAGGTTCATCTCCTCCAGCCTCCTTGTCATTATCACGTTGTATCCATATCGCTCTTCCTTCAAGTTCCCTAACATTCTGCTCCTTCCAGCTCTGAGCCTCTGAACACACTGGTCCCTTTGCCCCGATGGGCTTCCTCTCATTTATGACTGCCTCCTTCTTTTCTGAAGGAAATAAGCCTTCTTTTCTGAAGCCTTAGAAAGGCTTTGGATATCCTTTGTGAGATGGATCCCTCACCCTCTACCCCCCAGTTATTTTCCATCTTGCTCCTTGTTGCTTTCTCTCGGGGCTCTCATCAATATTTATGATGCCTCGTCCCCCACCCTCTCCCAGTGGACCATGAAGTTGGAAGGTGTGTCTGCCTTGTTTATGTGTGTTTCCCTGGTACCTGTTGCTTTATTGACGCCTGATTAGTATTCGGGGGTGGTGGGAGATGTGGGGAAACTACAGGGCTTAAGAAAGATCTCTCTGGAAGCTTTCTAAATGTTTTCTTTAACACGATTTTAATTTTTAATCATAGGAAAGGGGGGAAAATTCACATCACCTCCTAGATTTATTGTCCAGGTCTGAAAGGGATGAGGTGGGGGAGAGAATGTATATTCTCAGTGCTTAAAAAGGTAAAATAAATAAATACAACAAAACTCATGGACAGGTTACCCTTCTTGAAGGCTCTGCTTGAAATGCCACCTCCTTCAGGAAGCCCTTCCTGATCATCACCTACTTTAGCCAGTCAGACCTGACTACTCCCTCCCCTGTATTTTTGCTCACCTTTGGTATGTCTCCTGCGATGCTTATCACATCCTGCCTGGATTGTGCTATGGCTGTGTGTGCATGTCCGAACTCATCAAGATGCTTTTGATTGCAAACAACAGAAACTCAACACAAACTAGCTTAACCCACGAGGAATTTATTGACTCATGTAACTAGGAATAAAGAGGTATTTGCTGGCATCAGAAAAGGCTGGATGGATCTAGAGTAACTATGATGAGAGCTCATCTCTCCTCTCTTTTTCTCTCCCTCTCTTCCCCTCTTTCCTTCTTTTCCTCTTTTTTCCTTCTCTCCACCACATTACTCCATCTTTCGGCTCTTCTCTCTTCTTTCATTGAAGAGTTTTATCTGTCTGTATGGAATAATATGGCTGTCAGCTCTAGGCTTATGACATCATCCATTGCTCTCTATGGAGGACGAAACCTCTCTCATTGTCCTTACATCAAATCCTATGGAAGCATCCCGACTGGCCATGCTTGGGTCACATGCTTAGCCCTTTGACCAATCACTGTGAATGGTGGGGGGATAGGTGAGGACTTGGTTACAGGCCCATCCTTTCTGCTAGGGCATGGCCCACCATGATTGGCAGTCTCGTTAGAATCACATGATTAGAGAGGGGGAGAAGTAGTTTGCTGCGGGAGAGGGACATGGACGAGTGGTGCTGGGAAGAGGAAAGACGTTTACTAAAATATCTATAATGTCTTCTATTTCCAAAGTGTCTATATGTTAGATTTGGTGCAAGACCTTTTCTATATGTTATTCTAATCCTTTTACCAGCCAGTCAAGGTAGGTATTATACAGGCAATTGAAGATGAGGAAACTAAGTTCAGAGAAGTAAAATAACTTGCCCAAGTTACAGGATTCAGACACAGGTGTGCTTCCCCAAGACCCAAGCTCGACCCACTCTACTATTATTTCTAGAGGTAGAGATTATCTGGGAATAAAGTGGTAGATAATCTCACACATTCTCACATGTGAATTATATCAGTCAAGATAGGTTTGGGTAAGATACAGTAACAGTCTCCAAACTTCAGTGAGTTAAAACAGTTTTCTTTCTTGCTTGGTCAACATGTCCATTATGGGACAACAGGAGTGCTGTTCTCATCGCGGTGGTCTAGGGACTCCGACTGATGGAACAGCCACCGTCCCAAATGTCACCAGTCACTGTGCCAGAGGGAAAAGGAAATTTGGAAAGTCTAGAAATTTCTACTTCCCAACTCATTGGCCAGAAGAGGGCATACAACTTTATCTAACAGCAGGGTCTCACAAATGCTGATCTGTCCTGGAACTCAGAAAGAAGAAAAATTGCAAAAATTTAGAGAACAACACTAATTAATTTTTAAAAATAATTTTGTAATTTTTCTGTGGTATGTAAGAGAGTAATTTTTAAATGTAATAATATAATTTTAGATCAGGGTGTTATTAAAGATCGTGTTATAAAGTTTATTTTAATCACTCTTTAATTATATCCATAATGCTTAAAGATGAATTTAAGCATTTCTCCCAGGGAATAAGTGATAAATGATGTTTAATTTGCTTTAAGTTAATTATGCAGAAAGGTGATTTGTTGACAAAATTATAATTTGATGTTTAATTTGGAGAACAAGTATATTTTAAAATGCAGGTTTTAATTATAAGTTGCAGCATCAAAAGCTGTTTTTTTAGGACACATTTCTTGGGGTTACTGAAATTTTTGTGTTTTGAAAAATCAACTTTTTAAAAAAATATTTATTTATTTATTTATTTATCAGAGAGAGAGAGAGAGTGCACACACAAGCAGGCAGAGGCGGAGAGAGAAGCAGGCTCCCTGCAGAGCAAGGAGCCCGATGTGGGACACGATCCCAGGACCCTGGGATCATGACCTGAGCTGAAGGCAGCAACTTAACTGACTGAGCCACCCAGGCATCCCCCCACCTTTTTTTTTTTAATGTAAAGGATTTTCTTCTGTTGTATATTGAGACTAAGAAGAAAGCTTGAAACTGCTATTTATAAACACTTTTCAGAAACACACTACAGTGTGTTTTCAAAAACACTTTACAGTGGATCATCTTTTTTCTTAATAAATAAAAGGGCCAAATTGGCTATAATTATTATTCTTAATAAATAAAAAAGGCAAACTGTGTGTTTGCCCTTTTTAGCAATGGCTTATGGAGTACCGGGAAAATTTTGAGAATTATTCTGTTTTTTATGCTCCTCATTAACTCGGTATCATATTTCCATCTCAGTGTTCCTTATGCTTCTTGTCTTAAACCAATGGTCCATACTGGGTGTAAATTAAGCTGAGTATGACTAAACATAAAAAGAATTTAATACAGTGTGATGGCGAAAACTACCAGGGTGCTTCTCAGGGGTCTGCTACTTGATGAGCCAATGGGCTGGGGACTCAGTCACTGGCAAGTTTTCCTGATCTCAGCTGAGTTGGTGGGTGTGTTCTCATGGCATGCCTTCAGAGCACGCACACCATCCCATCTGAAAAAGCAAATATTTCATTTTTTATTTAGATGAGAAATGAGAACATAGTATCATTGCCTTAAGCTCCTAGATCCCCTGTTCTACCTTCATGAATCCCTGGGCTCACAGTCAACCCTTGGGAAACGCTTCACACCAGCTTCCACCGGACGACAGGGCAGTGGGGCCTGTCTTGGAAGTCAATCATCTGTGCGTGTTGCTATCTTGAGGTGCTGGCCAGGTGTACACCCCACAGCGTAGATGCTTGGTATTTGTAGATTGGACGGAGCAAAGAGAAAAAGGAGGAAAAGACCAATGTCCCCTTCTTGAGGAGATTCTGCTTCCCAGTTTACAAGGGGGCGGACAGCACGGCCCAGGTCTGCAGCCAGGGATCAGGAAGTGCTGTTGGGCAGAAGGATGGAGATGGGGCTGGAAAGAGAGGGAGACCTCCCCCAGTAACCCATGTGTGAACTCCTGGGCAGTGCCCTCCCCTGGCCATGAAAAGCCAAGATAATGAAGATAGAACAAATTCAGAGGAGGGTGGTAGAAGCCATCGGGGAGACATGACTTATGGGCAGAGTTTAATTGATTTAGCCTAAAAAGCCCGTTATGCTCTCTGGTGATGCTATAAATATGAGCAAGGTGACAACAGGAGAGGGGGTGGAATCTGTCTGGCGGGGCACTAACGTGAAGACAAGGCTTGGAGGAGCTCAGCACCTGCTGAGGGTGTGGCCCACCTTAGGGGCTTGAAGGCCTCCTCACATTCAGAAAGAACTCTTTGTTCAAAGAGAAGTATGCATGGAATTCTGTTACATGAAACAGACTGACAGTTGGGCCTCTCTAGTAGAAGTGGGGAAGGAGGACCAGAGCCCCTCTCTGCCTGCCACCCTGGAGGCACCTCCCCAGCCGCCCCCCACCCCCCTCCTCTGCTGGCCCCCAGGGCTTGGTCCGGGAAACCAAGGTCTGAAGCCCGCCCACTGAGGGAGAGGGCACATAAAAACAGAGGGGATGGCATGCAGCTCGGAGCAGGGCGGCTGGGTGGAGAAAGGTCTGGGATGAGATGCTGGGGGCTGTGAGATAGTCCACCTCTCAGGAACTGGGTTCATGTCGTGGTGAGTCGCCCTCCTGTCCTCACTGCAGCCCCCGGGGTAAGAGCTGGTGGTGGGGGGGGGACTTGTGCGCATGCCTGTGGGGTCTGGCAGGCTTGGAAAAGGAGCTCAGCTGTCAGGAAGCCCCTTGGGCTGTACAGGCAGCAGGGTGTTAGGGGAGAGGCCAAGAGTGGCATCCTTTGGGCTTGGGGCTACCAGAGGAGGCAGGGTGGCAAGGACAAAGACCCAAGCCCAGAGTGGGGGTCTGAGCTGCAATCCTGGCTCCCTACAAATCTGCAGCGTGACCCAGGGGTGATTTGGTACGAGAGGGTAAGTCTCTCTTGAATCGGACAGCCCAGATGTGGAAGCTGGCTGCAAGGGCTTGGGAAAAGCTCCGAACTTCTCCATGCCTTGGCTTCCTAGTCTGTGAAATGGGACAGTAACCTCATAGGCCTGTTGTTGAGGATTGAATCAAGTGTCCCCTGCTTAGCAGAGCACCTGGGGCATTCAGATGTTAGCTCTGCTCATTCTTATTTGTTCACTTAATTGGGTTCCAAGGTTCTTTGCAGCTCATGGTTGGGGTAAGGGTTTTCTACAGGAAAAGGGATGGGCCACACAGAGGGGAGCAGGGAAGGGAACACAAAAGAGCCATGCTGGGGTGCCTGGGTGGCTCAGTGGGTTAAAGCCTCTGCCTTTGGCTCAGGTCATGATCCCAGGGTCCTGGGATCGAGCCCCACATCGGGCTCTCTGCTCAGCAGGGAGCCTGCTTCCTCCTCTTTCTCTGCCTGCCTCTCTGCTTACCTGTGATCTCTGTCTGTCAAATAAATAAAAAAATCTTTGAAAAAAAAAAAAAAAAGAGCCATGCTGTCTTTGAGCACTGCAGGGTGGGCGTAGTGCTCAAAGGCCATGGCTTCTGTGCCCGGATAAACCATCCACATGCCCAGTCAACGTCTGGAGCATCTGTTTACCCCAGGCCAGATACCGCTAAGGGTTGGGGCTGCCCTGATTCAGGCGTCGTCCCTGTCCGTGGGGAGCTTGTGACTGAGTGGGGCTGTAGGTGATTAGAACTCAGCGTGGTTGGTGATTTGATGGGGGGATGGAGGGAGTAGAGAGGCAAGCGGGAGGGGATCCTAACCTGGCCCTGGTGAGAGGGGACAGGAAGGCCTTGCAGAGCATGTGAGTTTTAGGTGGAGAGCACCTGGGCACGTGGGAGCCGGAGAAGGGAAAGGAGGAGATGGGGAAGAGAAGGGAAGCCTGGGAACAAGCGTTCTAGGAAGAGCGGCGCGCGTCTGGGAGCCTCAAGCCTTTGGGGAGTATGAGAGATGGGCAGAGGCATGGGCTGGACCATGTGGGTCATGTTGGGCTGTGTGATTTTTATCCTGGAGGCCATGGCAAGCCCTGGGGGAGGTGAAGCAGGAGAGTGACATGATCACACGGTGCTTTAGGAAGATCCTGTGATACTCTTTTGTGGAGGGATCAGACGGACAAGACTGTGGACTGGGTGCTGTTGGAGTCATCCAGATGAGAGAGTGATCGAAGGCAGGACAGAACTGAGAGATATCTAAAGGGTGATGGAGTGGCCAGAGGGGGCTGGGTGAGGAGGAAGGCCAAGCTTCTAGCCTGGGTGGCCCATGGTATTCCTAGAAACAGAGAGCTTGAGGAATGAGAGAACTGGGACCAAGGATACAGTCCTTCCTTTTATGTTCTAGATGAGTTGCCTGGACCTCTAACATGAGCTCTGCGCAGGTAGAGGTTGTACACCCCTGTCAGGACCCAGAAGGGAGGTTGCCCCTTGAAAGAACCAGCCACTGTCCTTCTGGTCTGCACACTGGCATATCTGGTCCTTAAACCTTGTTAAGGTGAGCAGTGCTATTACCATCGCCCCCATTTTACAGATGGGAAAACTGAGGCCCACAGAAGCAAATTGATTTGCTTAAGGTTGCAGAGTCTGTTCTAGTCCTCAGAATCCGTTCCAGTCCTAATCGCCTGATTCTCAGGGTGAGCAGTTCTCCTAGGAGCTGGTACAGGGAATCTTGTCCAGGAGGGCCCATGAGTGGCCCTTAGCTGGGGAATCCATAAATTCTCTAAAAACGTATGCAGAAAGGAAAGTGAAGGTGGCTTTCTCTGGGGAAAAGTTTCGATTGCTTTTATGTGATTCTCAAAGGGGTCCATGACTCCCTAATTATAAGGACCTAGAGATTATTAAGGTGGTGACCCAGGACCAGCTGCTTCTATTTGCATGGTCTAGGGTGAAGACAGGGGGCTTGTGGTCCCCAGTTGTTACCAGGTAATTGGAACACAATCTGATGACCACACATATGTATTAGGTGAACTGAGAGACCCCCTGTTGGGGGCTGGGAACCCCCAAAATAGTAATACAGGTGTGGTCCTTACCTCTGTTCCCCACCACCTCTCTGAGCATCCCTTTGGGGCCATCAGTGAAGGGGATCTATCACCCTTCTCCCTAAACCTGTAGATCCTAAAGGGACAAAAGTGGGGATGTGCAGGAGGCAGAAGAGGAATGGGATAAGAGCCCCGATTTCCCCAGGCAACTCCCCGGGGAAGACTTTCTCTGCGGTCTGCGCTCTGAGACTCTGTGTGTGCATGTGTCTCATGAACTTCAGACTCACTCTGCTCTGGAGAGGTGGCCCTTGCAGGCTTCTTAGGGCATAGGTGGAAGGAATTCCTGGAGGGGACCCTCACACTCAGAGGCACATCCTGGCAGCTCCTTGCAGTCAGGCGCTGGGTGGGCAAGCTTCCTGGTGTTGCCTGGGAAAGTGATAGGGATGGGGTGAGGGACGAGGGTGAGAGGGGCCCTGGGGAGACTGCAGGTGAGTGACCCCAGTGGACTTTCTTCCAAATAAAGGTGAGAGAAGCCCCCATCCCTGACCACATTCAAACCGCCGTCTGTGCACCTCTGTGTAAGATAGGCATTGCCAGAGCTTTAGGTTCATTGCAGGACTGCCCCCGTCTTCTTTGGTGTGAACACCTCAATAACTTTGCTATTAACATTTCCTAATTTCCCTTAGAGGAAATGACGCCCAGAGAGGTCCGTTAACTCGCCCAATCTCACACAGCCAGGAAGTGATTCATCTGGGAATCCAACCCAGGTCTGTCTGACATAGTCCGGTGTTCATCATGGTATTTGCAACAAGGGACGGTGTTAGCCTTGCCCCCCTCTCTCTCCTTCTCTTTCCCACACCCCACTGCATCCCACCCCATCCCATCCGGACACCCGCCAGTGCTCCCAGGGCCTCCCGCTGCGGGTCAGGCCCATGCTGCTCCGCAGAAGCAGATTCTGCTGCAGTGCCCATTACCAGCGCTCTCCTGCCCTCTTATGGCCGTCCCTGAACCAGCTTCTGCTACAAGGCTCCCTGGGGCCTCCGGGGCCTTGGAGTCCAGCCCCGGGAAAGCTGGGGCTTAGGCAGGCTCCGCAGGGCAAGGGTGCCTCGGTCCTGGCTCCTAGAGAGACACAGAGGGCTCAAATCTACCCTCAGAGAGGGAGGCTCGAGAGTTCCTTCTGCAAGGGACCCCACCCTATGGGGCAATCCTTGGACCCTCTTTACACCAGGGAACAGAGACGGCAACACGTTATCACACCCTGTGCGGAAACAGGGCTCTCTGCTGCCTGGAAACCAAAGAAAACAGCCCACCCCGCGATGCAGAAGCGCTTCTATGCTCTGGTTTCCCAGTCCCAATCCTCCCAATTCCCTCCTCGTGCTCTGGGCTCCACTAAACCTCTGGACTTGGCCAACCCCAGCTCCCTGCACAGCCAGTCCCTTTACCTGTAAATGCTGGTCCCAGCCCCCAGCACCTCCAATCTCACCAGGGAAGTCTTACCTTCCTTGTGCTCCCGTAACGTGGGCACCTGTGCCCTCTCTCCCCCATTTACAAAATGCAATTAACTCACGTGAGAATCCACCTAAAAGCCCACTGCTCACATCTGGGAGTGTCGCCCCTCAGCTGCAGCCGTGGTGCACCTGGCATTTTGCTCTCGGTTTTTCATCGTTCTCCACTCATTTTCTTCTGTCGCTCCCTAATGCTTATAATAGTAATTTAGTGGCTGATGATTCATCATTTTCATTCACTGACCAGGCGGTAACAGACACCTCCCTTGAAAACAGATCATTACTCGCTCTCTCCTTTTTTTTTTTTTTTTTTTTGGCCTCTTTCCCTCTCCCCAGCGTGGTCCCCAGGTCTTCGTCTCCCTAAATGTGAAGTGAAGCTAGTCTTGCCCAAACCACGGGGCTACATGTGTACTCGCTAATGTGCAACCCAGCTCCCCTGGTGCCGTGGTCGGCTCTTAGTATGTGCTCAGTGAAGGTCACTTTTATTTAAAGGAAGGGAACCTATGCAGGTTGTTGGAGTGCTAGGCTGAAAGTCAGCTGAGTCTCCAGGGAGGCGGTCACAGAGAGCTGTCCCCGAAGGGTATGACACTGCCTCCATTGCAGGATCCAGAGAGAAGAGCATCCTTGCCCTGGGCAGCCCATACCACACCTCGGAAGCCCTGGCCACATCACGGGGCTTGTCCCAAGAAAGAACATCAAAACAGCTTCTCTTCGAATGGGGGGACACTCCACAGTTTATAAAGTCTTTCCATTTTGCTCATTTCATCTTTGTAATAACATTCTGAGGAGATAGGCATCACGATTCCTATTTTATAGGCAAGGAAAATGAGGCTCGAAGACATTAGCATGCTCCCAATCGCACCGCTACTAAATGGCCAAGCCAGGACACTGGGGCACATGTGTCTGTCCCTCTCTGCTGGCTCTGAGCTGCCGACTGCCCAGGGTCAGCTTCAGTGCCCCGAGAGGGAAGTTGAGTTTGGTGATGCGGGTTATGAACCATTTGCTAAAACCTCAGGCCGAGTACCAGGCATTCTGTGGTTCTGAGTAAGTGTAGATGCCTTCCGTCCAGCAGAGGACCTCTGTAAACTGGGACAGCTCAGCCGGGACCTCAGTGGGCATCTGGGGAGGTACAATGTTGCCGTTTGTGAGCCTTTCGTTGGGTCAGTTAGAGGTTTGCGTTTCCCTCTGCAAGGGTCTCGCCCAAGCTCTTCGGCGGCACCTGTCAGCAGGTGCACCTGTCTCTGGGACTCACTCAGACTTTGGGAAGTGTGACGAAGGAAGGAGCTAATATTGAGAAAGGGCCCACGGTGTGCCGGGTACGTCACTTCCATTCTCTCATTAAGTCCTCAAGGTGAGCCTAGGAAGGAATCGCATTCACGTTTCCCATGAGAAATGGAGTCTGTGCCCTGCTCAAGGCCACACACCAGGGAAGGGAGGAGCTGGCTTGTAGCCGATTGCTTTTCTCTTGCCTTCAAGGGTAAGAGCTAGGTATCCCAGGAAGGAGTTCTCAGAAGCCAGTAACATCCTGGGCAGGAATTTAAGCTACATTTAATTGAGGCCAAAGTAGAAACTGCTTCAAGTGTTCAGGGACACTTGGGAGCATTAAAATCTGTTGCTAGAATTCCAAGGACAAACACCTTGCAAAGCCGCTGACGACCAGCTTTAGAATGAAAAGGGGTTTAGAATTCAGTTAAAGTCACAAACTTTTATTGCTGTCTACTGTAGGACAGGTGCTGCGCAAGGAGCTTTTGGGAAGCAACAATGAAGAAGGTGGGCTTGGCTTTTGTGGAGTTCTCAGGATGGGGACTGGGGCATTTCCAGAATGGCCGCATTTTGAAGCCCCGTTCCCCGGGGGGTGGGAGATGTTGATGGGAAGCATCTCGTTCTGGACCCTTCTTTTGTAGCTCCTCTCTGTTAGCATTTTCAAAGGCTTGAGAAGGAAGGACACTGGTTTAACGTTGTTTAGTCCAGACCTTCTCAAACTTATTGGGTAATGGCACCCCCTCTTCCAATACCTTCTTGAGACTGGTGAATTATTTATTCACATCGCTGGAATGTTCCATGGAGCATATGTTGGGACCCGGGGCCCTGGGGCAGCTCCACGGTGGGGCTAGGGGAGCAATGAACACATTTGCTTCTTTTAGAATAAACTAGAAGGCTCTCTGTTTGGGGCTGCTGGTGTTCATCTATCTTTGCTCTCTTCCACAGAAGATGTATCTGCCGGTGCCTGGGTTTAGCTTTGGCTGCTCTCTTAAAGGGTGTCTTTTGCAATTGGGGGATTACTCAGGCCTCTGAGACTCCTAGCTACAGGGATCCCTTGGGTCAGCAAATGAGTGTTTGGGGAACACGAGTACCGTCACAGTGTCCACATTATGCAAAAGCACAATTTCCAACAGGGCATTGACATAGGCTGCATTTTAATGGGGAGAAGATACTGGAAAACAACAGAGGAGGGGCCATTTGCCTCCAGCTTGGGGGGTGGGGTTGTCAACAGGGCTCTGCTTTCATCTCTGCTGAGGTCACCCTGCCCCTGGCCAGACGCCAGGTGTTTATTTACAGGATGAAAAGAGGTGGGCAACTGTTTCTAGCATGTCAACATCCAAGGTTTGGCCTTGTAACAGTGGCCTCTTCTCAGAGGTGACATGTAGCAAAGCTGTTTGCCCACAGAGCCGGGGCCAAGAAGTAACTTAGATCCCCAGGGCTGTAAAAACTTAAACGTCTCCATGGGTGTGGTGACATTTTTTCCTTGGTTGGGAAATAGCCTGGCATTGTGATGAAGGAGATGCTCTTCCGTGTCATAAGGCTTGGCCTGGCCTTGGGTCTGTCACGTGTCCTTTCTGATCCTTGAGTTCTTCTGGCAAACGGGGCTAATTCCCACTTTGGAATGGCCAGCACCTGATGAATTGGGAGGCCCCTGGGGTCTGCCACTCTGATTGGATGGTCAAAAGGAGAGACAATATGTAAAAATTCTTTATAAACTGTAAAGCACGGTACAGTTCGGGTTATAGCCAAACTATACCGAGGGCTCACGATTTGCCAGTGTCTGTTCTAAATGAGTTACATGCATTATCTCATTTAAGGCTTAACCCTAGGGCATTGGGTACCATGATTTCCTCCACTTTACAGATGAGGAAACTGAGACCCGGAGAGGCTAAGTACTTAATGTATGGGGACATGTAGCAGACCTGGGGTTCCCGCCCTGGTCTCTCTCTACAGAGCCCCAGACCTGAGTTCCTGAATCTTCGCTAGGGGAAAAGTGTTCTCCTATGGAGGATGTGGGGGGTTCTGTGTATTCTGAGGGAGAGCACAGGGTCCTAAGGGCTCCAGATCCTTTCCTGGGGCCTTTGATGTCAGATGCTCCAGTGTGAGGCGAAGGGACTGAGGGGGACTTCTCCGGCGAGTCCTTGCTGGTGACAGTGCTTCCCCGTCTCTGGGGATGAGGAGGGAGTTGTCACGAACAGGCTGTCCCTGCTGCTGCTGTGAGGTTACTAGTCAGAGGGACACTCCTCCAGCCCTTCCCTTCCTTCATCCTCACAACTGTGAAGGAGGGACGAGTGCACACCATCTCTTAGAGCTGGAGAAACTGAGGCATAGAGAAAAATCGCGAAGTCGTGCAACCAAGAAGCTGTGGAGCGGAGGCTCTAAGCAGGGACATGTAGTTCTAATGCATTTTACTGCCGTCCTGCGTGAGGCTGTGTTTCAGACCCAGAAAGATTCAGGCCAGTCCCTAGGCCAGACCAGGAGAGAACTGGGTGGGCCCTTTACGTATTTGTATCTTATTCATCCTCATAATAAGAGGGCTGACCGTCCTGGGTTTACAGATGAAGAAATGCAGGTTTTAAAGGCCGAAGCTTCCCTGAGCCACTCAGCTGGGCTGGAGCACCCAGTCTGCCCACTCCAGAGTCCTGTCCCTTTACGTCTTGGTCGCCCTCAGGAGCCCTCTGCTCTCTGAGACTCTGATTCCTGGAAAAGATCCAGGTTCACTCTGTCCTTCTCGGTGGGCACCCCGGGGACCAGGCTTCTCCTCACATCTACTTTATGCCTCTTTACTCAGCAGCCAATACCAGGCGCAGGTGGTCTGCAAAAGGAGAGGGAGGGGAGCCACGAAACAGGAAATGCGTGGACAGGACAAACCACTTGTCTTCACCTGTGGTGGCCACACCCACGGGAGTCTCAGCAGACAAGTTTGGTTTCTCTCTCCTCTTGTCCTCTGGATTTTCACTCTGTAGAACTATGACCAGCTACCCCCTCCCCCGGCCCAATCACACTGCAGCACGGGGGAAGTCAGCAGGCCGGGGTCCTTCAGGGGGAGGACTGGCCGGAAGGGTCAGGCTGCAGTCTCAGGGCTGGGAAGAACTGATGGGGGCAGGGCCTGCTGAGCGTGGGCAAAGCAGGGGAGTAGGGAAAAGGTATTCGTTTTTCCACTTGTTCTTTTCACTGCATTTTATGCAATGCCTCCCGGGTGCTAGGCACTGTGTTTGGCACTGGGGGTAAGAACAGAAGCTCTGGCATCGGTGGGACCGGATTCAGACTCCAGCCCCATCCTTGGGCCACTTCAGCCACCTGTGTATCAGCACCGTCACCTTCAAAACGAAGCCAGCAGCAACACCCAGCTCGCCGAGCGATAATGAGGGTTCGCCGAGGTCGTGTATATGAAATAAATGCTTAGAACAGCGCGGGGCCCACCGTAAGCGCTGGATAAATGGTGGCTATTAGTGTTATGATCATCTCTGTCCTTGGGAGTTCACAGTCTGGTGAGACACAAGACATTAAAAAAAAAAAAAAGAACCCAGATTATTTTCTAACTACTCGGCTGAGGTACCCCTTAGCCAGAATTTCCTGTTTGCTGCTCTGTCTGAGACACACTGAGGTCATGGTCCATGCTTTCAGCTGGAGGTGGGTCTGTCCATGCCAGCTATGAGCCCTGTAGGCTGGGAAGGGTCCGGACGGGGGGGATCCCCCTTGCCACCTCGCTTCTGTTCAGTGTCACCCTCTGAAAGGAGAGAAAAATGGTGTTGGGATTGGAAAGAGCTGTCCAGGCTCCTTCACCATTCTGCACTGCGTATAAGAACAATGAGATGGGAAATCCAAATGGCTCAAATGAATATATAAGAGGAGGAATTTTAACAGCCTGATGACAAGCAGCACGAGAAATTATTATCCTCTGGCAGATGGAAAGCATTTCAGAAGCACCAAAGCACGAAGGGATTCGTGGGGTAAAGTTGGGGACCCTCACTCACAGGCCCCATGGAATTCCTCTGGGGTTGGGGCTCTGTCTAGACTTCGCAGCGACTTCATCTTTCCATTTTGCCGCACCTGGAAGAACCAGTCAGAGGTGAAACTCTGTTCTCAAGCATCACCTGCTTTATTATATTCACCATCTTAAGGACAATATTTCCCCAGAGGCAGAGGAGATGAGGCTTTCCAGTGGCCTCAGAAAGTCTCAGCTTTAATCAGACTGTGATAATCCTACTTTCTGGTCCTAATGGTAGAAAATAAATAATTGAAATTGTTTTCTTTACTATTGTCGACTTTGTCCCCAAAAGACCATCTCCAGGAGCTAGCTTTAAATAGATAAATTAAAAAAAATAATTTATTCATCATTTTGGAGTAAGCCAGTCTGTGTGGAAAATCTACTTCCTTCTAGAAGGTCAGGTGTGCTGGTCTTAGGATATGAGAGTGAAGCTAAGTGCAATTCTTAGGTTCACCTGTTGGTGGGGCCATTCATTCCCTGGGGTGGCTTCTGTAGGGTCCAGGCATGATCTAGATCTTGCAATAATCTAAGCCAAGACTGTGGGCAAGAGTGAGATGGGGAAGCAGACTAGGGCATAGGGAACCCACAGAGGAGGGATATATAGGCAAGCTAACATCATCCCTGGTGATGAGATTTTTCACTAGAGTGATCCTATCTTGGGTGTTGTGGGTTGAGCAGTGCCCCCCGCCCCCAGATCCCCCAGTTGCTTTCCCCCAAGATATGTCCATTGCCTTAATCCCCAGAAATTATGAATGTGACCTTATTTGGCAAAAGGGTTTTTGTGGTTGAGATCACATTAAGGGTCTTGAGGTGAGATCATTCTGGGTTATCTGAGTGGACCTTAAACCCTTTTAAGAGACAGAAAAGAAGAAGATCAGATAAAGTGAGAGAAGGAGGGCTTGGAGTCAAGCAACCACAAGCCTAAAGAACACTTGGAAACAGCCGCAGCTGGAAGAGGCAAGGGATCTCTCCTACAGCCTTTGGAGGGGGTGCAGCCCTGCTTGATTTTGACCTAGTGATATTGATTTTGGACTTCAGGCCTCCAGAACTATGAGAAAATAAATTTCTATTGTTCTAAGACCCAGAGTTTGAGGTCATTTGTTATGGCAGCCCTAGGAAACGGGTACGAGGGATACAGAGCTAAGTGGAGGAAAACATCGGTGGAAGACAGGAGTCCACGAAGACCGTGGATGGCAGAAAGAACAGAGGGTGGGGCTGTGGTGGGAGAGGAGGGAATAAAAAAGCCTCTTCCTTGGGTGGCACCTGCTTAGTTCAGGGGTGAGATCATCCTGGATTATCTGGGTGAGGTCTCTCCTGGGTGACATCCATTGTCCGGTGGCAACTTCTTGCTCCTCCATCCTTCCAGTTACAGCCGCCTGGTTTGTCACGGTCACGAGAGAGATACTGGCCCAGGTGTCGTAAGGTTATATGAGAACATGAGATTGCAGGGATCAGGCGAGGAATCAAGGGCTCTAGCCCCAGGTCTTAGCAGTTGCAGGGCCTGGGGACAGTGCGGGAGGGCTGCCTGAGTCCCTGGGGCACTGCAGACACCAGAGTCCCTTGTCCGGGCAGCTGGAAGGGGCTTTCTGACCCTCGAGGCCTGGATTCCTGCTCACGCCTGCTCTGCTTACCTCCACCCCTGAGTTCTTTCTTAAGGCTTTGGTGCCTACGGCTCCTTGACCGCTGGGCAGCCCCAGAAGGAAACAGCATGAGCGAACAAGCAACCAACAGATAACCAACTAGAAACTGTGCACAGAGCCGATCTCAGCCCAATAGCTATTTCCGCCCCCTTGCAGGACATGTGTGTTTGTGGTCATGCTATTAGATTGCACACATTCATAGAGTCATATTTTCTGCTAGTAAAATTGTTCCTGGCCCACATAATGGGATTAAATGTATCAGTATTTCATGGTGTTCCGCAAAATGCCCTTAACTTCCAGGTGCTCAGCCGCACGGACAAGTTTGAGAACCACTGATCTATAACGAAGGGCAAAATCATTGAACACGTAAGTAAGCAGGATGTTGGAGAGAAGCCATTTGTCACTAATTCATCAGTATTTGGGGAGGTGGAAACCGTATACAGGTACGGGCAAACTGATAAATGTAAGGCATTGAAGACTTTTGCAGAAGAGTCTCATTAGACTTCACGTCTAATAGAATTGATAGGAAACTCTCTTGAAGACGTCTTTTGGCCTTTGGGATGAAACCAGAAAAGCAGCTTCGTTTCATTAGCCAAACATAGCCTCATTGCTTCCTGGCCACATTTTGACTTGTCTTTCTCCACCTGCCCATGCAGAGGGATGTTGTCTGGGTCAAGGCCACATCACAGATGTTGGCCCTGGGCTCTAGAGTCCACACACCCCACTTCTCAATCAGTCTGGGAAAGGCCTACCCTGGGATCAAGGCCACTGGCCCCCTGACCTAAACTGCATCTTACTGAGCTCTCCAATAAAACCCAGTAAAAGGACCTGGTGTCCCTGCAGAGCCCCTGCAGGAATTTACAGGAAGACCTGCTGCAAAGACCTGGACGCCCAGACGTCGGACACTGATTAGCTCTCCTCCTGGAAAACATTGCCTACCTCTGAACTCAGCAGTGAACTAGCCACGGGGGTGGGGTGTGTGTGTGTGTGTGTGGCATGCTTCTTGATCACTGACACCCCCCAGGTCAGAGATGGTTCAGAGAAGTTTCCAGAACACCAAGAGGGTGAAGGTTTAGGGTAAGAAAACAGAGAAATAAAAAGAATAATTAGACTATACAAATAATAATAAAATTCTTTTAATAATAATATGAGACAAGGATGAAAGAGAAAAAAATAGATGAGGGAGCACGTAAGCAAGGGATACACTCTGGGCCTGGAAGAAATGACTTTAAATCAGACCAAAAAAAAAATACTCTCTTGTAAAATGGAGTCTCTTTAAAAAAGCATACACAGCAAACAGAGCTGGAGGAAAAAAAAGATTTAGGAAGATCCCTCTTTGATGAATCCACAATAGGCTCTTAAAGAAAATGATGAGTTTGGGGCATGGCGTTCCTTCCATAATAATGTACTCAGCCCTTACCATGTGTCAGGCTCTGGCCTAGGCTCCGAGGAGACAGCAGGCAGAAGGCAGACATTGTCTGCCCTTTAAGGAATGAACTCTTAGGTGGGAATCTAGAAAGAAGGATGGTAATTCCAAGATCAGCTGTAATGATGGATGATAGGAAAGGACCCCATGGGAACACCAACACCTGAACAAAGTGGGGACATGCCCCTAGCCCAAGAGAGAGGGGACAGAGGAGACATTGTTGCAGTCACTCACACTGAGCCCAGGGAAGCTCCTGCCCCCTGGAGAGGAGCTATCAGGAGCATAAATGGTTTTGAAAGTGTTTTAATGACTGGGCGCGTCTGTAATGCAGCTGCCACGCCCCAGAAACTCAGACATCGGGCCGCATGGTGGAGTCTCCCCTGTTATAAATATTTGATCTTCTAAAACGGTATTACCGTAAATACTATTTGCTGCCCTAAAAAGCTTCGAGCTCATAGTTATAATTTCCCACATTAGGAGTCTAATGAAGAGGATTTCCAAGTGCCCTCTCTGGGGAACAGAGTTTACTGGCAGGTTCCACGCTAGGTCCTGGGGGAGGTTAAATTTGGATCAGGTGATTCCTGTTCTCAGCAACTGGAGGGGGGCAAGGAGGAGTGAGAAGCGCAGCAGGTGTGGGTGAACCAGCTGGTGCGGGGTGGGGGGGTGGGGGGGTTCTGAGGACGGCCTCCTTCTGAAGGTCCTGGGGAGAGTGGGGGAGGCTGCACTTCACCAGGGCCCCAGAGAGGGGGTAACGCATCGCTGCCTGGGGGCTGGAGCCAACTTGGCTTCTGATTCTCCGGGGGGGCCTCAGGTGGGGAACGCGGTTGCTTCCTCGGTGACATGCAGGTGCTGACTGCCTTCCTTTACAGTGACTTCTCTGGGAAGACCTGTGTGCGGTGCTCGGCAGGCAGTCAGTGCTCAGGACATGTGTGAGCACAAGTTAGCTCCTCTGAGTCCAAGCTGCTACGGCTGACCGCCACCCTGTGATCTCAGGTTAGCTCCAGCTCCCTCGGGGTGGCCTATGGGCTCCTGCATGAGCTTTGCCTTCTCCTCTTCCCCCTCCTGATCTCCTGCTGCGGATATGAGCCCAAGGCCCCAGTCGGTCATCTCATCCTCCTTGTCCTTCCCCTCCTGCTCTCTCTCAGCCTTTGGTCTGCCTAAGCCCTTCTGGTTGTCACGCTTTAACAGTTCTTGCCTCCTCCGGGAAGCCTCCCTGACACGGGGCACACCTGCCACTCTCCCTGGCCTCCCCCAGACCCCGTCCTGATAGGAGCTTCCTGACTGAGTGCTTGTCCACACAGCCGGGAGTGTCTGGCAAGGATGGAGGCTCGCTCTTCTGTCCATCTCCAGCGCTTGGCAGAGGGCTTGGCTCGCGGCGTTCAGTGAATGTTTGTTGAACGAATGAGTGAATTATGCAGAGATTTACAATTTCTGAAGGACTTTCATCCTGATGCCGTGTGTATTCTTCCAAAGTCCCTGGGAGCATTACGAGACTCAGAGAGGTTGGATGACTTTTCTGGAGTCACTCAGCAGATTCACAGCGTAAAGCAGCATGCCTCTGCTCTACCCTGGGCCCCAGGGCAACTCTGAGTGATTTCAGAGTAGTCCAGGGTCTGAGCCATTTAAGGCTGGGTCAGAGCATATCTTTCTGACTCTGGTTGATTAAGAGTTGAAGGCTTCTACAGCAATGTGAATCGTGGGCCTCTGGTGTTCCAGGTCATGGTGGAGTGAAGAGGGAGGAGAGGGGTTCTTCCTGGGGCTGGGAGCTACCAAGAGCCCCCAGAGTCACCGTATCCTATAACACTACCCTTGAACTTCCTAGGTATCCTCTTTCAGGTGCTTACAGCCCCGCCTACAGAAGAGGAAACTGAGGCACAGAGATGTTCTGTCACCTGCTCAAGGTCATACAGCTAGTACGTGGCAGAACTTGGCAAGGAACTGAGCTATTAACTACCACTCATTTCCCTGGGTCTTTGACACAGAGATCATGCCAGGGTCTAAAACAAATCTAGCCCCCAAGATGGCTGGTGCTGATGATTTAAAGGGACCAACAGTGCTTAATCTTCCTGCCGGGCTCCCTCATTTTAGTAAATGTTGAGATTTAAGAGCTCATAAAACTGAGCTATAACAGTGCCCTGCCAAGAGCTCCACACAGGGCTTTCTATCCTAGGCTGCGCCCGGCCTGGCGGTCCTCGCCTTGTCCCAAGTCACCCCGCCGGAGTTCTACAGCCAACTTCATTGCCAGGCTCCTTGAGTCCTCAAGGGGCCCATCAGGTTGTTTATGTCCTTGCCAGGTTGAGACTGACATGCGATGTGGCAATGTGCGCAGTGACTGACTGAATTCATAAATTGTTCATGATGCTGGCAGCAATGGTGGGAACGTGGACGGGCGTCGGGGTGTAGCCTGGTCACGGGGGCGAATGACTGTGGACGGAGCATCTGCACAGGGACCGTCTTCCTGTGGCCACAGCAAGACAGAAGCGACTCTGTTCCTGCAAGCAACTGTGGCTATCAGCAGCCCCCCTTCAGATCTGCCTCAATGGTGGCTTTCTTCAGACTGGAACCTGCTTCTAGAGTCTGGGGCTCATGTCGCCACCATGCACGTTCTCCAGCCATGCCTCCAGCACTTGGCGTGGTTCTGTCCTATGGTCGATATCCAAGCAGTGTGAAAGGATAGACGGAGGGATGGAAGGACGGAAGGAGGAGTGTATTGAAGGATGGATGGATTGATGGGTGGATGGATGGACAGATAGATGGATGGATGCGAGAATGGATTGAAGGAGGGAAGCAAGAAGCAAGGAAGGGGTAAATTGATTAAAATGTCCTCAATTCTTCATATCTCACTATAAGTGTACCTTTTGCAACGTAATTCTAACTCCTCACATGAAGTGGTAGAGGACCCCCTATGCTCACCCCTTAAATAGGGGCTGGCTTTGTGACTTGCTCTGGCCCGTGGAATACAGTAGAAGCGACAGTGGCTAGTCCATGTCAAGACCTCAAGATGTCTTGGGCACCTCCGCTTTGTCTTTAGAACCCAGCTAAGCGGCCAAGTGAATAAGCAAGAGCTAGCTTGCTGGGTGATAGGAGACTCACAACCCAGCACCCCATCACCCCAGCCTGCCCGCAGCCAGCTGCCAGACCTCCGTGTGAGGGGACCCCAGCTGACCTGACAGCTGACTGCAGATGCAAAATGGAGCTCAGCTGAGGCCAGCCAAGCCTGGCTGGGACCTACCCCGCGGACCCATAGCCTCGTGAGCAATCGTAAATTCTTGTCACATTGAAGCCATTTAGCCACGGCCTGGCCAGTTGCGTGGAGAGCTGATTGGGCGCAGACGCCTGGGAGATGAGTCCCGTCGGGTTCAGAATTGTCCTCACTTCTCTTCTTACTTCCCTGCTTAGTCCTGTGCCTTCATCTCCTGTTACAACCTGGCCAGAACATTCCACCCCATGTTGGACTTTCTTCTTCTAAGTCTGTGTCTGAGCTGCAGGGCAAGCCGCTGCGGTTCAGTTCAACCGATTATCTTCACGGAGCACCTGCTGTGTGAAAGGCATCCTTCCAGCCACCGTGGGGGTAGAGAAAACCACCAAGGGCTCCTGCCTTCCATCGGCATCCGGTCGCCCTTATGACATTAATAATAAGTGATATCTTTACAGCACCTGGCAATAGTCAGAGGGCTTTCACATCTATCACATGGTGGAGCTTAGGATTTGGGGGCGACAGGGCAGGTTAGATACAGAATTAGCTGTTAGTGAGTGCCTACTGCATACTGAGTGACTACTGCATACAAAGCACCGTGGCGGAGGCTGGGGAAGGAGACATAGAGGGTCACGGTAAAGATGCCTGCTTCTCTAAGTGCTGGAGTGGTTGAGGCCGCCCCCTGGACGCACCCATCCCTGCTTGGTCGAGGAAACGGAGATGCGCAGCCCAGGACCACAAGGAACAATGTATAAAGTTCCACTTTTAGGTGAAGGAATCAGTGTGGCAAATGCAGGTTAGGGGAGTCATGGCTGAATACCAGTCCTGGAGAACAAGACCTGAGGAGGTTTCAGTTGTCAAAGCTACACCTGGAGAGCCCTTCACATTTTAGATCAGAGAACACATCTGAATTTCACGTGGGATCACAGTGAGAGCCCCTGGGCTGGTCGGGCCACATCTAGATGGATCTGTTCCAGGCTCTGCGTTGTAAGGAATACATTAATGCTGGTCGTGTCAGTCTCAGAGTGTGGTCGGGGGAGTGAATGAGATGGAGAAGGGTCCAGAAACTGGGCCTGGAATATTTGAGGGAATTTGGGCTTTTTTTAGCCTGGAGAAGAGAGGACGAAAGAAAGATGGGGTGGGGGGTGGGGAGTCAAATATTTGAAAAGCCTGTTGTGTTTAAAAGTTCCGGTTTTCTTCAGTGTTGTCCAAGAGGGAGTCTGGCAAGGAATTGTAAAAGGGGATATTTCAGTTCCAGTTTTAAGAAGTCCCTTTCTGCTGTCTTGAGCCGCCCATCACTGAAAAATCTCTCTGCGTGGAGACCAGTATCCATTGACTAGTGGTGGCTGGAAACGGGGCTCGCGGACAGGGCCAGAGTTTGGGTTCAGTAACTCCTGAGCTTCCTTCCACCTCTGAGTTCCTTAGAGTGACCTCTAAGCCCCCAGGGGTCTGCAACATTCTCCGATAAAGGCAGCTGAGAGGAAGGCTAATGTGGAAGGCCTCCATCAGCACGTTGGACTCTGGTGGCTGCTGAGAACATTTGAGAAATGGTCTGTGCCAAGAGAATGCGCATTCACCTTCTTAGAGGAACCCACATAAAGAGGTTATCTATATAAAGGTTCATATGTACATGTTATAAAAACATTGCCTGTAATTTATATAACTATATGGCATCTGTAGCAATGTGACGCATCATATAGCATTCTGCTCTGAAGCGGAGGGAGCAAAAGCCCGGACCCCTCTTTTTATTATGACGAGTGCCTTGCCTCTCCTGATTAAAGGGTGTAAGAAAATGTGAAGCCACTGTGTCAGCCAGGGGGGAGCTGGAGAGGAAGGCACACAAGGGAGGGAACAAACAAGACACACGAGCCAAAGGAGTGGTCGGAATAATGGTGCTGCAGTGTGGGACCAGTCGGCAGGGCGGAGGGATGGGCGTGGTGTGGTGTTCACCGGCTTCCCACCTGCTGCTTTGGGACAACAATGTCGTTGATGATAATAGCAGTAATCGTTAACATTTATTGAGCACTTAGTATATATGCCAGGGAGTAGAAGTTCTAAATACCATCTCATTTAAACCTCACAACAATCCAATGCAGTAAGTGCTCTTGGTACTTCTGTTTTATAGAGGAGCAATGCAAGCACAGAGAGCTGAGGTAACTCATTCAAGGTCACACAGCCAGGAAGTGAGAGAGCTTGCGTTTGAACCTGATTTGATCCTCTGACCGGAGCCTGCATTTTCTGCCTCTTCTTGGTCACATCTTGTCTGTCTGTCTCTGTAGCGCTAGTGGAGGGCCATCTGTCTGTCTTTCAGTCACCTGCAGTCCCTAGAGGGTGATGGCATCAAGGAACATTTCGAGAGCGCTGAGCAAGCCCACCACCTCAATATATTGATTCCTCCTCTGGAATGAGACAGGCGAGAAAGATGAGTTCTGCCTAGTGGCATAAATTAGCTCTGTGCCCTTGGGGGTCCGTCTCACCGTGCAGCCTCCTTGCCATTCCGGCGGCGGCCCGCCTTCAGCAGTGCTCTGACTTTGGAGCGATTCACAGCCGGCACGTGGCAAATGCCGGGACAACAGCTTCCATGTTGAGCCTGGACAAATGGCAGAGCAAAGCAGAGGGCAATGCAATTTACAAGGAGTCTTAGCAACCAGGCAACGGGCAATAAACCAGAAAATCGCTGAGGAAACGCAGTGGAGCGCGGACGAAAGGAATGGCAGGATTTGTGAGCCAATTTACACCTGTCGGGGGAGGGGTGAGGGAGGCGCCGGGTGGCTGCGAAAGCCAGGGGACCGCCAGGCTGTCACCTCTGGCAGACCTGTCGAAGGGCAGTGGGGACATGCATTCCCCGCTGGCCTCTGGGGACATTTCTGAGTGGATCTCAGCCTCCCTCTCTGCGAGGAATCCGGGTCTGTAAGAGCACTGTGGACCAGGCGTGGGGGTAAAGATGGGGAGGGAGTGACCCTCTCTTTTCTTTGCTCCCGGAGAATCGATACAGGATAGATAAAGCCTTCTCAGACACAAACAGAACCCACCTTGGGTCACCACTCCAAGGAATTAGTCTCTTGGGAAGTAAACCTCATCTCTCAGGTGAGACACTCATTGCAGGATGGGAAGCAGACGTGCTAGGAGGTGGAAAATAAGTGGAAGTAGGGGGACCCCTTCTCTCCACGATGCCATTGGCACACGTCTGCTCTGAAACATATTCCCATCCCTAGAGACTTCTGGGGGGAGCAAATTCTACCGTCCCTGGGGCCTGTGGAGTGGGGGGGGGGACAGGTTTTCACGATATTAATTTATGCACCTAAACAAAAGATCTGGAGGTGTCTAGAGGAAAAGGTGCACCTTCCATCCTGCGGGGCCCAGAGAGTGTCTGCCTTGGGAGAGTCTGGCACATTCAAGCCTCGGCTGAATGTGTTCGCACACGAGGAGTAATGCTCCAGATGCAGAATTAGGATTAAGGGATACGATCTCGAGCTAAGTTAAAGACATAGGCTTATAATAAGCTTTGCTAAGAGGACCGCCATGCTGCTCTGGCCCTCTACTTCTTGCTGCTGCTGCTGGGGAGTGAGGAGTGGGATCCTGCAGTGTAAAGAAACAGGCCACAATTTTTCCCTCTGGAACCAAAGTTTTCCAGGGCCCTATCCAGCTCTGCCTTGCTGTGACTGTATGGTTTGGGACAGTTGTGGGCCCTTAGGCATCGACTTGGAAAAGCAAGTGATCCTTTGCACAAGCCACCTGGAGCTCCCCACTGAAGTTCTGGAAAGCCTTCTTGAGGATCCATCATTCCCTTGCTTCTGAATTCTCTGGCCTCCTCCCCCACAAGGCCTCACTCCTACTCAGCAGGACATAGCAAGGGGGTCTTACATGGGACCTACACAGGCTCCTGTCACAATTCCCATCTAGGAGGCCACTTGCAGGAGTGTTAGGAGTGCGGGGAGGGAGCAATGGTGAGATGGTAGCTACCCAGCCCAGCTCATGGCCCCTCATTCAGCCTTCTGCCCCAAGCACAGAGATAAGGTGAGCCCGGCATGACTGAGACTGCTTTGTCTGCCAACCTGGTTGGCATTCACACAATTAAAAATAAAAAAAAAAAACATTTTATTTATTTATTTGAGAGAGAAAGATAGAGATTGCGAGAAAGAGCATGAGCAGGGAGGAGAGGGAGAAGCCATCTTCCCTCTGAGCAGGGATTTCAATGCAGGACTCGATCTCAGGACCCTGAGATCATGATGAGAGCTGAAAGCAGCTGCTTAACCGACCAAGCCACCCAGGTGCCCCCAATTCACACAATTTAGGCAGCTAAAAGGGTGACTCTGGACTGGCATATAGGCAGGTTTGAGTTCCCCTTCCCCGCAGCCAGGAGATCTGGGTGAGTTACTTTCCTTTGAGGGCCTCTGTCTCGTGTACAGCGAACATGAGGATAATACTTACCCCGTAAATCTACGGAGCATCAGAACTAACACGTGGAGGCACTAAGTGCAGGCCCAGCGTGTTGTTACTGCACGCTGGGAACAGGGCACTATGCTTAGTGCCAAGGACCCGAATTCCAGGGACAGATGCATACATTCCACAGCGACCTAATTAGAGATTCTAGCCACTGGACAAACAGGAGGCTCAGGACTCTGACCTCAGCTGGGCTATTTGGGACAGGCTGGGACCATACAGGGGAGTGAAGTCGAATTTCCAGGGACCTGGGAATGCACCGAATGGTCTGCAGAATCCAGGCCAAAGGATAAGGGCAGAGAAAAGAACCAGATCTTCCCAGAAGGATCTGTCACAGGGTGTACCAGTCAGTTTTGCTGTATAACAAACAAGGATAGCATCTCTGTGCCATAAGATAATAGGCACTTGGTTTGCTCACAGATGTACAAGTTATCCAGGAAAGCTCTGCTTCATATGGACCCCAGGCTGAAGGGGCATCAGTGTCCTCAAAGCTCACAGGGAACAAGAGGAAGCCTGCCAGGCCTCTGGAGACCTTGGCTGGCAACTAGACACTGTGACTTTGGTCCCTCTGCTATTGGCTGAGGCAACCCCCAGGGACCAGCGTGAAGTCAAGGAGTGGGGACCTGCACATGCCCATGTTGAGGCCAGAGGAAGTGCGTATTTGCAGGGAACGGGTGAAGAATTGTGGTCTCTACTCTAATCTACCACGTAAAGAGTGGGCCCTGAGAGGGGGAAGAGCGCTTACAAGATCGAGAGATCATCAAGGTGACAAACACCAAAGTGAGAGACACACACCAGAGAAATCTGGGTTCTCTGCGCAAGGGAAATGTGTGACTTTGTGGGGCTTTAGGGGGATGTGTGGCAGTGGGGCTTTAGGGGGAAGGAGATGTTCAGTGACAGAACTGGGTCAGGAAAAACAGTGTCCCCTCCCACAGGTCCCAGGGCACTGCCTAGAAGCCCCTATGCATTTCATTTTATCAGTCACCAAGTGGGCTGGCATGGAAGTGGCTTGGCTACCATCCTTGCAGGGAAACAACCTACTGTCACAACAGTAAGAAGTGTATTTTTAAAAAAGACTTTATTTATTTATTTGAGAAAGAGAGAGAGCATGAGTGGAGAGAGGGAGAAGCAGATGACTGAACCGGGAGGCTCTATCTTGGGACCCTGAGATCATGACCTGAGCTGAAGGCAGACCACCCACTGAGCCACCCAGGTGCCCCGTGAGAAGTATATTTGTTCTGAGAGAATACAAGGACTGTGGTTATACAGGAAAATGACTAAGCGGCACCAATATATTATAATTTATTCCTAAAAAATCCAACTCTTCTCATTCAGGTCTAATGTACCCAAGTGCATCTTATAATAGCTCCAAGTGCAGTTGTCTGGAAATACCAGGAAGGCACTTGGAGTTAATGAAGGGAATTATTAATTACTAAGGCAGATATGACCTTAAAGAGGGGACCTATGGGTCAAGATGATTGTTTATTTATTTATGACGGGTGTTCCTACCAACTTCCAAACAAATTTGCGATGACTGACAATCAAAAATATAGGCCCCAGGACAGTGAGGTTAGAGATGAAATATCCAAAGTCACATGGATGAAGGGAGGAAATGATTAAAGCGGAAACCTAGCAGAAGATAGTTACTGCAATTGCACATTAAATTGAGCTAAAGCGAAAAGGGAGATATGATGAGTTATTGGACCAAAGGAAGTAGAGCCATTTGTCGGGAGAGGCAAACTTTTCTCCGGCACTCAGTATGAGCACAAATTTCTCACTAGGCTCTCAATATAAGGACACAGAGGCACATCATACACGCTCTCTCCAAAGACCTCTGCAGGAAATGCAGAAACGTTCTTCAGGCGGTCGTTCATTACACGGGTCCTAGAGAGAAGCTGAGCTCTTAGGGATGCATCTTCTAGACTTTATGCAGCCTCAGCTAATGGCTTATGGGTGGTTGTAGAGGCAGGCCTGGTTAGGTGTGTTTAGAGGCCTGGGTTAAAGCCAGAGGTCAAGGGCTTGGGGGAGATGTGTGACGTCCTCCCCAGGAGCCAGGCCGAGAAAGTACAGCACCGCCCCCCACCGAAGCCTCCTTGCCCTGGTCCCCCTAAAAGAGTGAGAAGCAAGCAAGGTGGTGTCCTAAGTGGGGGAAGGAGGGCAAGCCCTTGGTAAAGGACAAAACATGACCACAACACGGAATGACACCAGTAATATTTCCTTTACATGAACAAGACACATCTGTCAACATGAACGACCGAAAGGAAAGCTGCTGGAATCATGGTGCAAACTTCTGGGTGGCAGTAATTCAGAGGATTCTTTTGTTCCCAACGTGCTGCACCTCCCAGACCTTCTGGATGGAGCTCGTGTGCCTTCTCTAAGTAGAAAAACAAGAGAGAGAAGGCTGGCTTTTGTAAATCCTGATTCTGGAGGTCTGCTTGAACAGCTGTTCATTCCTGTTTCTCCTTCTCTCACGGTTACTAAACCTGATCCCACTTTTCCAAACTGGGTAAAGAAATCACACGCATTACTTTCGCAATAGGGTAAAGAAGATGCTGGAAGACACCGGCAGCTGCCATCTCCTGCCAGGAAGAACGTGTTACTTCATTGGTACAACTTCTCGGGCAGAAAACCAGGCAGTATATCACAAAAGCTTTTAAAATGTGCATCCTGAGACACCTGGGTGGCTCAGTGGGTTAAGTGCCTGCGTTCTGCTCAGGTCATGACGGGTCCTGGGATCGAGTCCCACATCCAGCTCCTTGCTCGATGGGGAGTCTGCTTCTCCCTCTGCCTGCTGCTCCCCCTGCTTGTGCGCTCTCTCTCTCTGTCATATAGATGAATAAAATCTTAAAAAAAAAAATAAAGTACGCATACTATAGCTACACTAATTTTGTCTGTGGGAACTTATTTTAAGGAAATAGTAACTGTTGCATGTGAGGACTGAGCTCTAAACAGTATTCCTTGCTGCATCGTCTATAAAGTGCGGAAGCAACCTACGTAGTCACTGTCAGAGATTGAGTCAAATACCTGGTGTTCCACAGGAACATAGTACAATCAACACAGAGCATAGCTTGGAAGGATTCTTAACGACGAGGGACGATGCTTCGCAGTTCCCTGTTCAGTGAAAAATAGAGGTTGCAAAAGATCAGGCATAGGACCATTCTATTTTTGGAAAAAGGAAAATATGTATTTATCAGTAGGACTGTTGGCTGTTTTGTTTTCTTTCCCTCACCCTCGTTTTGAGCTTATCTGTATTTACTAAAATACTGTGTAGGTCTTCGGCAATAAGAAAAAGGGGGGAGGAAGCACTTTTAAAACAGTACTATTTTATAGTTCTGTGTTGTGGGGGAAAGAGAGGAACCCGCATGTCGGGGTGTTCTTCGGGAAGCATGTTTGGAGGCAACTTGCCAGCTTTCAGAGAGTAAGTTGGCTCTGAATAAAATCAGAGCATCTTTAGGGCCATTTGTCTGTACTGTCCTTTCTTCTCTGTCCCCCCTCGGTTGGAAGCAATTCGTGTGAGAGCCAGAAAGCCCAGAGGGTCCATCCTTCTCTTCTCCCTCTCAAGTCCCAGCTGACATGACGGTGAAGGATAGACTAGGAGAGGATCGTGAGGCCTGTCCTGCCACGGCAGCTCCCTGGCCATCTCCCTACTGTGCGTGACAAACGATGGGAGGACAGCCCAAGAACAATCGCTTGTCCTGACATCAGGCTGGCTTTGAAAAAGATGACACATTCTTCTCCAGATAAACCAGCCTCTCAGAGACAAGAACCCAAAGCCCTGCCCCTGGGTCTTGTGTATACACTCCTTCAGATTTATTTGGCTTTTTGCTATTAAGCTCAGTCCTTTGAAAATTCATCTCAGTCCAATTTCTTACCGTGTTGCTCCTCTTTGCAGACAGGCTGCGACAGACGAACATTTTTCCTCTGGGTCTCCCCAGCTTATAAGCCATGAGGAGTGAAAGGAAGTGTCTTCAAGGGAAAAGAATAAATTTGAGAGCGTCAGAAGCATCGCCTGGGCTCGGTGCTGCGAGATGAAGGGATGTCTGGTTGAAATAAAGACAGGCAGAAGGAATGGCATTCGGGTGAAGGCAAGAAATCACAGCCGGCTGGAGTCCTGGGCTCGGAGAGATGCCCGTGAACCTGGCAAAGTGCCTGGGGGTCTGCTGAGATGGTTCCCAAAGCATGGCCCAGGGATCCGGGTGGGCCTTGACGTTTTTCCGTATTTCACAGAAAGCGAGGTGACAGGTGTTTATCGAAGGTCTTTCAAACGCAGGATGCTTGACATCTGGTACCTCCTCAACCCTCACCACAACCGTAGGAAGGAGCTGCTCTGTTCCCCACCCTCCAGGCCCGGCAACCAGGGTACAGAAGGGTTGCGGGAACTGCCTGAAGACACACGGGAAAGTGTGGGGAGTGGAAAGTGAAGGAGTCCGAGTTTGAATCCAGCCACGTCAGACTCCCAGGCATGGGCTCCTCAGGCTGGGCTGTCCTCTTCAATGTCGAGATTTGTAACAGGTCTGAAGTAAATGAAAACATTATGGACCGTGATTTTTGCCTCGGCACAATCAGGTCCAGCCGTTGAAAGAGGCACTTATTTTTAACATTCAGAGGCTTTCGACTTCTGGCCTGAATCGGTAGTTTGCCTCTAAGAAACAAGGGGTTTACCTCATACCATCTTACCAAAGCAGGACCAGTTCCTTGTTTATTCTTGTGAGAGATTTTTAAATTTTATTTTATTTTGCCTTTTTTTTTCCAGTTTTTATTTTTTTTTATTCTGTTGTTTTTGTTTCTTGTTTTTTGCAGTGTTTTTGCGGTGGTCAGTAGAAGAGGGGGATGTCCTCGCTTCACTGAGGTAGATAATGGCTGGAATTTTTCAGAGGTTCTGCTCAGCACAGTGAAGAGGCCCTTCTTTCCCGTTATATCCAGAGTTCAAGGGCATGGATAGAAATTTAAAAACTTGTTTGCTTCTTAAATAAATTTTTGTAATTTGAAGTCCTTTTGGACTTATGGGAACTTGCAAGAAGAGTTCCAAGAACTTCCTTAAGATACCTTCTATTTATACTTGATGTCCCTGGACATATCTACTTCCTTTATTATACCTTTACCCAGATTCCCCATTTGTTAACACAATACCCCATTTGCTCCATTACCATCTCTGTCTCCGTGTTTCTACCCTGAACTCTTTGAAGATGAGTTGCAGACATGATCCCTCATGCCCCTAAATACTGCAGTACGTACTTCCCTAAATCAAGGACACTCTCCTCGGTAACAGCCACAAATCCTCCGAAACAGGAAATACTGCTGTGACAGGGCCATCTCGTTCACAGAGCTCATCCAGAATTTGCCAACTCTTCCAACAATGTTTCCTCTTCTTGCCTGGCTCAAGACCAGTCCAAGATCACACACTGCCTCTGGTTATCACATTGAGTTCCTTTCAGTGTGGGACAGTTCCTCAGTCTTTCCCTCTCTTTCTTGACCTTGACCGTTTATAAAGCGTACAGATCTCTCACTGGGGTTTTCCAGTGAGAGTCTAGGCATGTTCCTCATGCCTAGACTCAGGCCATGCATTTTAACAGGGAAAGCACAAAAATGAGGCTATGGTGCATTTCGTCAGGAGGTTCCCGGTCAACTCTTCGCACCACCGTGATGGGTCCTCAGTCACCAGTCAGGTCAAGATTGTGTCTACCATCAACTCACCACTTACCCCTCTGTGGCTGACAAGTATTTTTTAACCACAGAATATGGTTGGGGAGACATCTCCACCTTCGCATTTGTTTCTGCCTTTATCAACAACCCCTGCAATGGCTGCCCAACAGGGATAATTGGTTGCCATCATTCTTTCCCCATTTGTTTGTTGACATCTTAAGATAAAGAAGAGCTACTTCTTCTTTTTCACTCATCTCTGTCATCTCACTGCCTTTGTCTCTGTCGGACCACACGTTTAAGCCAACACTTCCAACAACAGCCCATCACCTCAGGATTCTATGGTTCTCTGTTCCCTCCTTGTAAATCCCTTCTCTAGCAGTAAGAAACTTAGCTCCAACCAGCCCCAAAGTATTTACTCCTCCACTCACTCCCCCTTATGTCTCCCATCTCCTGACAAGGCCAGAAGCCTCTGAATTTCCAGCCTGGCTTCCACCATCTCAGCCCATAGAAGCTTCCTGAGCTATGGGCCAGGCACCACTGCCTTGGCCCAGCTGTCCCTTAGCCCCTGGCCTTACTGCCACCTCCAAGGGAAGGAAAGGGAAATAAAGAGAAGGAAGAGGAGGAAGAGCAATTGGGGGACTTGATCATTTTCCTCAAAGTCTTTCCCCATAGGTTGCCTCTCACTGTGGTTAACACAGTCTGGGGCTACCTTCTGTGGGATTCCCCCTCACTCAAAGGCTATGCTGAAAGGACAGCTGCATTTTCATACCAATGGATTCCCCTCTACTACACTCTTCCAAGTGATTGGATGAGGGGAGAGTCAGGCATTGTTGGCCAACAACTGGTGAGATCCTTTCTATCCAGGATCTGAGCCGAAAGCAGCAGCAGCTTCCGGCGATGTACCCAGGTCCTGTGCTGAATGGTATGTAGAGATTGGCCTCAGGCTGACACTTTATTAAACACTGCCCACAGGTCAGTAGGCCAGAAGAGGAGGCCAATCTGCAGAGAACCAAAGCACGGGGCACAGGAATAGTCCAGCTTGGATCGGGGCTGAAGCTTAAGCAGCTTTAAGAATATATTCTTTAAGAAAAAGAATGTGGATATGAGTGTATAACCCTGTGACCTTCAGATGCCCTTCACTCTTCCATAATTGTTTTATTTAAATTACCCCAAGTGGCTTTCTGTTTCTTACACCCAGAGTCCAGAACGTGGAGTATTAAGGCACGGACAGAGAGCAAACACAAGCTGTTTTCTCTTCTTTCAATTTTGAAGGCAAACTCAGTTCAACATTTTTGTCCCTGAGAAATGTTCCTCTTAACTAGACCGCTGAACTGACAGATAAGGTTTGGGATATGGCAGCAGTAAATAAAGAAGATTCAGAAGTTATAGTTTCGGCATTGCTATCCCAGATTTTTAGTCTGGTTCACAAAGATGCTTCTAAATCAAGTGTCTGGGTGTCCTTCAGGATTGCTATTGATTCAAGATCACTGGGGAGGCTTTCCATCCGTTTCCAGATAACTTCAGAGTTCAAATCAGAAACAAGTTCTCTGACTCACTAGCAAGAGATACTTTTGGAAGTGGGAAATTAACCTGGTCAGCAGACCCCAGGTGAGGAGAAGTGACCTGCTGATTGGGGAAGCCATTAAGGTTTCGAGGACTCGCCAGCATGAGACAGTGCCCTCTAGTGGGGGGGGGAGGAGGAGTCCCTCCAGTCACTCCCACCTCCATTTCGTTGCCGACAGGGGACAATGTCCTGGATCGGGGACTCTGCCTACTCTCTTCATCTCTCTGACAATCCAAGAGTTGGAAGTGGGATTTGGGAGACCTCGTAGGAAGGATGCTGTGGAGTTAACATTGCTGGTGTCAAAAAGAAAAAAAAATCACCTCATGCTAGAGTTGGAGGGACCTTTCCATCATGTAGTCAATTCGGGGCTCAAGTTTTAGCTTGTATTCACTAAGCAAGTTACTTAACTTTCTTAGACCTTGGGATCCTCCTCTGTAGCATGCATACAAAATGAACACCTAAAGCTCTTTGTAAGGGGCACAGGAATGATCAGCCACAGCTAACAGTTGCATCATTTCATTTAATGCTTATGTAAGTCATATGACTACCCATATGACACGAAACAACTGTTTTTAGTCCCATTTCACAGATGAGAAAAATGAGGCACAGAGACATTAGATGATTTGCCCAATGCCATTTAACTAATAACTTGTTATTTTTATTGTATCTGAGGGAACTGGTGCAAGGAAGGCTGATGTGACTTGCTCAAGGTCATGGCATTAGTCCGAGGAAGGGATACTTTTTTTGGACGGGAGTCAGCCACAGGTTCTTCTCTTACTAACTGGGGAAAATTGAGACTTGAACACTTGCAGGCTTATGAGGTGTGGGTACAACAATCCCAAGACCCAACAAGAGAGAAAAGAAAAGCTTCTTACCCCTCTTCCAGGCAGGATGGAGCACTGGGATGTGGAGAAGAGCTAAGAGCTCTAAGATTCTGGTAACTTTCTTCCCTGGTAGGGAGGGGAGTAGCGCTTCCCCTTGTGGGACTCAGAAATTCGGCATCAGCAGCCCTGTCCATGTGGATAGCCTGCTACCTCAGCTTCCCAGAGGAGTGGCCATGAGGGACCCTCAGTGACCCACCCATTTTTTAAAAAGTATGGAGTAGCTGGGGCATGTGGGTGACTCAGTTGGTTAAGTATCTACCTTTGGCTCAGGTCATGATCCCAGGGTCCTGGGATTGAGCTCTGCATCATGCTCCCTGCTCAGTAGGGAGTCTGCTTCTGCCCCTCCCCCTGCTTGTGCTCTTGTGCTCTCTCTCAAATAAATAAATAAATGAATAAATCTTAAAAAAAAACTCATTAAAAGTATGGAGTGGAAAGTCAAATGCACTATTATGTTTCAAACATAGTGACTCCTACATTCAAATTGCCACATTATAGTTAAATGGCACTAACCAGCTTTTTATTTAAGACTTACAGGCTTTGACTAATTTTGGAAATAAATTGGTGAGCCCGCCCCACCCTCGTCCACCCAAAAGGGGGAAAGTCTTATTATAAAGAGACATTGCTTGAGAGGTGTTTAGGCCCTTGGAAGCATATTTGCATGGGGACCCTCTCAACTCAGTCACTTGGCTGTTTAGTGGCAAAGCTAGAACTAAATACTTCTTTGGATTTAGGAGATTAGGCTGTGGAGCCATTTTGATATGGGCCCAATTCCAGCTCTACCCCTTACATACTGAAGGAATTTGAGCAAACTACTCATTATTTGTACACCTGCCTTTCCTCCTAAGGCTGTTATGAGGATTTAATGAGGTAATGCTCATCGCGGTTGACACGGGTTATGCATGGTGCTGAAGATGAGCTGTTACTGTAGTCTGATATTCCTCCTATGGCTCAAGAGTAGTGAACAGCACTGCCTATCTTATTCTTTTGGAGTAGTTTTAATTTTCCCATCTTTTTTGAAGTATAACCAATGTACAACAAACTGTACATACTTCAAGGGTATAATCTGATGAACTCTGACATATGTATCTGCTCACGAAATCATTGCCACACTCAAGATAACGAACATGTCTATCATCCCAAGATGTTTCCTTAAGTCCCTATCATAATTCCTACCCTCCTCCCTTCTTGCTCCTAGCAAATGAAGATATGCTTTCTATCACTATAGATTAGTTTGCATTTTCTAGAATTTTTATGAGTGGAATCCTTCCATATGCACTTATTTTTTTGTCTGGCTTCTTTTACCCAGCATAATTATTTTGAGATTCATATATTCTATCTGTTATTGATTTGTTTTGGAGGGGAGGTGTCCTTTTCTCTTGCACGTGGTGGACAAAGACAGCTTCTTCAAGATCTCAGCTGGGGTTTCTAGGCATAGACTTGCAGTGGCCTGGCCTTTCTACCACCTGCATTTTGATTACTCAGATGTTCCCTGTGTCCTAGTAGCATGCACGTGCAGATGGTACCAAAACAGTGGGACTGAAAGGGCTCAAACCAGGCAGCCTTTTCACATTACACGTGCCCAGACCCCATCTGCAGGTGCTCATAGGTCGGAGTTGCAGAGGGGTGGAAAACCACTGATCCGAAGTAATGCCACTAATTTCCAAAAGTCACCCAGGCAGCGAACACTAAAGCAAAAGGAAAGGAATTCAAGGAGCACTTAGTGGAAGGAATCACGTTTTGTAGAAAAAAATGGGATGTTCTGTGGTGTCTGAAATTCATTATAAGACATCCATGGGCCATCGTGAACGTGGCACCTACAGGTTTTGTGACCATATGTGAAAATAAGTCTGCTCCCTGAGTTTACATCCACATTCTCAACAGAAGTGGCCAGAGGGCCACTGTGTGTTGTGTGCACCAGGAAGTAAACAAGGGTGGTACCGGGACCTGCCTCCACCTGCGATTCCAGAAAACCACACTCGAGAGGGCACTGAAATCAATATCAAACTTGAGACACTCAAGTTTACCGCAAAGAGCTATTTTGGCTTTTTCCAAATTGCTCTGTTTCTCTAAGGCGCTATTTTCGTGGCAAAGCCAGCTTCTTGCCTGGCTATGTATAGGGACGACTCAGCAGCTTAAAAACAAGTGGGAAGGGAAAAGAAATCTGCAAATAGGCTCACACCCCAGGGATAAATCTGGGGGCAATTCAAAAGGTAGTGTGAGTTGGTTATTTTCCCAAATATCCGGCCTCTTCAAATTCCGCCCAAGGTTGGAAACCGTCAGGAGCTAAATATATGTGCACGTTGGAGGGTCACTCTCTAGTAAGTGTTCGGTGTTTAAAAATAGGGATTTGAAAGGAAAAGTTTCCTCTGCCTCTGGCCAAGGCAGTTCCCCAGCCTATCATCTGCTCTGCTGTCCAGGGACAGTGTTTAGATGATGGCAGGTGAGCGGAAGCTTGGATGTATTTTTAAAGCTCTCTGGTTTTCTGACTGTTGGAGAAGGTGGCCAGAAGTGGAACACCGCAAAAGGAAGGTCACCTCAAACATTGGCTCAGTGAGTCACTGAACAATTATTTACTGGTGCTGCCTCCCCAAAATACGTTGCATCTGCCCACTTGATTCCATCTCCTTGCTGCCATATTTGCCCAGGCGGCCATTATTTTTCACCTTGCCTTCGTGGACTTCCTGTTTTTGCTCCTGGCTCCTCCTGGACTCCATTCTCCACCCTGCAGCCAGACAGAGCTCTTTAAAAGTGGAAATCATACCCTTGATGAATGGAAATGCATAATAAAAGGTCTGGACGCATACCCGACAACCTATTCATAGCAGGTATCCTAGGGGAAGAGGTGAAGGGAGACCGGAATGTCTTCGCTAGGTGGTTTGAATTTCACACCGGGAGCTGAATTTCTTTCATAATTGTAAAAGGGTCTCAAATATTTCATTTGGTCCCTACACTCGAGGAGCTCTTAATCTTGCGTTCAATTCCCAGACACTGAAAATTTGAGGAATTATTCTTTTTTATGATGGCCCCGGAGAGGGAGAAGCCATGATCACGGAGTGGAAGTCATTTTGGAAATGAACAGAAAGAGAGTGCGCTGAGAATCATGGTGGCCCAACCACCCCCTGGTTGGCCAGCAAGGGTAGCCATGACCAGTGCTGAGTTTTGAGCTGAGGCTGGGTGCCCTCTTCTGGAACTGGTCTCATGCACTTCAGCGTCACAGTTCCATAACTCTATGTGATGCCCCAAAAGGCACATTTTTGTAGCCTGACTGCTGAGGGGGGATTCTCCCAGGGGTCTAGTCATGGTCTGCTCTCTTTCGTTACTACCTCTAATTTCTTTATTATTTATTTATTTTTATTTGACAGACAAGAGATCACAAGCAGGCAGAGAGGCAGGCAGAGAGAGGGGGAAGCAGGCTCCCCACTGAGCAGAGAGCCCCATGTGGGCTTGATCCCAGGATGCTGGGATCATGACCTGAGCAGAAGGCAGAGACTTTAACCCACTGAGCCACCCAGGTGCCCCTCTACCTCTAATTTCCATCAGTCAAGTACAGCCCTAGAAGCTTTGCGTTAATCTCTGAGATCCATGTGCCAAGAAGGGGTGAACGATGGTCCTTCCATAAGAAAAAAGAAAACACATATGAAGTATGTGGAGCCACATGGGTTTCTTAATGTGGAAAGGGGAAAGAACTCCTGGAAATGGGGCCAAGGAGAAGCTAGCAGCTCAGGTTTTCCCAGCTAAGCTTTGCTTTCAAGCCTGGAAGCCATTTCCCTGGGAGCTGCTGTTCGTCCGGCAGCGCGTGGCTGCCCGCGGCTGTCCCCCGGGGCACCCTTCTTTTTTTTTTTTTTTAAATTTTATTTTTCATAAACATATAATATCTTTTTATCCCCAGGGGTACAGGTCTGTGAATCGCCAGGTTTACACACTTCACAGCACTCACCAGT
>NW_019154096.1:50935446-50935600 GCF_002288905.1 Enhydra lutris kenyoni
TGTTTCATTTACTCTTCTCCTACCCCCTTAACCCCCCATGTTGCATCTCCTCTCCCTCATATCAGGGAGATCATATGATAGTTGTCTTTCTCCGATTGACTTATTTCGCTAAGCATGATACCCTCTAGGTCCATCCACGTCGTCGCAAATGGCA
>NW_019154096.1:50935700-50974451 GCF_002288905.1 Enhydra lutris kenyoni
TGTGGACATTGCTGCTATAAACATTCGGGTGCACGTGCCCCTTCGGATCACTACGTTCGTATCTTTAGGGTAAATACCCAGCAGTGCAATTGCTGGGTCATAGGGTAGTTCTATTTTCAACATTTTGAGGAACCTCCATGCTGTTTTCCAGAGTGGTTGCACAAGCTTGCATTCCCACCAACAGTGTAGGAGGGTTCCCGGGGCCCCCTTCTGATCGCCTGGCTCATTCCCTCAGGCAAGGTGCCATTTCTTGATGTAGCTCATTGTTTGGTTGCTGGAACAGAAGTCATATCACTGTCCAAAGGGATGACATAGCCTTTGAAATGTCATTATTCTTATTTTGGAATAAATAGAGATATTAGTCTGATTGCACAAGGGCTTTATGGAGCCTACCTTGTTCCCTGTAGTCTCTCAGACATTTACAAATTGGTTGAACCATGTTTTTATTTTTTCCACCACCTCAAGGCTGTACCATTTTTCTTCTTAATATACAGACCATGCCTTGCACAGAATAAGTGTTCAATAAATATTTGTGGAATTGATTTTCCTGTTCAGAGATGTGGCAGAAAGACCCTCTTGCTTTATGTGCATAATTCTCAGGTACGGTATCTTCGAATTCCTTTCTTGCAGATGCTGGTCACACCGCCTCACACCGGGGGTGTGTCTTGAGGTCTGAACCGAGTGTGGCTTAGATCAACAAACACAAAGGCAACCCAAGGCTGAATGTGGATTGTGGTGGGGAGGGGAGCCCAGAAATGGTAGAGGGAGAACATGTCCAGTCCCACATGGACGGGGATGAATATGGGCCGCAGGCTGGGGTCAAGGTCGGAAGTCAAGAGTGTAGGAGATGAGGAACAGACGAAGGAGTGGAGGACGAGGCAGGATGATATGGCAGGTTCGAGACCAGACAAGGAACACTGAGAGGAGCCTGGTCAGACAGCCTGGTTTCCGTGCGGGTCCTGGGATGCACCTCACCTCGGACAGCCCAGCTCATGGCCCCCACGGGGTCATAACCCCAGCAGTGAAATGAGGGACAGGCAGTCCCCGTGCGGACTTAATGAAGGAGCTCACATAAGCGAAAACACTGGAAACTGGGAAATGGGCTACTGAGAGCAGGAGAATAGCAAGATCTGAAAAACTCGAGTGTCTTTGAGGAATTCTTTGCAAGCATTCCTCTGCCTCTCATCCCTCCTGCAGTTTTGTCAGGGGAACCCAGTGTGTCTGCGCGTGGGTTGAGGGAGGACCTCGGGGCTCCCTTGGCCCATTCCTGTCATGTTCTAGACTAGCACATGGGCTCGGAGAGATTCTGTCACACTTGCCTACTCGGACTGATGGCAAATCAAAGGCCATCCAACCCATCAAGTGTCTGAATTGGACTTCCTGATTTCAATTTTTGCTTTGTTCTTTACGCCCCTAGTTTACATTTTACTTTCATTCTGCATGTCCTTCTAAGGGACTCATGGCGCTTAGCGTCTCACCATGGAAAACCGAGGTCTGACCGCTGAGTGTGGCAGAGTGTGGCTCACTCATCAGAGCCCAGGCCCTGTTGTCTTCTTGGACTCTCTGTGGCGATGGGTAGTCCTTTTCAGAAAGGAGTCAGGATTCCACTGCTGAGGCAGGAGGGAAAAAGATGGAAAGCCTCTGCTCTCCCGTGTCCAGCATCATCGCACCTCCTCATGCCCAAGTCAGGGTTTCCTCCCATTCTGTCTGGTGTCTCATGCGGAGCCCGCTTCCCACCACCTGTTTTCTCAGATGTGTCTGACAGAGCCCTGCACCATCTCAATGGCCAGTCCCCACCACCCCCCCCCCAGCTTCTGCCCCAATGGCGCCTGCAAACAGGATGGATTGATACGTGTCCACACGTGTGTGTAGACACGTGAGGTTACCCAGCAGAATGCTTAAAGAACCAATCAGAGAGCGAATAAAACATGTCCTGTGTAGGTTTTGTGTTTTTTGTTTTTGTTTTGTTTTTTAAGACTAAAAGATGAACAATGAGTAATCTGGAGAAGGATGGGTGCTTTGTGCTCTGAGTTGCCTCTTCTTAGTGGATGGAGGAGGAGGGAAGGGCTGAGAGTCCTTGCTAAGGCGGAGACTCGGCGAGGGAGCCAGAAGCATTTTTTGTCACCTCATTTAGCAGACTGCCAAATGCAGCCGCCTCCTCAGTTGTTAGGAGACATTTCCTTCTGCTCCTCCGTCCCGCAGCCCCCACAGTGCAGTTGTTTCCCTGCAGCTGTGCGCAGTGACCCGCCAGGGGCTCCTGGCCTGCCCTTCGGTCCTGGCTATTGAACGGAGTGGCCGTGTGACCTCCCCAGATGTCTCACCCCACACTTCCTGACTCAGAAAGCTGCCTCCCTGCTCGGTGATGATGTCCCTTCCTCCCGGCCAGTCTCTTCCTGGCTCCCCACATCAGGGTCCTCCCTACAAAACCTGATGATGATGGGGAGATCCAAGACAAACCGAAGGCACCCAATAAATATATGAACGCATACATTTGTCAAAACCCGGCATGCGATACTGCTGATGCCCGATGAGAGCGGGCTTGGGGAGCCTTCCCTGGCTGTGAGTCGTTGCTAAAATGAGTCTCAGTTTTCTCGTTTGCAAAATGAGCTTCAGGATCAAAATAATGCCTATCCTAGGGGGCACTTGGGTGGTTCAGGCTGTTAAGCGTCTGCCTTTGGCTCAAGCCATGATCCCAGGGTCCTGGGATCGAGCCCCACGTTGAGCCCCAGTCCTAGACGCCTGTCTGGGGCACCCTGCTCAGTAGGGAGTCTGCTTGTCTCTCTCCCTCTGCCCCTGCCCTCCCCGCCAGCTCTCACTCTCTCTCTCTCAAATAAATAAATAAAACCTTAAAACAAAATAATGCCCATCCTGTTTATTTTACCAGGTTCTTGGGAGGATCAAAAAGCACAAAGTTCTATGAAGCCCATACAAATAAACAAACACTATACTTCCACCCAAGATGCTTTCTTCCGCAACAGCGAAGTGCCTTGCTCAAAATAAGCGCTCACTAGATTTGAGAACTATAGTTCAACTGTGAACGAAAGTGTTATTATTTTGTGGCATTTCCTACCTGACATTCTTGTTTGTTTGCCTGACTCCTCCATTAGACTCAAAGCTCTAGGAGAGTGGGAATTCTGACGCTCTTCCTCAGCTGTCGTCCTTATGCCTTGGTGGTCTTGGCGCATAGATAATGCTCATTAAGGAGTCTTTGAGGGGATGAATGGCAGCTTCCTGGCTCAGAAGGAAGCAATGGAGAGGAATAGTTAAAATGGGCTTAATTCTGGTGAATGCATACGGATTTAACTAGAATTTGCTGCCAGTGTAGAAATAAAGTATATTTTAGAAACTGGCCGGTTCGTCTTAGAGATGGAGATATGAGTGGAAATGCTGGGCTTGAAGTGAGGTGAGGGAACCGTAAATTTCAAGCAGAGAGAAAAGATTTGTTCTTGTCTTCTAAAGGCCTGCCTCCATTTGTCTTGCTCCAGGAGGTAGAACCAGCAGCTGCAGGGAGAGCGAGCTTGGGTCATTCAAAGATACTTGAAAATGGGCTGGCTTAGGAGGTGGGAGATAGTCAAGAAGAATTTGTGGCATTACTTTCATTAAGTGCCTGAGTTACTATGATATGAGAATAGACAGACTGTGGCCTCCATGGTTCCACTGAATTCTGCCCATAGGGCTCTGGAGGCAAAGACCAAAATCAATAAATAATATAAAATAATAGGGAAAAGAGAAAGAGGGAGAAAGAGAATCCTTCTTCCATCCACAATCCCAGATCCCCTTTGGGAAGCCTCAAACCCCACCCCTCTCAGAGTAACCTGTGGCTCACACACCCTTTCTAGCCAGACCTATGCATCTCACTGGGATGCATGACCTAAGTCTAGCCCTCAACCCCAGTAACCCCAGTTCTCTGCCACCGCTCTCATCAGACATGCCCAGGTGCAGCTCTCCTTGAAGGAGAGCAGGTGTAAGCAAGACAAGTGTTTGCTTGCTGAGCTGGATATAGAGGTTTTTTTGTGTACTCACGTCAAGACAGAATCAGTAGCCCTCTGTTGTAAATTGTGCCCCCACCGCCAATTCGTAATGCAAAGCCCTAACCCCCAGTGTGGCTATATTTGGAGACGGAGCCTCTAAGGAAATGGTTGAGGTTAAATGAGGTCATGGAATGGGGCCTCGAACCCATAGGGCAAGTGTTCTTCTAAGAAGGGACACCAGAATGCCTGTCTGTCTCTCTCTCTCTCTCTCTTCGTCTCTTCCTTTCTCCCTGTTGCTGTTCTCTCTCCCTGTCTCTCCCTCTTCCTCTTTCTCTCTCTCTGTGGTATGAGGACACAGCAGGAAGGTAGTGATATGCAAGCCAGGGCGAGGGCAACCCCCCAAAATCTGAATGGACTAGCACTTTGATATTTCACTTCCCACTTTCCAGCACTATTTCTAGCACTGTTGTTGTTTAAGCCATCCAGTCCGGGATATTTTGTGAAAGCAGACCAAGCAGATTAGTACATCTGTTTAGCGGCAAAGGAACTTCAAGAAGGAGGGATGAATTGAACCTCTGTCCTGCTACTTGCCAGCTGAGGGCACATCCTTTGGTCCTCTCTGAGCCTCATTGTCATCAACGGTAAAAGATGGATCCCAGCACCGGTGGCAAAAGCCTACTGTGAGGATTGGGAAATCTTATGCAGGGTATCTGGGACACAGCAAAACTTTATCTTAGAAAATGTTAGATTTCAACGAAGGCACTCTTCTCTTAGGAATATCTCTTGTTGGGATCCCTTGGAAGGACAAAAATGACAGCTGTAACAAAACCCACCTGCCCCCAGCAGGTCTGTCGCCTGTGGACATTGAACCCGAAGTTCCCACTGGTTCGTCAGTCGCCTCCTGGATCGGACTGGGACTGTTCCCCATCCATCAACACAGGCCTCTCCCAGGCCTCTGACACTCCCATCCAACAACTCCTTCCCATGTTCTTCTCCATAGAATTTCTAGATCACAGCTAAGTGAATCAACTGATCTGCTGGAACATTTAAGTTTTGCCCTCCTGGGACCTGCAGACACAAGTAACAATTCCATGTGCAGAACTTCCAAATAATGATCATGGCCCGGGGGCCATAATTCATTCCCTGAGACCACCTCCCCGCACAGGACAGCTGGAAGTAGCCCACTGAGGAGCCAACCTACCTGCGTGTCCCATGAGGGCTGGCAGCTTGCTAGATCCAATCAGAGGAGGGAGAGATTTATAGCCGATCTCCAAACCCCCTGACCGGCAATGTCAATTCCAGACAAACGGCAGGAAAGGGTACTTGGTGCCAAATTACAGGCCTTGCTTCTGAAGAGCAGCTGCCCTGAGTGTTCACCTTGAACGCTTCTCAGCGTGCTGTCTCTTCTGAGTGTGCACATCTGGACTCACAGCTAAGCAAGAACTATACATTTTTCTTGCTGTTGGAATATAGCTCCCCGGGGACCCAGCGGGTCTGGCCAACACAGATACTTCCTGCATCCTGACCTCAAACAAGCCCACAGTCTCCAGGATAACGGAGGGAAATCTTCCAAGTCTGCAAGCTGCTGTCAACTAAGAATTCAGGCATCCTTGCTTCATGCTGAGAGGAGGCTTTAAACATATCACAGCCTGGTCTGAGCTTAGTGGAGAAGGAAGTAGAAAATGGGATTAACATGTAACTATAAAATGTTGCAGCCATTACCAAAAAAAAAAAAAAAAGAAAAAGAAAAAGAAAAAAGGAGGGAAAGAGGCTACGTGTGAGTAATGGCTGTGTGAATGGCCACATCAAGTCACTTCCAAAAATACCATCTCACTAAAGAGCAGCGATCTCGCTTGCCAAGTGGAAACCACTTTAAGGCATTTCAAAATTAGCGACATTCTTCCAGCAGCCACACTAACTGACTACACAGAGACCCACTACCGTCAACTTGCATTAGGTTTGAAAACATGGGCTGCATCTTGCAGGAAAAAATGATGGGGGTTGATTTGCTGTCAACCACCGTGTCATGATCAGGTGGGATATGTTACAACTTGTTTCTTTCAGAGGTAAAGATGTCATACTGGGAAGAAGAAAGAAAGGAAACCTATTCGAGATTTCTTTGTAATACACATTATCATCCCCCTTTGTAGTTCGAAGGGATTGCCTGAGTGAGAGGGAAAGAAATTGTTCAAGAAGAACCAGAGACCACAGGTGACCAACGAAAGGCTTGCTTTGTGATGGAACTCACACAAGAGGAGAGATCCATTGAGGTGCTCCAGGATAGAAAGTGGTCTGGGGAGTTTATGTTCTAGAAAAGGGAGTTTCATTGTTGCTATACTAATAAAAGACTGAATTGTAGAGCCTGGACAGAGTGGAGTAAATCTGGAAGTCCGATGTGATGATTCCATACTCTGAATCCACGAGGCCATAGGTGATGAATCCGTGAGTCCACACCAGCCAATACCCAGTGAATCCACTGGTCTATGCGTGATGAGATGAAACAAAATCACTTTTCATGGTTCAGGAGAGTCTTTCTTTGGGCACAACACACTGAGCATTGCTCACAGTTCATGGTCCTCTTTTGGTTCTGCCTGGTTAGAAGCAGTAGGAAAGACACACAGCCTCCAGTTTTGATATCCCCGTAGCAAATGAGGCCGCAAGTGGGAATTTCTTTTAGAGAATGGAGTAGGAATGAAGCGGGAATGGAGGCAGGCACCCCGGAGTCTGCTCTGAACAGCATCACTGATGTATGGGGAGGAAAAGGTGGAGATTTGCAGGCCTCTGTGTATCTGTAGCACCTTCTAGGCGCCTCCCTCCCCCCTGTCACTTACCCCCCCTCCAGCGATCTTTGGCAATGTGTTTCCAACCCGATCTGACACGGCTCTCAAGCCTCCGGCTCACACCTCTGTCTTGGCTTGCCTTTCCCTGCTAACCTGGAGAAAACCTTCTTCTTGCTCAATTTCATTCTCTTACAAATCCATTCTCTTGGATAAGGTTGACTTCTCCTTAAATGATGTTGTTTTTCTATTTTCTGCCACAAACCACTTTCCACACTAAACATTTGCTAACCTGAACCCGGAGAGTGTCAGGTTCTGGGGACGAAATCAGACAAGGCAGATGTAAGGATGATATTCTCCTCAGTCTCTGGGTTCAGATGGTCCAGCCCAGCCTGATCCTCCACAGGTACAGGCTAAAAGGGGCTCCTGACCCAGGCCCTGAGGCGACACAGCATGGTTGGCTATGTGACGGACAGCTGAAGACCCCAGCTTCAATCCTTGCTCTCTGCCACTTACTAGCCGTGAGACCCTCGGGAAGACACGTGTCCATGTTGTACTTCGGTCCTAATGATTATAATTAATAATTCAAGAGACAGTCATAGACTCTGGCTATACAGGGTGTTACAGGAAGTAAAGGAGATTCTGCTTAGCAGAGCACCGAGAACCTTTTTAGGACCCTATGAAAGGGAAGCTATATTTTTCATACAGATAGGATAGTTCTGTATTTTGACTGTGTTGGTGTTTACATAAACCTACATGAGAGAAACGGCATAGAACCAAGGTCACATGTTGCCCCAGGGTCGATTTCCTTGTTTTGAGATTGGGTTATAATTACATAAGAATTTGGGGAAACTAGGTAAAGTTTTGTGCTCTCTTTTAAAACGAAGAAGTTTTGCCTATCTTTGTACTGTTTTGCAACTTTCTTGGGAATCTAAATTATTTCAAGATAAAAAAATACCAAACCGGAAAAGGTAAAAAGAGGTGGGGTGGGAATAGCTAGGAATAGGGTTTTGTTATTTATTTGTGTTTGTTTTATTTTTTCCCAGCTTTACTGACGTATCATTGACAAATACAATTGTAAGATAATTGAAGGGTAGGCCTGGTGATTTGATATACATACACGCTACGAAAGGATCTCCCCACCAAGTTTACTAGCACATTCATCACCTCACATAGTTTCCTTTCTTTTTTTTTGTTTTGTTTTGTTTTGTTTTGTTTTTGTTTTTTTCCAGTGAGAATCAGATTCTGAGATTTAATTTCCTGAACTGCCCTACGCTATGACTCCATTGCTCTCTTTGCTGACCCGGCTCTCCTTTCTCCTATGCCGGTCATTACCATGAGCCTTGGTTTAGGGCACATGGCTGTCTCTCAGAGAGTTTTGCCTTCATCAGACCACACTCCCACGGACAGCTCCCCCACCCCTGTCCTACGCCCACAAGACACACACTCCTTGTGCTGTGACTTCTCGGGGAGGCTCCCAGACTGGAGGAAAGGCTATACACGGAGAATCCCATGCCAGGGGGGCACCTGAGTGGTTCAGTGGGTTAAAGCCTCTGCCTTCAGCTCCGGTCATGATCCCAGGGTCCTAGGATTGAGCCCCGCATCGGGCTCCCTGTTCAGCAGAGAGCCTGCTTCCTCCTCGCTCTCTGCCTGCCTCTCTGCGTACTTGTGATCTCTGTCTGTCAAATAAATAAATAAAATCTTAAAAAAAAAAAAAAGAATCCCATGCCAGGAAGAACTATCTCACTGTGTGAACAAGACTCTCCCCAGTCCCACAGAGGGCAGGCTGTATAGACAGGAGGTACTGCTGAGGACTAAATGTTTGTGTGAACCCCAAATTCACAGGTTGAGACCTAATCCCCAGCATGATGGTGTTTGGATCTGTAGGCTTGGGGTAGGTGGTTTAGTCATGAGGCACTTCCATGAATGGAATTAGTGCCCTCATAAAAGAGACCCCCAGAGAGCTCCCCCTTCCCTTCCATCATGTGATGAGACAGTGAAAAGGATCGTCTTTTATGAACCAGGAAGTAGGCCCTCACATGCCACCGAATCTTGATCTTGGACTTCCTGGACTCCAGAATTATGAGAGATCAAAGCGTGTTGTTTCAGCCCCCTGCTTTGTGGTAATCTGTTACAGCAGTCCGAGTAGACTGAGACAGGTGCTCATGGTGGTGGCCACAGGCTTTGGATCGTGGAGATGGGCCAAGCTCATGAGCACAAGCCCAGACGAAGTCCTGTCTCTGAAGGACGCGGTTGCTTAGGCCATGGAGTCTGTTCGAGCCAGGATGAGAAAACGTCCCGTGCCTCTTCCAATCAAGAAGGAAAGCATCAGTTATGAAGAATCTAAAAGGTTCATAAGTTCCACAGGTGTTAACGTCCAGAAATTGCACGCAATCAGGAGAACTATATAAGTTCAAGAGTGGGGTGGGTGGGTAGGGAGACGGGCAGCGGCAAGGTTATCGAAGACGTTCCCGTGTAAGTTCCAAAGTGTTTTAGAATGTTTGGAAAGGAACAGATAAACTCTACTGTGACAACCTATGAAATGCAGGGGCTGATGCATTCTGCAAAGAAGGTTCTAGATGTTGAGAGGGGGCAGAGAGGTGGGAAAGCTGCCAGACGTGGCCCTGAGGCCAGACTGGAGAGGGGGGTGGCAGAGGAGCCTATGGAGGGGCTCTCATTGTCCCCCACAGAGCAGAAGAGACCTGGAGCCTAGAAACATGGGACAAAGAGGAGCAGATACCCCTCAGCCCTTGCAGGAGTCAAAGAGCAGTGGCCAAAATTCTCCCTTTTCCTGGTTGCTGAGCTTGGACAGACACAATCACGCACGTGACCCACAGCGAGGTCCTCCCAGAGAAAGAATGTATTGAACATCCCTGGGCTGGCTGTTGCTGGTCTCAAGTAATGAGGTGAAAGGAGCAAACACACTTTCACAAGGCAGGCGCCAGGACAGCTCGCACGGCAGAGCGGCCTCAGAGAGTCTCTGAACCTCAGTTTCCCCAGCAGCGAAATGAGCTTGGGGTCACTGGGAGGGTCACCTGGGGCAGGGAACGGGCTTGGAAAACGGGGACACCTCCCATGCTAGTTCGTATTGTTATGAGGACAGATGAAGAAGCTGAGGCTTGCGGTCTGGGGGCATCTTCCTGGGGAGAAGGGCGGCGCAGGGCTGCAGATACTTGGCGTTGGGGCAGAGGTTATCATCGCAACGAAGGGAAGAACTGCACCGCATCCAGGACGCAAGTTGGACAGACCAGCTTCAGGAGACTCAGGAAGTGCCCGCAAAAGTCTTCAAAGGTGAAAAAACGGCAGCAGAGGTCTGTGATTAAAGCAGGACCGAAGGAACAAATAGTGGGAATTAATGCTCTGCACACAAGAAAGGGCGGGGGAGGGAAAGCCTCTGCTCTCCCTGCTGGCGCTTCCTTCATCAGGTGCAGGGAGGAGGTGAGCGGGGCTGGGAGCTTTGAAGAACAAAACGGGGGCAAGTCCCGGCCACCTCGTAGCTAATGAGATAATGAGAGGGTGATAAAAGCAATTTCCAGATCTTTCAGAGAATGTAGGCGGGACGAAGCTGGAACACAAATTGGAGGTCCCCCGTAAGAGGCTACCGACAGAAAAGGAAGCAGGGGATTTTAGCATCAGAAATCTTGCCCCAGGAAGCAGGAGCCCTGGAGAGGAAGGACCTTCTCTGGAACTTTCTCCTGGCAGCTGCTGCCTCAGCGTCCAGCAGGGAAGGGAGCTGGAGAGAGAGCAAAGGCTGGTCAAGCCCACTCCTACCTGCTGGGGCCGGCACCCCTGCCTGCTCCCCGGACAGCCTGGAGGTCACTCCACCACCAACTCACGTTTGCACAGCCCTGCACATCAATTCCAGGCTGGGGTTTGAGCAGCACTGCTGTCAGTGGCCACAGCGGATGGGGAGATTGAGGCACAAGCGTGCTCCCCAAGGAATGCGGGAGCCTCCTTCTCCCCTCCCTCAAGAGGCCCCGATCTGGGTTCTCGTCCCAGTACCACTCCCTGTTAACCACATATCCTTGCAAAGGGACTTGACCACCTCTCCACGTCTCCGTTTCCCCAACTCTCAGGTGGGAATACAGCACCTGCTGCAGAGGATGACGGGCAAAATCACCAGAGATGACAGGTACGGTGCCCACAGTTATACCTGAGTACGGCACTGGGGACAGCCCTTCCTTCCTTCCTGCAAGGTGCCTGGAAGGGCAAATAGGGTATTAGTTTGTAGCTGCCCAGACACGTAGACATCAGTGCAGGCTCAGAGAAGTCATGCTAGTCTCCTTTGGGCCTCTCCCACCTTCCCAAGCCCAGAGGTACCGTCTAGAAAACGGGAAAGGCTAAACCCCTTAAAAGAAAGACCAAGTGCCAGGCTAATGCCATTGTGGGCAGTGGGGGCTTAGCCCCTGGGGTCCACCTTCTGGCTTTGTCCTTGGCCCCATCTGCTCCTGACTGAGCCCCATGTTCATACCTGCGGGGCCTGCTGGCTTCTTCCCTGGTTTTGGCCGCTCTGCCCTAGACTTAATATTTGCCCACGTCTTCTGGTTGGGCCCTTCGTTCTGTAGCATCCTGCTTTTGTAGTTCCAGAAGCCTCGGGTCTCAGCTGAGTATCGAATGTGCAGTCCCCCACCTTCCCTTGGCTGATAGATGGCACTAATCTACACGGAGGGGTGACTGAAGCTTAACTCGAGAGAGTGCTTGCCGCCCGAGAGAAGAGAAGGTGTGAGAGAGGGAGGGTGGCATGCAAGGATGGACAGGCAGACACCAGATTTGCAAGCTGACCCGCACCTTCAAGAGCAGCAGGATGGCCCCTAGTCCAGGAGGACAGCCTCCTCCCCCGGCAGACAGGTTCTCCCTAGGCTGTTCGGGGAGACAGTGAAGCACTAGACACAGGACTCGCATGGGCCAGAGTGCCCTTGGGCTGCGGCTGTGCCGGCCACTGGACTGGGCCAAGTCCCCTTCCACCCCCGCCACCCTGGGGCACAGACTCCTCACCTAACAAATGTGACCAGGACCCACTAGCTAGCCGTGAGCTCAGCGTTTTATTCCCCTGCTCTGACACACAGTATTGGAGCTGTGAGATCCCATTAGCTCTCCCCTGACCCTGGGGCTTTAAATTTTCCATTGAATTCATTTTGACCAACATTTATTGGCTGTGCAAAGCTCTGGGCTCAGCGTAGAAGAGAAAATGGTGACTTGGCCCCGGGGGAGCCCACGGTGTAACAGGACCAAAGCTATAAGCCCAGGCTCCCAGTACTGGGCAGGCCACCGGGCTGGTGCGTTCGCAGCCAGCGGGAGGGGGCGGGGGCCAGGCAGTGGGCGTGCTGCTGGTCAGCAAGAACTCGGGGCAGGGGAGACGTGATGTGGGCCTTCTTAGCAAAGTGTCTTCAGAAAGAGGGGACCTCATGAGTAGAGGCCGGAGGATGGAGTGTGGGCCCCTTCTGTAGCAGGTGGTGGAGAGAAGCTGCAGAGGACGTTGGGGCCGGATCACAAAGGGCATTGGTTAATATACTTGAACTTGAGGGCCAGAGTGTAAGGGGGCATCACAAAGGTCTGTGATCTCCCAAATTGTATGGCAGTATCTGAGTGTGTGTGTGTGTATTTTTTCGAGTGGAGACAATATATTTCATCTGGAGTCTCGGTGAAATCCATCACTGCTGATAGAGGCCCTGGGTTCCTGGGGAGCCATCAGAACACTGTTTCCATGTAAAAATTTTATTTTAGCAGTTTTCCAAACATCCCCAAAGTAGACGGAACAATACAAGGGACCCTGTCTAGCTCGTGGGCAGTCTAGTTTCTGCTGGACCTCCACTTCTTCCCACCCTCCTGGAGTAATTCAACGCTGAGTCCCAGACATCACGTGGTTTTGATTGTAAATATTTAGGATGTGTCTCTAAAAGGTAAAAACTCTTAAAACAAACAAACAAACAAAAAACCACTACCACCATACCGTTAAGTCATGGAAAATGTTTAACAATATTTCCTTAATATCACCAAGTATGCAGTCAGGTGTCATCCTCCCCCCCTTTTCTTAACAGTTTACTTAATTTATGTGAAATTTGTAAATTGCTTTCTGAAGTCCCTTGAATTCATAGGCTCCCCTTACATCTCTTTTCTCCCCCTTGCAATTTTTTGTTGAAGAAACCTGGCCATGGGTCCCGTAGAGTCTTCTACAACCTGGATTTTGTGGGCTGCGAACCTATGGTGTCATGAAGCATGTACTTTATCTGTGTGTTTCCTATAAATTGCAGGTTAGAGCTGGACACGGTATCAGATGCAGGTTTGACTGCTTTTTTTTCTCCCCCCAAAAAAACTACATCAGGAGGTTCAGAATGTCTGGTCGTCTCCCTTCCTACCATCAGTGAGGTTTTAAGCTGGGAGGAGAAGTGCTAGACATTTCTGAAAGGTCTCGGAAGGAGTGCAGCCTGGGCAGAGGGAGGGAACCTGGAGGCAACGAGGCCCAGTTCAGAACCTTCTAAACCATTTCCTGCCCTTCCAGCCTCACAGATGACCTCCTGCAAACAAGGGGGCCTTTGTGCTTGCATTTAGAAGGTCCCGCTGGAGCTGCTGGTTTGTTTTTGTGACCTGGAGGGACTTGTGATCCCCCTGAGGGCCTCGAAGCAACGAAATAATGGCAAAATAAATGAGCCACTTATGGCTCTGTTTGCTTTCTCTGTGTCTGCCTGAAGTTTGCTAGGTGAATTAGATTTCCAGTGTGCTGCCCCTCCCGGGAAACATAAAATCCCCAGGGGTTAGGAGGTGGGATGGAAGTGACTGGATCACAGGGAGAACCCCTGCCTGTGCGGTTTGGTATGTGTGTTTTAAAGGAGAAAAACAGCAGCTGGTTATTTAATGGCAAATGCTTCCACAGTGAAAAAGCCCCAGATTGCAATATCTCATCTTTCCAAAAAGGTACAAGGAACCTAATGTTTAAAGTGGTTTTAAATTTCCATGGGGGCCAAAAATATTCTGTTGTCTCTATGCCCATCAGTCTCTGACTCTCTTTGAAAAGCAGGAGAGCAAAAAAAAAAAAAAAGAAAAAAAAAAAAGAAAAGAAAAGAAAAGCAGGAGAGCAAGGGGTGGGGGAGGGAGAGAAGCATGTTACACCTCCTTTTGGAATGGGAACACATAAAAGATTTCAGTAATGTAATTTTTTAATGTAACTAGGCTTATTTTCTGATAGTCTTGAGTCATAAAACCAGACATTAATTTTAGAAAACATTTTGATTCCAAGATGTAATGAAATCATATTGGATGCTGTGAAACATTTTAAAGTGTGCTTTTAAAGGGAAATACACTTCGGATAACTATTAAGGAGTTCAGCTATTCAGAATAAACTAGAAAATGCAAATAAAAATGTACTTCAATTATATTTTGAATTTTGGCACCACACTTTAGAGTTCTGCTTTCGCAACAAGAATGGCAGCTAAACAGAGCAGACTCCACAGGGTCTGGCACCCACCGTGGCACCCACTCCCCAAATCCTGCAGCTCGAGCTAATGCTGACTGATGGCTCCTCAGTGCCCGTTCCTGAGAGTTGCAAGGAAGCTGATTTTAAGAATGACCAGGTTGTTGTGGACTGACCATGTTGGAGTCTTTCCTTTCCAAACCACGGTCCAAAAACTAGCTATGAGGGAAATGTCAATCAAAGTGAGCTACCACTTCACGCCCATTGGGACGGCTGTAATTGACAAAATAGACAGTCACAAGTGTTGGCATGAATGTGAAGACATTGGAGCCCTTGTCCCTTCCTGGTGGGAATGTTAAGGTGATGCAGCTACTTTGAGTAGTTTCTCAAAATGTTAAACGGAGAGTTACTGCATGACCAAGCAATTCCACTTCTGACATATACCCAAGAGAAATATAAACATATGTTGACATAAAAACATTGTACCTGAATGTTCATGACAGCATTTGTCATTATAGTCAAGAAGTGGAAACAACCCCAATGTCTATGGATCGGGGTTGATGATCACTAGCTCATCATAGCTAGTGATGAGCATCTTTTCATGAGCTTATTGGCCATGTGCATATTTTCTTTGGAGAAATATCTATTCAGATCTTTTGTTCATTTTTTAGTTGAGTTGTTTGACTTTTTAATATTGAGCTGTTAAGAGCTCTTAATACAGTCCAGGTACAAGAGCCCCTTCAAATACGATTTAAAATGTATTTAAAATGGATGGATTGATAAATGGATAAATGAGATGTGGTACATCCATAGAATGGAATGTTCTTCAGCAATAACGAGGAACGAAGTACTGTTATCCTACCACCAGGGTGACCTTCGAAAATGTTACGCTAAGTCAAAGAAGCCGATCACAGAAGAACGTGTGTTGCATAATTGCACTTCTTTGAAATGTCCAGAATAGGCAAACCCGTGTGGCAAAAAGTAGATTACTGGTTGTCTAGAGCTGGGGGGTTTAGGGAGAAATGGAGAGGGACTGCTCACGGTTATGGGGTCATGAGGTAATGAAGATTGTGGGAATGGTCGCAGAACACTGTGAATGTATAAAAAATATTCACTTACCATTCATCCAAGTACTTAAATATTAAATAAAAATATTACCAAGTTTTAAAAATAAAATATTACCAAGAACGTTAGTTTTATATGCTTTCCCCAGTGGAATTCCCCTCTCTCCTGTCAATAGTAGTTCTGAGTTTTATGTTAATCATTCCCTTCCTTTTCTTTCCATCCATTGTTCTCTGAGGTTTCTAGCTGTTAGTTTGTTTGCTTTTAATGACCAGCATGTTTGCAGCGGGGAAGATTCTAGACCGGACTAAACAATTTCTCAGGTTTCTGAGTGAGAAATCCAGACAAGAGGAGTATAATAGCTGTCTTCACTCTCCCACGGCCACCCTAAGGATCAGGGATTCTGGGGGCCCTGGCTCTATCTTAAAACAGATTGGTTTAGCCCATTAGTCATGGGCTATCAAAGGTCAAAGGAATTTTAAATATCATCTAGGCCAGAGGTGGTAAATAGACATGGGCTCATGCAGACATCACTAATCAATCATGGCATTCTCTCACTGTCCTGTCTGGCTCCAAAGCCAAACAGTTTATTTGTTGTTAAATTACAGCCATTCCTCATAGTCTAACTCAAGCCTTCTCCTCCAAAAGTCTGTACAGAACAACTCAACTCCCACTTACTTCTGCACATATTGCTCTGAACATACTTTTCTGGGTCTGGTTGGCATGGCTCCCATGGGGTAGCTTGTAAGCTACTGGAAGGCAGGGGCCTTCGCCTGTTCTTATATTCCTCTGGGTGCCTAGCCAACCGTGGGTATACAGTTGGTGCTTCATTAGCACCCACTCATCGATGGATCTGCTGAGTTCATGTTCGGCTAAGCCTTGAGGGGGTCTCTGATGATTTGAAAGCCAAAGGTCAGCTTCTCCAGGACGATGTGATTGGGGGAGACTCTAATTCACTCACAGTATCCCTAGATCTTGTCCTTAAAACCATTTACTATGATCTACTTGGATCTTTACTTCCCAAGTATACCTAAGTCTCCCAGACTGTGACCTGCCAGCTTCTGGCCTGTCTTGCCCCATCAGCACAGGCGCAGCCACCATGACTGGGATGAATGCGCTGAACTTGCCTCCGGCCACGGCTGCCCTGTCTGCCCTGGGCAGCTGCCTCGCTTGGCCCGGCTTAACTCTCCTGGGTTGGGCCCCTCCCAAGTTTGCCTGGCGAACTGGGCATTAGGGCACTTCCCTTTCTGTGGTCCATTTATTTGTTTAGAAAGTGAATTTAACTTAATTTCCAGAAAGTTTTGTCTCAAACCTCTAATTTTTGCCATGGTTTTTAGAATTTAGATGGATTAAGAAGCAAATCTCCAGGATGCGGGACAGCTAAATAAAAATCCAAATATTAAGTGAATCATCTTGTTGTGTCAAAGAATACTGACAAGAGATCAAGCTGTGGGACCAACAAGAGACCAACCCTAAAATATTGCACATTTGAGAGATCGATGACCTTTTGAAATAAATAGTCTAAAGATTTTTGTCTGCACCAGCGGAAGCTTGCCAGCTGGTAGCTGGGCCACCTCATTCCCCTCGCCATGGTCTCTCCTCCACCGGGCTCAAACGGGCTTGGCCGTAGAGCGTCAGGGTTCCAGGAGCAGCAGGGGGCAAGCCCCACTCTGCAAGCACTTTTCAGATCTCTGTGTCACAGTTGCTACTGTCTGACTGGTCAAAGAGTGTCACATGGCCAAGCCCAGAATGAGAGCAGGAGGACACCTCCACCGAGAGTGGACTCAGGGAACAAACTATGGTTGTTACTATTACTAAAACTGTGGTTGATGTTAATAAATGTTAATTTATTAAGCACCTTCTAAATACCACAGAGTGTGCCAGAAGCTTTAATCCTTATTCTACGTAACCATCATAGCTCTCTGAAGCACTCACATCCTCACTGAGGGAGGAGGAAGCATCACTCGGAGACACTGAGTCACGTGCTCACGTGGTTAGCAAATGTCGGAGTGAAGATTCAAACCTGGGGAGCTGGGGAGCTGGGGAGCTGGCTGGAACCTGTCCCTCAGAGAGAAACATAAGCTAATCACAGTGAGAACACTCGGGAGACAACACAGAATCTACCTGAACCGAACCTCTCTGGGGAGCTCCCTAGTACATCTTTCTCCTGACCTAAGAGGGCGGGCACCGTGTGTCTCTGGGCAGACGATAGTCACTAGCAATGACATCCACTGGTGCCTGTGGTCCTCTTTCCCTCATGACTGGAGATGAGGAGAAAAAGGAGGGAGAAGGGAAGCACAGTGTTCCTTGGGGACCAGCGTCTCAGAGCCGAGGCTTCAGCATGGGGGGCATCTGAAGAACCCCTCTTCTTTCTTGCCCTGCTCAATGTCAGGCTTTGCTTTCTGAGGGTTCACGGGTCACCTGAACCTTCACACACAAAGTTTTCACAGTTTTGACAGTGCTAGAGTAAAGACATGACTCGAGATGGGCCACGCACATGGCTAAATTCAGATAGTTCTCATCTGATACAAAATCTCAGAAACCTTATTACTGTGGCCCCAGTGGGAGTGCTCACTTAGGCATGTGCATCCTACTTGTGACAGGTCAGAGGACAAAGGAGGCATAGGTCGGGCCATACCAGTGGAATTCTGCCCTTCCAGCCTAAGAGGCTCCGGCCTGGTAGGCTATTGGAAGCTGCATGGGGTTGAGTCAATAGTTATTATTATCTAAGACCAAAATTTTTTTTTTTAAATGCTGCTTTCAAGTTCAGTGGAAAGGACCTCAGAGCATGTGGAAAGAGCACGGAGCACGACAGCACAGCCAAGGCCAGGCCCAGTGCAATCTGGGGCTTTGCCTCGACAATTCAAAACCTGGGTCAGGCCCTGACCTTTCACTGCCTGCTGACTTCCGGATGGCTAATTACTGCACAGGGACCAATGCGTCCCTCTGGGTGAGGCACAGAGGCCCGGACACAGCCCCAGTGACCCCTCTTTCCACACACAGTGTGAGACAACAGGAAAAGGATGTCCGGCCCCCAACACAGCACCTGACTCAGGCCCAGCCTGACATTCACCTGAACCCACCCCAGCACGTTCCCACACTCAGTGCCCTCTTTATGCCGCAGTGAAAAGGGGTGGTTGTCTTGCTTGGTGCTCAGCATGCCAGCCTGTTTACTCTTCTCCAGAGAGAATATTTCTGGGCCTGTCCTCTTTTTCTTTCAAAGTATCCAGGACAAAGCTCCCCTTACAGATCAAGGCAGGATTGTGGGTCCTACTCGAGTTCCGTCTTCCTTCCCCAGGATAAACAGCTTTACCCTCAGCCCTTATGAATTCCTTCCTTATTCTTACTTATCTTAGAAGCTGTTTTTAATGCACCTGATGTCTTATGATCTATCGACAAAAGTGCCTCTGAACGTATCCCATGAGCCTGTAACCCACCGTTAACCGGCTGGTAGGTCAAGGTCTTGGCAGAAACTAGACTCAAACTCAATTCTTGACTTGGATTCCAGGACTCTTCCCTTTATACTATTTTGTGTCCTCCCCAAGAGGGAGGTAGAGGAGAACAAGGGCATGGGGAGTAGAAGGGAGATGGAAGTCATCCCCTCTTCTCTGGTTGCAAGTCACAGGGACTGGTTCTAGCTACTTTCAGTGGGAAAGGTTTTCCCTGGAGGGCCGCCGGATGGCCCAGAATCCAGTGGGAGGTAGGAGAGCCAGGCTTTGAAAAGGACAAGATCCAGAGTGATCTAGTGCCTGGGCAGGAGAAACTCATTAATAGCCTTTTTGGGGTCCTCTCCCTGGAATAAATTTGTGTTAATGATTTCCCTTTCACTTTGCAATTGTCTAAGGCCCAGGAGAGAGCCCGGTGGATTGTCCTGGGACCTTGTGGGTACCAGTAGGCCAGCGAGACAAGAGCCCTGAGATGGCGCACATGAGGGAGAGACATCTAACTCAAGACGCTATTAGCAAATGAAGAAGAAATGGATGCTGTGAGTCCAAACAGCAGATGACCGCTACTCTAGAACATTCTGGGTGTTGGGAGCTAAGACTATGGCCACTCCAAACTGAGTTAGGGCTAGGGCAGGGCCCTGGAGTTGAGTCTTACGCCATTGGGATGGCCACTATCTCCTTCTCTCTAGCAGAGATGGGTTGGGCCTTCACATCCTCCAATCCTGGCTGCTGGGAGGGAGCAGATCTCATTCTCTCCAAAAAACTTAAAAGATTCAATGGTAAGGATGAAGACCAGTCAACAGCTTATAATTGGCTGTGCAGACCACATACTGGAGTGGGCTTTATAGTCAAGTGACTTGAACTGGAAGATTTAGCACGATTTGCCAGCTATGAGATGCTGGGAAAATGCCCACCTCTTCTCTGAACCTCAGCTTGTTCTGCTCTAAAATGGGGGTATAATAATGTGTCCTCAGTCTCCACCGTTGTTCCATCAAATGAACCAGGAATTATCAGAAGTCTGTATGCTGGGAGCTATAGACAGCTACAGGGAAGCATTGTTCTACTTTTCATTATCATCGAGTGAGGCCAGGCTGCTCAGGATAAGTGGCTGGCACCTGGAACAGCAGCTGCGAAGCCAGTACCCGAGTGGAGGTTTAAGGGTGGCAGATGGGGGGATCTGGAGGGTATAATCGTTTGGACTTTAAGATTGCTCTCAACTTCAAGCATTGCAAATAGCCGAAGCATTGCACACATCCCAAGACCAAAGGGCCTGAGCAGGGGCGGGGGTGGGAGGTGGGGAGTGGGGTGATAAATTCCACCCCCATTTTTACAGCTCTGATTTAAACTCCATCTCCTTTCCAAAGAGCCCTACTGCTAAACTCTTCCTGGCAATTAGGCTCCTGAAGCTGAGCACTAACAAGGGGTGGGGGGCGTCCCTCCAAACATCCCGTCTTTGCCTTCCTGAGTTGGCATCTTTCCCTTCCCAGGTTGGCACCGTGCAAGGATGGGACCTGATGAGACGCTGCTTCTTTTATCGCCTGCCTGTGTCTTGTTGGCTGTCCTTCCTGCAGCTGTGTTCCACCACAGGCATTTCAATCGTCGCTGGAAGAGCCCCACCTCCGTGCCCCGGGAGGACGTGAATTCCTCTCTCGGCTCACATGCCCACTTCAAGCCATCTGCGTGCCCTCCAGGGAGCATGCCCCCTGCCATCTTGATGTTCACAACCATCCAAAGCCTCCGGAACCACACTGTTGACGCTATTTATACCCCCAGAGCATGAACCAGAAAGAAAGCCCTCTCATCTCTCTATTCTATCTGCATGTTCCGTACGGGCTCTGGGGACAGGGTCCTATGTGAGCCCTTTTCCTAATTTCTCATGGGCTTCCTCCTCCTTGGCCCTTAGTGATCCTTCCAGACCTTCTTCTCTTAAGATATTATTCCCACTCATCTCTTTATTCTTCTTTACTTCCAGGAGGCTTTTTGTGGTTATGGACTCGATTTTGTGCTGTGTGGCCAGCCCCTAGCACAAGTGCTCAGTACGGGCTGGTGAGGTGAGTTCCCCCAAGGCCTCTGTCCCTCAGTCAGAACTAGGCCTTAGTAAAGCCACATTCTGGAAAGGTTCTGTTAGCCTCACTCCAGGAACTAGAATCTTGTTGCCAGAGTCCCTTGGGGGAACCCTCCAGGACAGATTTATAATTATAAAGGTATCCAGTAAGGTTTTTACGGTAGAATTTCTAAAGGCAACAAAGAATTGTTTGAGACTGTCTGTAGCTACACCACGGAATGAGAATTATAGACTGTTTACTGTAAAGTCAACTTAAGTCTAATTATATACCGTGGATGACAGACACACAGTGGGCTTCTGCTATTAGTTTCCAATCACTCCTCACCTGGGACTGGTGAAAATCCTCAGCCAACCGTGGTTAAGGAAGTGTTTCCGTTTTCACCTGGTTTGGGTTTATCGTCTCTTGTACGCAAGCTTCCAGGCAGTTCCTGCCCCACACTGGTCGGTCCTGGGAGACTGCCTTCCTTCCGCCAGGATTCCTCACGTCGAGATCTGTGCAGACCCCTTAGTTCTGTTTACGACCCTACACAGTTCAGATTGAAAATTAAAAAGGTAAAAATGGAGCAATTTGAGTGGGGTTCACCGAATGCCAGCACTAGAAGGGGCCCTAACCATTACGGGATCCTGGCATGACATGGTTCTCTGTCTCCGGTGCCACACCCGTCAGCGCTGTGGCCAGGCACTGCCGGAAAGCATGCCGTGACCATTTGGTGATTTGGCCACAAGGAAGGAACGAGGGCTGATGTGACATATGCCGTGTACTTGCCTCCTTGGGAAAGACAGGGATGTCGCATGAGCGACGGGAGGGCAGGGTTCGAGCTGAAGATATCCCTGGCATTTTAGGAAAATGGAGACCTGGGGGCCAAAATGGTGCTCATTTACTCAACCTCAATGGATATTCACAATCACTTTCAGTCCCACAAGGCTAGTAGCAAAGTGAAAAATAGTAGCACGAGTGGCTGGTCATGAGCTGGTGGGCCGGGGAAGAAGAAGCCTAACTTCAAACGTTGGCCACAGAGGGGCAACTCAGCGGAGTGTTGGCGGGACGCAGGAGGCGACGTACTGCCAGCCCCGCCTCCCTCCGACAGGTGCAGCCAACATGGGCCACATGTGTAGAAGAATCTTGACTCTCAACCGATTACTGCAAACTCTCTTGCGACTTTAGCAGAAGGGAAGTTGACGTTCTGTGAAAGCAAGTCAAACTGGATGAAGGTTCTTGAAAGACGCAGGTGAATGAAAGTTTATGTATCTGAGGCAACTATTATGCACCTATTAGATATGATGACTATTACGAATGGAAGGGTTTAGAACCACACAGGAAAATGCTTGTTATGACTTTAAGTGAAACCAGTTTTGTAAACCCAGGATGATCTCAATTAGGAAAAAAAAAAAAAGCTCTTCACTGGAAAAAGCCCTCTTCAGCCCTTGCTGGAGTAAGAAATGGTTAATGTGATGTATTAATGTATCGTTATGTTGTTATAGCTCTTGGTGTTTTCATCTATCAGGCGTCAGAATACTAGCAGAATCTGTGTTGAAGCGCTGTGCTTGTGGGTGCAATTTTCTTTGATTAGTTTTCTTAGATCATTCCTTCCTGTTTAATGCAGCAATATTAGAAAAGAAAGAAGAGTTACATAAAATAAAAACATTCATAAATAAAAACATTTTGGTGTTTTCTTTCCAGATATTTTGATATACAGACAGACATGTAAATACCCTTATAAATTTATAAAGTTTGTAAATTTAGGGCCATTCTCTGCAGCTGGTGAATATTTATAAAGCTATCGGCCTCCCGTGGGATGGTGCCATCCTATCCCTGGGGAAGCTGACGGGCTTCACACTCGGTGGACTATTATGGGCAGAGGAGTTTGTAACCCAACTAAGTCTCTGTGTTGCATCTAGAAGAAGACATGAGACGTAAAAGCAAGATAATGTGCAAACTTCTCAGTGTCTGAAGTGGCGGCCTCCCCCACCCCCATCTGATGAGCTCTTTACTTTTGTCCTAGAAAAAATGGCAAAGGGCAGGATGGCTCATCGAATCTCTCACCCTTGCCAAATGGTGTGTGGACAGGAAAATGTCAAGTGATCATACTAGAAGGATGTGGCCCAGAACAGTGCCCTCCTGGAGGAGGGGGTGTGCCTGCCAGGGTTCCCCCACCTTCCTGCGACCCAGATCCAGGCCCTGACGCCACCCACCCTCTCCGTGTTGGAGATGTGTGCCCACCCAGTGGGGCAAGGCCCCAGAGCTCTCTAATGCTGCCACAGCAGACAGGTAAGGCACAGTAAGGAGGCTGATGAGGAACCACCTCTTTTCTTTTGTTCCCAACCAGCTGCCAGGAGAGGCATGAGAGGGAAAAGACCCCGTCCCTGGGGGCGGGAGCCACTTTGGGGTCCTGTAGTAGTTTCCCAGGCTGCTGTCACATCTTGGTATTTCCACGACAATTAGAGCTTTGGAAAAGTCATTTAACTTGTCTGGGCCTTGGTTTTCTCATTTATTAAGTGAGCTCAAGCAGAGACTTCTCAAGGTGTTGCAGCTGTGAGATTCTGGTAGGAATGAAGTGTTTTTGGGACAACCCTGAACCGCCCCCACAAAACGCAGATCTGTTCTGTGGTTGCTGCCGGTGACGTCCAGACACATTCCAGGGACTTTCCTCCTTGCCTACAATTCAAGGCTATTTGCCAGTAACCTGCAAACATTTGGTATTCATAAGCTAAAATTAGTGTTCACATAGTTTGCTAAGGACTCAAATTTGTTTTTCCTCCTCTACTTTACATAGGTGGCATTTCTCCGATTTTTGGAAGGAGTCTTTTTACTTGATTTTTCAGCAGTGGTGATGTTGTGGCTTTCAGTGGCTGGTATTCCTACTTTTTATTTATAAATTACCACTGGGTCTATGCTCTCATTATCCATTTTGGGCCGATGACAGGTTTTTGTTTGTCCTGAGTGGGTATTTCCGGCCTGTGTAATCGCCCACTGTCTGGACATTACATAGAAATGAATTGCAGCTCGGTAAGCAATGGCTCATCTATCCCTGTTGCTAAGGGAGAGATAGACATAATCCCTGACCGTTTGCTTATACAGTAGAGTGACCAGCCAGGCCAGTTTGCCCAGGAGAGAGGGTTTTGCTGGGATACAGAAGTGTCAGTGCCAAAACCAGGAAAATCTGGGCAAGCTGGCATGATTGGTCACCCTGTTATTTACAGACTCTTCATTGGTGGCTCGCTTGCCTGTGGATTTGTGCTATTCTAATAGCTTTTATCTTACACTCGAGGGTAGTAGAATAAAATTAGTAGGGTTATTTTTGAGACCAGAAGGCATTCACTTATAATCAAGTGGATAACGTCAGGTTCTTCTCTTTTAAGACAGGCAGGAAGTGAGTCACGGATGTTGCATGTTCAAGTTCAACACCATGGATTCATCTGGTTCTTCTGTATTCTCTTCTCCTTCCCTTAAACTCAACCCCTCTAATTTACCCAACTCAGAAGAGACATGGAGTAGGTGGGGTGTTGGGGATCTTTGGCCCCCATCCAAGTAGGTATAGCCAGCAAAGTCTGGGAAGCCCTGTAGAAGGTTCATAATAATGCCCCCTCCTCAGGCAACCAAGGCTACAAGTCCGCTCTGACTTGGTCCAAGGTTCTAACAAACGCAGAGAAAGAATCACAGCTTCAGGAAGCATCCCTGGAGGTCCTTACTGAGAATCATCTAAAGGGTAGTTAGCTCTCCCCACCTTAGGAAGACTTTGACATTGGTATGATTTCCTTTAGATGATGTCCAATACCGATCCTCTTATTTGGCTCCACTGTTTCAAGCGAAGGGGGAGGGGGAGGAGAGGGAGCTGTCATTTCTTTCCATGTTCATCTTAACATGTCAGAAGGAGGACGAGGGGCTTTGCTTTTGACTTGATGTAATTTAGACCCTCCCAACCACCGCAGGAAGCATGACTGACCCTATTCCGTATATCAGGAGCCTACCTTGAAATTCCAGCCCAGCTTGCCCTCCTCCGGGCTCAGCTCAAACCCTGGTTTCCTCACTTCTTCCCACAGCCTCTGAGGTCCTCCAAACCCCAGCACATCACTCACCTGGAAAGAGGTCACTGTCAAATTGTGAAAAGGCAGAAGCCTTAAAAAGCCCAAACAACCCATCGAGAGGTTGACAATTTTTTTTTAAAAGATTTTATTTATTTATCAGAGAGAGATCACAAGTAGGCAGAGAGAGGGGGGGAAGCAGGGCCCCTGCCGAGCAGAGAGCCCGATGCAGGGCTCACTCCCAGGATCCTGAGATCAGGACCTGAGCTGAAGGCAGAGGCTTAACCCACTGAGCCACCCAGGTGCCCCAAGAGGTTGACAATTTAAAAATAAGACCGACACGTTCTCATCTTGGAACGGAAGCTCCTGATGGGTCCATCTGCAGAACTCATTGCCCCCAGTTTGCCCCACGTCCTGGGTGACCCCTCCCCCCAGGTTGCATTGAGGGCTCTGTTGACTCATGGGGCATCGTGGCCACAGGAACGGTGGCTGAACCATCAGCAGAAGCAGCTCACAAGTCCTCTTTTATTTCTTTATGTTTTTGACTTGGAAAGTCTTTCCTAACACAAACATTTTTTCTGCCTTACATTTCTAGAGGAGTTGTCCTTAAAAGTGGGTAGGCGACCATGTCGTGACCTAATTCCTGCTCAGCCATAAGGCTTTTCTGGCAGGGGACAGACACCCAGCATGCCAGACGGGGTTAGTGGTGGGGCTGCTATTTATTTAACTGCTAATCCCACTTATGTGAAATTAATTTACTTGACTATTATAACTCCCCCTGCTTCCTGCCCCAGCGGGCCTCTATAATTTACACCTGACTGCCCCATTATGCTCCTGCTTCCGGGACTAAGGGCTGGGAGCTGGGTCTTGGGGTGACTCCTGTTAGGAGGTCGTTTATACAGAAGAGAGGTTTTCTCATTATAGACTGCAGAGAGTAACTGCAAAAGCAGTGGTGTTGGTTTTATTTTTTTTCCCTCTTAATAATCAGTTCCCCTTTAGGCCATCCCTTCAAGGAAGTTTGTTTACTATTATTAACCTTCTTCCCAAACCAAATATGGGCCGCTCCAGTGTATACAGTGTGTGGATGAGTTTCTGCCTTCTCTGGGGGAAACCCAGCCCCTGGGTTGTCACCTGCCTTGATCCTTGATGAAATATAGGTCCGCTGCACAAACCCAGAGCAGGTGCTTCCAGCAGAGGTGTCTGGACAGCTCTTGAAATGGGAGGATCTAGGGGCTGCTACTTTCACAAGGTTTTACAAACATCTCTAATAAAAGAGCAGGAGATGCTAACTACGCTCCCCAAATCCAGGTCCCATGGCCAGGGTCTCTCCTGAAGCAAGAGTGAACAAGGAGCCTTTGACATTGATGCTGCTGGTGACAGGACTTTCTACAGAGACCAGAAGCCTCACAGGCTTTCTGCTGACACCCCCAAACTGAGCTCCTGGCCAGGGAACACAGCTGGGCATGATGGTCTGAAAAACTGATTCTAGCATCTTGGAGAGAAGATTCCATTCCTAGCTCACTTTCATCTCATTTGAGGGCTTCGGGAAGAGAGCCAAGAAAGGGGATGCAGGCAGCCCAAAAGCTTGCCTTGGATGGTCTCTGCTAACACTCTGAATGTGGCCACTTAGACAAGTGAAGGGACTGGCCATCCTCTAACTAGTGTAAAATCCCCAATATCTTCTCAAATGAACTCCACGTTGCTTGTAGAACAAAGCCCACCTTCAGCCAGACATGAAATTTCCCAGTAGTTTGAGCCTTTGTTCCCTCCTATTTCCCATCACTGCTTTTCACAAATCCTCTTCCCAGCCAACTTGTGTGTTCCTGAGCTCATTTACACAGTGGAAACCCAGCCCGCATTCTCTGCTCCTTCTCACCCCTCTGCCTTTGCCCCTGCATGGAGGAAGCAGGATGCCCTCTTTATCCTTTTCAATCAACAAGTCTTTTCACCCGTGAAGTCTAGGGCACTCTCACTGTAGCTCAGGTCCCTCTGCTGGAGGAAATTCTCCCTGAACCCACCGGCTCACAAGCAGCTGTCTCTCCATTATGTTTCACTGGTGTGCTCTGCGCAGAATCACACAGGCCTGGAGACGTTAGTGATCCTTTATATGCATGTCCCTTGTCTCCCCCCCACTAGAGTTTCGATGCTTTGAGACTAGGGATCATGGTTTCACATTCACAGACAGCCCTACACCTAAATCGGTCAACAATTAGTAGACTTGATTATGATATAACCAGTTGTCTACTAATTGGGTCCAGAGAGTAGCTTTTTGCTTAGAACATGACCTTGGGTGTGAGAAAGACTTCAACTCAAATCCTGACTGTGTCAACTCCCAGCTTTGTGACCTTAGGTAAGCTATTTAATGTCATTGGCTCGTTTCCTCGGTTATGAACACAGACAACTAGTGTAATCGACTCCTGGGCTTGTTGTGGCTTTAAGGGAAGTAATGTATGTGAAATGCATGGTCGGTGCAGTGCCTGACACAGGCATGGGACCCCATAAACAGCAGCGGTTAGTATTTTCTGTTTGTTTTTTTTTTTCGGGGGAGGGGGCTGGTGCCCAGATACTTCTGCTACAGCAAGACTCGACAAATTGCAAATTAATGGACATGGTTTTAGAGGAGGTTCCTAGAGAGAATGTTGAAGTGAGTTTGGAAACCTAACGAGGACAGAAAGGAGAGGTTAACTCAAGTCTATTCCTACCCAGTTTTCAGTGTTTCACAGGTGGACTAGTTTTTAGCTGATATCCCAGATAGTGCAGAGCTCTTCCCGGAGGCCAGTGAAGATTGACTGGGCCTGAATCTGAAAACCTGTACTTGTCACCTGACCTTGAACGTAACAAACAGCCCCTGAGGAAGGTAGCTCCAATTACAGTCATGGAGTCGGAGGAACTCATTCAAGGCGGATTGATTTATCAGACCAGAAATACAGCTCAACAGCCCACACACCGATTCTGTCTTTGGCAAACTGCCCTGCCTGCTTCTCTCTCTCTCGCCCTGACATATTGATCTGTGTGTGTGAGTTGGTGTAGTTTATTATAGAGGGGTGTGTGTGTGTGTGTGTGTGTGTGTGTGTGTGCACGCGTGTGTGCTGCTGTCCCAGAATGGCAGCCCTTCACTTGGGGGTCCTCTTTCGGAGGGATCTCCAAACCTGAGATCAAAGGAGATCTTGCTCCAGTTCTTCATAGAGCAGCTTTAATTTCATCCCTTTGTTTCAGGTGGGCCCAGAATGTTCCAGACTGCCTCTTGCCCTGTCTGAACATTCTGCTTCTGAGCGTGACAACATGTCATTTTGTAAGGAAGAAAGAAACCTAGCCTTTGTTGTGTGCCTCATGTCGTGCAAAATATCATGATCCCCATTAATCAGGAGAAACTGAGACTCAGAAGTGCAAAGAACCTTAGCCAAGGTCAAATGTCGGTAGAGCCAGGATCCAAACCCGGGTGGGTCTGACTGTTGACCTCAGCGATGGCTGACTCCAGGCTTAGCCCCAGCAAGAGATTTCCATACCACAGGGTCATTTAAAATGGGAATATTCTGAAATCTAGGGCCACAAATTAAATGTGTATCATCAGATACATTTTGTACCCAGATCTGGCTGTTTGGCCTCTCTTGGATCCTCTGTTGCTGTGTAACAAATTACCCCAAACTTAAAACAATACCCACAGTTTGTATAGGTCAGGACTTCAGGCGGGTTTAGCTGAACCCTCTGCTTGTGGTCTCATGGGGCTGCAATCCAGGCGTTGCCCAGGGCTGCACCCTCTGGAGACTTGACTGGGGAAGGAGCCATTTCCCAGCAGCATTCAGTTCCTTTGGACTGTAGGACTGAGGGCTTCAGGCTTTTTGCTGGCTGTTGGCTGGGGACTGCTCTCAGAACCTAAAGGCCACTTCAGTGACTTGCCATGTTGGCCTTCCCAGTGGGGCCCTCGCTCCATCACAGCCAGCCAGGGAGACCAAGCTTCCTGAAAGATGGGCACTATTACCTTTCGTGACATAGGTATTACCTATTACCTTTCATGACACATACATCCCATGACCTTTGTCATCGTCTGTTGGTTAGAACAGGTCACAGGTCTTGCCCACACTTAAAGGGAGGAGTCACACAAGGGCATGAACAGCAGGAAGCAGGGCTTATGGGTGGGGGCATTGAACGCCTGTCCACCACATCCCTTTTGTCCTTTCCCTTCTTTTTTTCCTTTTCACCCTCCTCCTCATTTCTCATTCTAGTCTAGACTCAGAGCTAGGGCTTTGCCAGTAAGTAAGAGCTTTACGGTAATAATGCTAATAAGTAATATCATTTTGTGCCAGGCACCAAGCTAGTTTTCATTTTACCTTTCTATTCAAGTATAACACACATGCAGAAAATGGCAACATCCTATGTGTAGAGCTCCGTGATTTTTTTGGGACACAACACACGCCTATAACCATCACACGGATCAAACACAAGAATATTACCAGCAGCCCAGGGCCCTCCTCCATCTCCCTTCCAGTCCCTAACACCCTCAAGGGTGGATCTCTAACAGCAGAGATTACTTTTTACATGTTTTTGTACATTTTATAAATGGAATTCCACAGCCCGTAGTCTTCTGTGTCTGGTTTTCTTGACTCAACATGGTGTTGGGTCATGTTGGTCTGGGTGTACTTTTCTAATTGCTGAACAGGATTCCATTTGAGTAGACCTAGCACAATTGACTTGTTTGTTCTACTGTTGATGGGCATGTGGGTGGGTTCCAGTTTGGAGACCCTCATTCATGGGGGTTTAGTATGTGTCTTTCGTGAACACATAAGCACGTCTGCTGGTTATATACCTGGGGCTGGGTTGGTGGGCTGCAGGGTACACATATTTTGGCGAGCTATGTTCATATATATAATCCACACGTCCCCACTGTAAGGAAGGCATCTTCAGCACCTTTATGCACAGCAGTATTTGAGCCAGACCCACGTTTCCTGAAGAGGTCCTGTTGGATGGGACCAGAGGAAAGGCCAACTGGCACAAGGGAGAAAGTGTAGGTCTTGGCTCTGGTGTTTTTTCAGTATTGACAACTTGTTATGAGTTTTTCTTAAGAGACCCATTGTTTTTGGAAGATTTCTGCATACCAAGCTACTAAGCAAATTCTGTTGGCCCTATATCATTTAAGTCATCTCCCAATTCTCTTATTAGTCAAAGAGCAGCTACAGAGCTGCTGATCTGACATCCTGCCTAACAGAACTGTTGTAATTTCAGATAAAACCAAAGAAAGTCCAGGTTTGGGTTCACCTTTGTTGTCTCCTTTCAGGAACACAGGGTTTCTCTGGGGCTGTTGAACCCCTGGTGATACGCTGCCCTTCCCCTTTGTGATGTTTAGGGAACTTTAAGTGAGACCGATCTTCACTCTCCCTCTAAGAAAATCTAAGACCCACACCATGTCTGAAATCCTCGGATTTGTGATCCATAAATAGATATCAACACACAAGTAATTTATGTCTTTTAGACCAGGCCTGGATCATCATTTTAAACAATGTTTCAGAGCCCCGTCCATTTACGCTGGGCTTGTTCTTCAGTTGAGATAGGCTGTCAGAAGGTAGTAAGGAACATCTTCCAAACCGCCACCAAGTGGCCGGAAAGACTTCCGGCTACTGCTAACATTTGGGTGTGCTTGGTTCTTTCTCATTTGTCTGTTTCTGTTCTTCCACTGTGTCTGTCTGCCAGTCTCTCTGTGTCTCTGTATGACATGTATGTCATTATGTCATACATATAGCTCTAATATATCTCCATATATATGCATACATACACACATTAGGCATACCCATCACATGCAATTATTAGGATTCTTTTTTTTTTAAAGATTTCATTTATTTGACAGAGAGAGACACAGCGAGAGAGGGAACACAGCAGGAGAAGTGGGAGAGGGAGAAAAGGCTTCCCACTGAGCAGGGAGCCTGATGTGGGACTCGATCCAGGACCCTGGGATCAAGACCTGAGCCAAAAGGCAGACGCTTAACGACTGAGCCACCCAGGTGCCCCTATTATGATTCTTTTAACTAATTCTCTATTTTGGGACATTTAAACTGTTTTCAGTATTTTGCCATTGGCAGTAACACTTCATGCATATGCTTGTGCCTAAATCTTTGGGGGCATCTCTAGCATTTTCCTTAGGCTACGGGCCAAGACGTTGAGTCACGCACCGAATGGAGTGCCTTTTGGATGTTGGTTTTTGTTCCTCCTCAAATACCAGTTTATGCCGCTGCCTGCCAACAATGCGTGAGTGTCCTCTCTGCTCACACTGGCGATTTTCTATTATAATAACTTTTCTCAGTTTTATAGGCAAAACGTGATAGTTTAGTTATCATTGCGTTGCACTGATTCCTGGTGAGGTTACATATTTTTTCAGATTCGCTCTCCCTTTGAGTGTCTCCTCGTTTGCATTTCACGTTCCTTTTTATTTGATGTTTTTGCACTCCCCCCCCCAGAATGCTGCAGGCAGTCTCATCTCTGCTTTTGCCACCGATGTAGTATCAGTGTTCCATAGAAAACTCTGCATTCCTAAATGCTTGCAAACAGAACATGTGACAGAAAATCGCACATTCCCAAGGCCTGCAGGTGGCTCGGCCAGCCACATCTGTCATTCCTCCGACGAGGACCACCGAACTCCCCCCAGGGCTATAAACCTCACTTCTCACCCGGACTCTGGACACCATCACCCAGGGGCCCTCAGAGCAGGAGGGGCTGGCCATGTGACCTAATGACTTAAACAGGTGAGGTTCACACACACTTTGGGTTTTTACACAGTTGTGCCTCAGAGGAAGTGTCCCCCACCACTCTGGGGAAATGGGCAACTGTAAATCAGGTAACAATGTGGCACTGACTTATTTATCCTTGTAAGAGTTTCACATTCTGAACTCAACAAGGGACCCATTGCCCGATCCACGGCCAATTTGCAGTCAGCGCTTAGGGAAAGCTCAGTCCCCCTTGCTCAGCCAGGGCTGGGGGAGGGGTGCTGCTGGGGGCTGGTAGGAGCTAAAGCACCCCATAGTGCCGAATTCAGTCCATCGATTGTGCTCTTGGTCTGGACCAAATGTTATCTTCCCAGAGACGGGAAATCACTAAACGGTGGGAAACGAATTCTCTTTCCCTTCTTTCCATGTGTCCTCTGAGTTCTGCCCCCACGAAGGGGTGTTTGCCTGGACAGCAGCTGCACCAGGCAGACACGATGGCCAGTCACTCAAGTAGAAGCAGATGCAGAAAGCTACTCTTTCTGGCCTTTGGCCGGTGCTAGTTAGCAATCAAGGCCAAGGATAAACTCAATGTCCCATCATTGTCCTTATAAGAGAATATTAGGCAGCTATTAAAAATCATGTTTTTAATGAATTTTTATGACTGAAAAATGCTTACGACATGAATTAAAACTAAATGAAGATGTAAAGCCCACATTTAGAATACAGATCCTCATCTAAATTATCTAAAAGACTATCTGGAAGTAGTATAAACAGTAATGGTGATTTTCTCTGCAGGCAAGATTATGTTTGCATTTTATGTTCTTATTACATTTAAAAATTTTCCTACATCCTATAAGCTTTTTGACTTTTATTCCACCCCTCTCCCCCACCCAAGCACTGACACTCTGAAACACCAGATCAGATGTGATGGGCCCCAGGCCTCCGGGGATTGGGCTGGGTCCTATTCTTCAGTTCTGCTCTCAGCAAGCCTGTGTTGGGAACAGGTGTGCTGAGACCAGGGGAGACATCCACAAGGCAAATGACTTTGCAGAGAATGAGGACCCGTCTGACTACAGATTTCAGCCAGCACTTGCCCTCAACCCCACACGCTTCTTCCTCCTTTCCTTCCTCCCTGTCTTCCAAACACTTCCCCGTTCTCCCACCCCCCACTACCCTGGGGGGCCCTGGAAGAAACCTGTGAGGGGTTGAGGGCAAGTGAGAAAAGTGTATCTCGGAACCCAGACCAGAACCAGATTTCCAACAAGGTCACTTGTGCCGGAACTAAACAGGGACCATAGCCTGGCAGCCATTTTTCTGGAAAAAGCTCCACGAACTCTAAGATCACTCCGTTCTGCCATAGCCACGCTGCCACTGGCCGGCTGGTTTCAGTTCTGGGCGTCAGGTTAGAAAAAGAGTGTGGAAGAGCCCGCCTTCTGCAGAATGCAAACCCGACAGCAGCGCCTTCACCAACAGGCTTAGCAGCCGGGCTGCCGCCTGCACTGAATGCCGGTCGTGCACCTGATCCGGGACCAAAGCATGACCTGTTGTCTTGTTTGATCTTTGAGGCAACTCCTTGCAGATGAAAAATCTGAGTTGAGCACGATTAAGTAATGAGATGGTTATATCCTGGTCCGCGCAAGTCTTCCTGGGCAGGGGAGGGAGGAGGTGCCCCAGGAACCTTCTGCCTCCCGCCCCACACCCCACAGGGCCCCCCTGGACCGCAGCAGCCCTGGCTGCTGGAATTGAGAAGCAGGGTGGAGAGCTGCGTGGCATACGGGGCATCTGTGTGGATCTTTCTGGTCAAGAGTGACGACCCAGCTCCCTTGAGAATAACACAGGTTTCCATCCGAGGGGTTTACTGATGCATCAGGTGTAGCTCATGGGTGTGATTCCTCTTGAATCAGGAACGTGAGCTCCCACGTGGCCCTCAGCTGCATGCACTTCACCCTTACCCTTGACTGCTGCTGCCTGATGGTGTTTTTGATGGCTTGAGATACCAAATTTCGTTCGGACCCCTGGCCCCTATATGGCTTTGTGTCCCGTCAGGGAACTGAGTCCTTTCTTTCAGTTTTCCAGGAGTGGGACAGCAGCAGATGAGGCCTCCCCGGGGCTGTCCCCAGGTCCAGCTGGTAGTGGGACCCAGCGGTGAGTAGGGGTGTTTGCATTAAAGCCTTGTGCGGGTCCTTTGGACTGCTTGGAGCCAAGGTGCGAAGGCTGAGTATCCCAGACAAGCTTATCCCACCCATTACTACATAGTCATGTGTACTGACTAATACATAGAAAAAGCTAACATGTAGAAAAAATGCAAATATCTACCAGTACATAGAAAATACATAGAAGAAGAAGAAGAAGAAGAAGAAAATCCACAAACTATCTATATAATTATATTATCTATATAATTGTTTTTAATTAAACAACACCAGTCCATCTACGAAGTCAGGGGTGCAAGGTTAACAAGGGTCAAACGTAACCTGTATGTGGCTTGAGCATGAGGGCTTGTCGGCCTCCAGCCGTATCCTGGATGCTGACCCCACAGGGACTTAAAATCTCAAGGTCAGAGTTGGTTCAGGGTCACATGCTCTTGAGGTCTCTGAAGACAACATGGGCTGCATTGCGTCCAGCGGCTCCCATGACGCCTCCTCCTGGAAGACAACCACCGGGGAAGCTAAGCTACGCTCACAGCCCTCCCCAGAGAGCCTGCTGGGCCAGGGCTCACAGAGAAGCTGAGCACCGCCTGGACCGTGGGCATCAGAAGCCCCCGGATGACTACTAAGACAGATTCCAGGCTGGCCTCTGGGCAAGGGGCCCAGCGCGTGGTCCAAGCAAGTGCGCCCTTCAGTCTGGAAGCTGGCGGAACCGACTCAGGGTTCAAGGGGGAAGGGTGGGGGCACAGACCTCTCCGGGACGTGTCCATGAGGAAGGCCAGCCTTGGTGAGGTCAGCTGGGCTTGGCAGAGAGGCTGGGAAGAGTTTTTAAATTGAGAAACACCTTACCAACTCGTACTGGTCTAAACCCTGGAGGGGGGATTCAGGGACACGGGTCTCTCTCAGCCCAAAGTCGGCATTTGGATGCCGCCTCTGCGACCTATTCTCAGACCTCGCGAGGAGGAAGTGTGAGCTACCCCAGAGGGGGAGGGTGCAGCCAGCTGGCAGAGCCCCCCACCCTCTGTTCCTGCGCTCCAAGAAGCCTGAGTATGGGGGATGGCTTGTTCTTGTAGGCGGTCCCTGCTCGCAGGCCTCTCCCCCTGCATCCCTGCACCGCTGATCCCAGTGGCACAGGGAAGGGGCCCCGGGGCACTCACCCGGGTGGGCGCCGCTTCCACAGAGATACAGGCCCCGGAGGGGACAGCGGTAGCTGGAGTGCAAGGGCGCAGGGCGGGCGAAGTAGAGCTGGTCCAGGGTCATGGCGCAGTGGAAGATATTCTGCGGGAGGCGGGGCCACAGTGGTTAACTTAGGAGTGTTAGGGGCTTTACCGCCTTTTCGAGTTTCCCCGCCCAGGAAGGTTCTTCTCCTTCCAGCATGTTCTCTTGGATTCTTATGAAGCAGAAAGGGGAGGGGAAGAGCGAGAACAGGTGCATATCCTTGCTCTGGGGATGGAGTTTTCAGAGGCAATTTTCAGGAGGAAAGAAAGGTGAGCATCTTCAGAGCAGGAGGGAACTGAAAGGGAAAAGAAGAGGGAGATTTTAAGGGTTTTGCTGAGAACTATAAATCCTCCTCACTGTGTTTGAAAAATGGGGGGTTTGACTTATTTTGGCAGCTGGCTCACCTTCCCTTGGGTGTCTGGGCCAAGCCTGGGCCCTGGGGGGGTTCATGTCCCAGAAGTCACTGTTGATGGCAGGCAAAGGGCAGGGGACTCCAGCTTGGTTCTGCTCCCCTAGCCTGTGTCCGAGCAGCCAAGAAGTGGGGAGCAAGGGCTGGGATGGGGTAGGGGGAGGTCAGACTTTCGGGACAGGTCTGGACAAGAAGACTGACACGTGCTGGACATCACCACAAGGATGTCCTTCCAGCTAACCCTCTCAGCATGTCCTGAGCTGAGCTCTTGTCCTCCCCTGCCCAGTCTGCTTTCTCGCACCTTCCCCACCTTGGTGGGCGGCATCACCTGCCCTGCCTGGGCCTCCAGGCAGACCCTTCCCCTCACCTCTGCCCTGACCTCTGCATGCCTGCCTGATGCCTCCCCATCCCTCTGCTCTGCCCCCCCACCCCCCAGTGCCTAGTCTCCTGTGCTCTATTTCCGGACCAGCGCTGTCCAATAATAACATAACATGAGCCACATATGCAGTTTTTATTTTCTAGGAGCCACATTAAGATTTAAAAAGAAACCAGTGAAACGAGCGTCAATAATATATTTTATTTAACCTAATAGATCCAAAACATTATCATTTCAACATGTGATCAATATAATAATTATTAATGAGCTGTGTTTCATTTTCTTTCATCCTAAGTCTCTGTGGGGTGCTGGGCGGGTTGCCTGTGTAGCCTGGCTCTGTTTGGTCTCACCCCACGGAAGCCACCAAGAGAAACACGAAGCTGGTGGCTGCCTTGTGGACTGACCTCCTAGCTGCTCCCTCTAACCCCAGTGTCAGCGAGGTTTTGCAATCAGAGAGGCAAGTCCAAGGACATATTGCCTTAAGAGGGGAGTTCCCTCTGAAGAAAGCCAGATGGGAGCGGTGGCCATGGGTGTCCAGACAGAGGGGGCCACGGTCTTGGTGACCTGCTCAGCGGGCACTGTCTCTCCTGTCTGATCTCCTTACTCCTCCCCAAATCCCCAGGTTGGACCACTTCTCTGTCTTCTTCCATTGCGGTCTCCGCACAATCCTCCCTTCCCAATTCAGGGCGGGTGTGGAGGGACAAGAGAAAGCTGAGCGGGCATGCCAAGGGGTGAGGGTGTGGGGAGAAGAAGGTGATGAGAGACCCCTCGTCTTTTTTTTTTTTTTTTAAGATTTTATTTATTTATTTATTTGTCAGAGAGAGAGAGAGAGAGAGCGAGCGCGCACGAGCGCACAAGCAGGCAGAGCGGCAGGGAGAGGCAGAGAGAAGCAGGCTCCCCACTGAGCAAGGAGCCTGATGCAGGACTTGATCCCAGGCCCCTGGATCATGACCTGAGCCAAAGGCAGCGACTTAACCGACTGAGCCACCCAGGCGGCCCTTAGACCCCCGATCTTATACTCACCCCTCCAGGAAGCCCGAAGATTCTCTCCAAATCAGGTGGTGTGAGGATGTCCCTGCCTACCACTGAGCCCTTGAAGCCAGGGGCGTAGGCCTCAATACAGTCGAACACTGGGCACCAAAGAGCAGAGAAATGAGATGGCGTGAGAAGAAGAGGAGGCGCTAGGATTCTACGGCTTGGCAAATTTATGAAAATTCATTAAACTACACACTTAAAATGAGCTTATTTTACCCTATGTAAATCATATCTCAATAAGAAAAAAATAAAAACAGTCCATGGGCAAATAAATGATCATTACAAAGTCCTATGGGTCTACCCCACTTTCCTACCTGCTCACCCCAAACCTAACTGCAAAGTTACTCATCTCCCATGAGTATGCAGAGCTTTCTTCACCTCCTTGGTTTGTTCAAGTTGTTTCTTTGCTTGGAATGCCCACCGGTGTCTGGCCAACTCCTATTCATCCTTTAAAACCCAGCTCAAATGTCCCTTCCTTTGGAAAGCGCTCCTTGTCTGGTGAATAGCTTCCTCCCTTGGTTCACACAGTACATTGTCTTGTAAGATTGGTTCCCCCAAACTCCGACTGGGTTGTGAGCAACCTAAGGACAGGAACTGCGTCTTTTAGGCTTTCTTGGCCCAGTGCCTGGTCCCGACAGGCACTCATTGTGTTGACTCAGCTTCTGTTGGGTACTTCTCTCCCGCTGGGACGGGACTGAACAGGTGTTAACCCTGAACGGGGGAGTCAGGAGGGGAGGGGTCCCAGCTGTCAGGAGACAGGACGGTCTGCTCTCTTTACCTTTGTCTGCATATGCACTTCTCTCCTGCTCATCCCACACCTTGCCTCCAGCCAGTGTGTACGGAGTGTACTGAGTGAAGAGGGAGATGACATGGCAGCCGGGGGGAGCCAGGGTGGGGTCCAGCGAGGAAGGGATGCAGAGTTCAATCATAGGCCTGCCGCAGGAGGAAGAGAGAGGGTCAGGCGTGAAGAGCGGCAGCCGCCCTGAGGGAGGGGCTGGGAGTGGTGACAGGGACAAGAGGAAGGAAGGCCTAGGGTGAGATGATGTGTGTCTGCCAGGCTGTGGTGGTTGCTCGCCTGTGTGGGGTCCGTACCCCCTGGGACGGTCCAGAGCAGCCGGGGCAGCTCCCAGCCCCTGATGCACCCCCACACCACCACCATCCCTGGGTCTCAGGTCCCTCCTAGTCTCCCCCTCCCTGCGTGCCTGTCCCCACCAGCCTCCACTCTGATGGTCTCAAACCTCTCCAGGGCCCAGCAGACCGCGCCCTTGAGGGAAGGGGCCAGGCCCAGGGCAGCAGGTGCTCAGGTGGCCAGATTTCAACCCAGGTTAGCACTGTCTGCCTGCCTTTCCCTGAGCAGCTTGTGCAAACCAGAACTGCTGGGGCTGAGGCCCCCCGACAGAACCCCGACCTATCCCGCCCCTCCTCTGCTTACAATGCCGCGTCTACTTGGAGCACATTTCCCCTCTAATTTCCAAATATGAGCACCTTCAAGGCCATGTGAAATGCCCTTCCTCCCTGCCTCTCTCACTTGCAATGTATCCTATGAACCTGGATGTCCCCTAGGCGTCTCCAAAGCAACTTGTCCAAACCCGAATGCCTAAAGCCTGCTCTTCCCCCACACAACAGGTTCCCCCTTTTTATAAAGACGAACACCATCCTCCAGTGACACCTCTTTAGCTCAACCCCACTTCCCATCCAACAGCACATGCTACCAGCTTCACCTTCGAATACCCAGTATCTGGCCACTTCTTGTCACTTCCACTGTCCCCACCCTGGTCCAGGCCACCATCTTCTGTCCCTTGGATTCTGCAACAGTAATCAATTGCAACAGATGCCTTTTTTTTTTTTTTTTTTATCCAACAGTGGCCAGAGCGGTCTTTCCAAAATGGAAGTCAGGCTTGGCACAAACTTTCCAAGAGTGAAAGCGAGGAGAGGCTGACAAGGGCCCGGCTGCTGCTCTGGGGCCCTTCCTTCCTTTCCTTGCTCCCAGGTTCTCTTTCTCCAGCCTCTCTGGCTACATTCCTATGCCTCCAACACAGTAGTCCACCCTTCCTTTCCTTGCTCCCAGGTTCTCTTTCTCCAGCCTCTCTGGCTACATTCCTATGCCTCCAACACAGTAGTCCAC